>NC_087259.1:24022500-24622500 GCF_037042905.1 Lytechinus pictus
TTTTAAAATTATTATTTCAGATGATTCTAGCCAGGGCTCCACACCTTCAACGTCAGCATCCACTCCTGAGATGCCAGAAAGAGGAGAGAAGGATGATGAAGAGGGGCCTGCAGCGGGGGAAGACGAGGAAGATGATGGAGAAGATGAGGACGGGTTGGATGATGGAGGAATAGGTGATGATGATGCAGAAGAGATGGAGGACAAGAACATCCTGTGTGACGAAGCCGATGGAGCAGAGGACGCAACAGGGATAGAGAAAGACGACAAGGAAGTCGCTGAGGAAGTTGACAGTGAGAATGAAATGGCAATGGAGATGTTAGAATTTTTGGATCCCAGTATGTTACCAAGCTGATAAAGACTGACGATAGGCGAAGGGTCAGGAGGAAGGATGTTTACATTGTTAACGTCTGAAAAGCCACCAATGTGAAGGTTGTGATGAGGAGATGGGTGGTGAGAATAAATGGCCATGGAAATGTTTGAATACTAGTATACGGATAGCAGTGTGCTACCAAGTTGGTAAAGACTGGTGATAGGCAAAAGGTTAGGAGGAATGATGTATACGTTAACATCTAAAAAAACACCAATGTGAAGGTCATGAGAAAGGTGATGAGTAAAAATAGCCATGGAAATTTATTTTGGAATTCATGGATAATATAATACCCAACAGATTATGAGGACCAAAAGACGTTAAAAGATGGGAGTCACTGCTACCCTGTTTGGCATACAACAATTCAAGGGGTAGAGCTTCGTAGATCTGGCACTGCAGAGTGGCTGCCGGGCCCACAATCAACTGGGCAAAAAGAATTTTCAGAGTATTTTTATTTCAGATTTCATTTCGAACATTAAAATATGGATTTAAAAATAAAATCCCCATCAACCTAAAAAAACATGAGTATGGATGTTAGGAGGAAGAGAGGTATGGTGAAAACGAAATGGCCAAGGATGATGGAAATGTTAGAATTCACCAAGTGCAGTAAGCTAGCCAGCTGATAAAGACTGATGAAAAGCAAAAAATTCTGAGAGAGGTTTGAGAGTTGAAAACATCAAAAAATCTGAACCTCATGATTTGGGGAGGTAAAAACAAAATGGCCATGGAGATGTTGGAATTCATCAACATCAACATGCTATTTTGCGTATGGATACTAATGCTAGGTTAGAAATTAGGAAAAGCGATGTATTCATTGAGCTGTGTTGCAAGAATGGCGGTGGGATAAAAAGTCCTTGGAAATGTTGTGATTCATCTATAGTGGTATACATGAGTCTGTGGATGTTGACCTTTCATGAGTTGAATAATCATTTTTCCAGGAAGAATTACATGTATGTAAAGCATGTATATCTGACATCTTTTAAATGGGATTTTGTCAAAGTCAAACAGATTTTTGTTCCAAGAGATATGACTTATGTAGTTTTTAGTGTACTACCTATAGCTCATAAATTTGATGGGCCAGGAGGTGCGATTGCTCAGTTGGTAGAGTGGGGGTATCGGATTCCGGTGACCCAGGTTTGATTCCCACTTGGTGCGCTACTCGCTAGTGCCCTTTGGCAAGTCATTTATCCTAATTGCCAGGTCCCCCGGAGAGGACTTTTTGCCGCAAGTCCTCTGGTTGCTTGCTTACAAGCATTCCTACTTTCATAGCAATCAGGGAAAAAAATCACCACCAATCAATCAATGAATTAATAGAAAGGACTGTTTTCATCAAGATGTTAGAATTGTGATGCCAACATTGTAAAGTCATTGCAAGGTGTTTTTGTTATATGTTTTAGAAATAATCAAATTCAAGGTCTGATTGGTAATGAGAGCTGAACAAAAAGTCCTAAGTTCATAGGCCTGAAATTATGAGGAAAAAAGATTGATAAGGTGCTGAAGAGCTAGTGAATATTTGGGTACTGGCACAGGGGCTAGGGGCCATTTTGCCCCCGAAATGCTCAAGAATAGCCCTGGAAACTTCAATAATGAGACTAGGAAAATCCCCATCCAATGTTTTCAGATTTAGGCAGTAATTTGTGAAAAGTAGCCCTCAAAAATATATGCATGTATTTTTTTTTGCCTGGTATATGGTGTTGCATTTGAAAATGATCAAAATCACAATGATGTATGTTGTGGAATGTTGACCCTATATTTACAGAAAATGGAGCACCTAAAAAATATAACTAACGAAGGGTCAGTGTTAAGATATAATATATTGGTAGATATCATTTCTATCATTGGTTCATATTTTCACATTTGAAACATACTTCCCATAAAAATGAGACATATGTGTATAAATTGATCTTCTGAAACTATAACTCACATGTTTTCACCGCTTTTGACAAATACAAAAATCTAAAGGAAATCTGAATGACTATTACGAAGAACTGGAAGTTAAACAGAATGGTATTCTTATATTAAATTAAAAATACATCCTATTTGTAACAACTTTTGTCATGTATAATTGCAAATGTCTCACACAATGCTGAAATGGAATAGAAATTAAACCATGATTATGCCACAATAAAGTTGTAATATTAGAATCCAAATTGATCGTTTGTCTATACAGTATGTACATGGTATTAAAGCTTATACTGGATGCTTGTTTGATTCTCAAAAAAAATGAAAAAGAAGCAATTTCACATATGTGGTCATGTATGATGTAATATATGGTCAGGGTTTATATAAACCCATTTTATCTACTCTCAGTTTGATATAATTGTTGTTTGGTCTGCACTAAACTTGGTCTAATACAAAATTTGTCAAATTCTCAGTCTAACACTCAGTTGGATATTATTTCCACTTCTGCTTATTGCTTTTTTTTTTCATTTGTCAAATGAAAATTTGGATACGAAGTAATTCATCTGAGACTAAAAGTGGTGTCAAACCAAGTAGGTAGATTTTAGATGCAATGGGTATGAAAGCTTAACTGAAAATTAGACATTACTGGTCAATGGATTAAATGTCAATTAGATCAAATGGTTAATACACGTAGACATGGCCTTGGGAAGAGGGGGTGCCCAAAATTTTTTCTTGGGGGTGCTGCATGTATTATTTTCCATAGACAGCACCCCCAGGAATTCTGGATAGGTTTTACAAAATGGAAGAATGTAAGCAAAAAGACCTATATTTTGTAGTGAATCCCCGACCCTTTTTTTTATGTTGTTGCTTGCTTGTCCAATTGTTTTTCATTTTTCAGTGATACTTTCTCTTTTTTCTTTTTTGTTTTGCTTTTCAAATTTACTTCAGCACCTCCAGTAAAAAAAAAAAAAAGGGTTCCCAGGGCCCTGCATGTAGACAAACTGGTCATAGATGAACTAGGATTGTATCATGTGAGGTGAGACCCAAATAAAATTAGATGAATCGGGTTTAGACCAATCAGGGCCCTGCATGTAGACAAACTGGTCATAGATGAACTAGGATTGTATCATGTGAGGTGAGACCCAAATAAAATTAGATGAATCGGGTTTAGACCAATCAGGGCCCTGCATGTAGACAAACTGGTCATAGATGAACTAGGATTGTATCATGTGAGGTGAGACCCAAATAAAATTAGATGAATCGGGTTTAGACCAATCAGGGCCCTGCATGTAGACAAAGTGGTCATAGATGAACTAGGATTGTATCATGTGAGGTGAGACCCAAATGAAATTAGAGGAATCGGGTTTAGACCAATCAGGGCCCTGCATGTAGACAAACTGGTCATAGATGAACTAGGATTGTATCATGTGAGGTGAGACCCAAATAAAATTAGATGAATCAGGTTTAGACCAATCAGGGCCCTGCATGTAGACAAACTGGTCATAGATGAACTAGGATTGTATCATGTGAGGTGAGACCCAAATGAAATTAGATGAATCGGGTTTAGACCAATCAGGGCCCTGCATGTAGACAAACTGGTCATAGATGAACTAGGATTGTATCATGTGAGGTGAGACCCAAATGAAATTAGATGAATCGGGTTTAGACCAATCAGGACCCTGCATGTAGACAAACTGGTCATAGATGAACTAGGATTGTATCATGTGAGGTGAGACCCAAATAAAATTAGATGAATCGGGTTTAGACCAATCAGGGCCCTGCATGTAGACAAACTGGTCATAGATGAACTAGGATTGTATCATGTGAGGTGAGACCCAAATGAAATTAGATGAATCGGGTTTAGACCAATCAGGGCCCTGCATGTAGACAAACTGGTCATAGATGAACTAGGATTGTATCATGTGAGGTGAGACCCAAATAAAATTAGATGAATCGGGTTTAGACCAATCAGGGCCCTGCATGTAGACAAACTGGTCATAGACGAACTAGGATTGTATCATGTGAGGTGAGACCCAAATGAAATTAGAGGAATCAGGTTTAGACCAATCAAGGCCCTGTCTTACAAAGACTTGCAATTTATCCAATCAACCAGAACTATGGAAAGCCAACAACATCAACATCTAAAAGGCATGTTTGTTAATAATATAGATGTGATGTATTATCATACACTCATTGTTTTCTTGAAAATTCAGTGTGCTCCTTGTTTACCAAGGATATTGTGCAAATTTCCTGATCAAAATTTTGATGTTGATTGATTTCCATATACTAGAGGTTGATCGGATCAATCGGAATTCTTTGTAAGAATTGTAAGTTAACCTTGAAAATGTACTATTCAATATTTATAAATGTTGGGGTATCAACCAGATCATAAAGAAACAAGGTAACATTAGTGATGCTAATTGACCATAACAGGAAGTCCTTAAATGTGAAAACATTTATTGATATTGATAAATTCATTATGAATTATTATTTATCCATGATGAATTTTAGGTAATTAATTTACCTGTTACTTTTGATTTCTTAGGTAAATAAAAAATGGATTCTGTACATGCTTTTTTTTCTACATGCATACATGTACATGTAGATGCAATTTGTGATGTTTTCTGTTCTTGAAATGCTGAATAAAACTCATGAATTGGAGAAAAGAAATCAGAATTGCCTCCTCATTATTGTATGTGACTTAAAAAAAATTAACTTGCATAAACTGGACACTGGAACTTATAATTTGGAGTATAGATTTGTGTTGAAAACCTCAGCACTTGGGGTATGGCATTGTGTAAAGTCTCAATTTTTCAAGACTGTTTGCCAGTATATGACTATCCTCCCCAAAACCAACATTAAGTTGTTATCCAGGGTTTTCTGTAATTAGCCAAAATAGTCATATAGGTAGTCTCCAAACATCTGAGATTTGGAAAGTTGCTTTATCTGAAAGAGTGGAACTTTTTTCCATTCTGTCAAAATTTATTGCATGAAAAGATGGTAAGAAAGCCGGGTAGGAGGCTGGGACCAAGAGGGTAAAGAGTAAGTTTGGTAAAGGAGAAAATTATTAAGGAGGAAGAGAGTAGAGAGAGAGAGAAAGAAAGAGAGGAGGGGTCACAGCATAGAAAGAATGAAGAAGTTTGAGACTACAAATTCATCCAGGAAGATGAGAGAATGAATTCTATATAGCTAAAAAAAGAATAAAAATTATGAGATACACATGCCAATTGGAAATACAAATTCATGCGATATACATCTCAAAATAAGTGTGCCGAGTTATGAAGATAAAAATGTGAAAAAGATGTAAAATCTTGAATGATGATTAGGAGTATGATTTGGATAATTGAAAAGAAAAAAAATCTTGGTTATCAAAAATGTCTAGATTGAGATTTCATGGAAAATTTAGCTCCCATCAGGTGTTGTAGGCTCTATGGAGTCTCTTTTTAGTAGGATCGAGTTATGTGACTGCACTTTACTAGTATTATTATTTGCAATTTGCGTTGTTGACCATACTGTAAGGAATTTACATAGCAACATAACACAACAACCAGATCGGTGCGGAAAAGAAAATGGATCAAACCAAGAAACCACTAAGAATTCCACCTCAGTTTGGTACATACGCTGAGAGACATGGGATATTTGAGATGTATAAGGTAAGAAATAACTAAAACCATTCCTGTCAACTTTTCATATGTTTTGTAGAGGATTTTTGGTCGGCTACCGCTATACTGCGATACCGTTTGTTACAAGCGTTGCAATGACAGTCCCATACCATAGATCTCGTGTAGGCTAAGCGCGGGGTCGGGACAACTCGGACCACGGGACATCTGGGACCGCGGGCCGAGTTGACCCACCCATTACGATATTTTTTTTACACAGACGGCTCGCTATCGTGCAGCCACCATTAGGGGGTGAACAATGCAAAATCCCCCGATGGGGCTCATCGATTTTTGTCTTTATTTCATAAAAATATATAAAAAGAACTAGGCCTAGGCCTAGGTACCAAAAATTAAAATAAAGATTATTAATAATTATTCCGTTTTGGCCTGAAATGCACCAAAACGGGGAAAAATGAACTTAAACTTGTTAAAGGGGAAAAAACAGTGACTTACTTCGGCTGTCGGGCAACTTCACTTCCCTGTTTTATCGGAATTCAGCGGAACAACCAACACAACAGAGACCGAAGCTTTTGGTCTAAAAAAGAATAAGATTAAGAAGCTTAATTTCTTACTTATCTGAGTTATCATCCTAATTTCACTCCAAATCCATCTTTCGGTTAGCCTCAAAACTGGTGATTTAGAGCCAACATCGAGTTCCTCACACGTATAAATAATTTGCTGCCGATTTCAAAATATCGCATGCGCAGGCGTGAGGGTCTGAGCTCGGATTTTTAACTAGTGGGTCGCGCGTGCTTCGACAGTAGCCAGACCCTCAAAAAATGGGTAAAAGGCCGCGTTCGTTCACTTGCTTTCAAAATTGCAATCAAAATATCGGATGGTGCATGCGCAAAATAGACTCTGCCAAGTTTGCGCATGCACCCTTGTTCTCTGTTAGGTCTCCCGGCCCTGTGTGGTGAAATAAGATTGGCAAATGTTTGGTTTATTTTCACTTGTTCTTGGACTGTAGGACAAATGCTTGATTTTTTGACAATGTCAGTTTCCATTTAACCTACAACTATTCATCATATGAATTAGCTCTTAACTTAAGTAGGCCCTAAACCGAATTCTTATAATTATCTTTTATAAATTGAAAAAGAGAGATTGTTTGTGACAATTCAGAAGCAATTTTACCTCCCACCAAAAGAGGGCCGACACAAAAATATGCTCAAAATTAAATTTTTGAGTGCTCTGGTGAATAAAAAAATGAAATAAAATGATTTGTCTATATTTTGTTTATCCACCAGCGATTGATTGAAGGTCTGATTATCAGTAAACCACAGGATCCATTGGACTACCTTCTGGAGCAACTCAAAAAAGAAAATGATGACAGTAAGCATTTATATGTACTTTTCAAATTTTTTGTTGACATTGTTTGAAACTTAGCATGAAATGGTGATGATCTAATTGATGTTGCCAAGTGCTACAGTCACACCAAAGAAACTGACTCCAAACTGAATGATTAGTATGCCATTGGTAATAATGTAATCACTTATGCCAGTCTCATTGGAGTTGGTTTCACCAGTGTACTCGTAGCACTAGCCACTTTCAGCATATTTATTATCATCAGTGTTTGATGTCACTTTTGTTCTGGCACTTTTGCCATGTAGGGTCATTTTTTTTAATTGAAATATTATTGTTATTGATTTCATTATTATATACTTTGATTTGTTCCTAGTCTTTGTCATAATTAGGTCACTTCTGTGGCCAGTTTAAATTATCCATTGGTCTAATGTAGACATTATTTTCTCAAAATTTCAAAAATTGCTAAATTTTCTTATTTATTGCCCTGATTTTATTACAGCTTTCACCTTTCTGATTCACCAATTTTTGATTTCTTGTAAAGAATATAAAAAAATTTCCACTTTGTTTGGATATTTAAAAATTTAGTTAAAATCCTATCTTACACAAAAGTATTTTAATCCTTTGCTTTGTATGCATATAATGATAACTCCAACCAGTGCATGTACGTAAATACACCAGACGGTGGCCAGTACTTACTCCAAAGAAGAACTCTTTTTGACAATGATCTATGGTGGGTCAGTCTTTGAAATGCCTATATTTTTTTCACATGTATGTTATGTAAAATGCAGCTTTCCTCATTTGGACAGTAAATAAACTGCACAAATCAATGAGCCATGTAAACCTCAACTACTAGTATGTATGATGCAACGTACTGTACTTTTTGTTGTCGGTACTTGATTTGAAGGTAGTGCATTGATACAAAAATAATTTCACTTTCTACAATTTTCCAGCTCCAGCCATTGTTATTCATGGCCCACCGGCATCAGGCAAAACAACCATTGCTCGCTTGGTTTCCAACCAGCTGAAGGCAGCCTATATCAGTAAGGAGACTCTCTTAGCCGACGATGTGTCGACCGTCGCAGCCAAAGCAAGGAGCTGTCAGTCAAGTGGAGAGGTAAATTTGGGAATCTGGTATAATCTAAATGGGATGGGGGGGGGGTGATATTGGCATAATAAGCTATAGGAGGTTGGGGTAGGGTTGTTGGGTTTGATTGTTTCATGTGCTAGGAGATAAAGATGCCAGTGATACAATTGTTGACTTCAAGTTCAGTGATGGTGCTGGTGTTAATGTTGTAAGCACAATATAATCTACCTTCCTTGGCTCCAACACCTAATTAAAGTTTACAAAAATAGTCTGTATCAATGGCCAAACACCAAGTAACACTTGTTTCAAGACCAGTCTTATTTTAACGTTGGTACTGTGCTGATGTATACACCAATATCACAAGGCCAAAACTGAACTTGAAATCACGCAATAATTATAGAACAGCACCCAAACCTGTAGACATATGAACAGAATGAAAGGGCTGAGTATTTATGTTAGCCGGTACACGTATCTCGTTAGAAATGATCAATAAAAAATGGAGCAAAAAAATGGACATTGTTACATCTATATGACTTGTGTGACCTCTTAGCTCAGGAAGAGATAACCCATGATTTAAACGAATCCTAGGGCCTTGTAATGCCCTTTATTTATTGTTGATGTTTCTCTTGTTGGCCTTTGACTTTTGTGTGCCCTGTACATTTTGCCCATTTGTGCTGTTTCACTATATTGAAATATGCCCTACAGAAAAGTGGTCTTGCCATACGGACCCGGTATCCATTTTGAGTGTCCACCCTGCGAGTCATTCTCCTCAATATTGATCTGTCATAGGCTCATTTTTCAGAATCTCTTGGTCTGAGTTCACAAAGGTGGTTTCAACTGTACCATGGCAAAACTATGGACTAAGCAGAAAGTCTGAATTTAGCGCCCTTTGCCAAAAAAGTATGCATTTATAATTGGACTTTTCTTAGTGTAGACAATTAAGTAGGCAAAAACATGTTTTTAAAAATCTGCATAGTCCATGGTTTTGTACCATATGATAAATTTGAATCTATCGTGAATTCCAGCCTTTAAGTTTGGACCCGCATCGCTCTAAACTTAGTCATTCACTGTTGGTTTATATTTGTGCTTACTCTTTTCAGCCAATCCCAACAGAGCTATGGGTTGAGTTGATCAGGAATCGAGTGAAGCTGTTTGATTGCATCAGGAAGGGATGGGTCTTAGATGGATTCCCAGACACCAGAGAACAAGCTCTGGCATTGCAGGAGATTGGTATCAATCCTAAACATTTTGGTAAGTAGCAGACCGAGTAGCAATAGTAATGATTTATATTATGATGGTTATAGAGCACACTCATCGTCCCAAAACACTCATGGTGCCAGTTCAGCAATAGTTCTTTTGTACATTAACAAGGTGCAAAGTATGAATATGTAAAAATCTAAAAATTTACCTTTAATCACACAATTTTAATTTTACAAAAATTTGTTGGTATATACAATATAAAATTTGAATTCCTAGCTACATCCTGGTAGGGCTTGGTGCCCTCTTACTTAATGCTCCATCAGCCAATGCAATTACAACACAATTTCCATAAAACAAAAAAGAATTAAACTCATTAGAAATATGGAGAAAAAAAAACAATTAGATTATTATATAATATTTTTTTGCAACACATAGAGATTTAAATGCATAGTACACAATTATGATGAATATTAGATAGTGGAAGGATGTTGAGTTGAAGAGTAGTTGTTGGTGTAACATTATAGGAGTGAAGCAGCGGTAAGTGAACTTAAGTTTTAATACAATTTCTACCGAAGCTTTAGTATTCTAATAATAATTCTGATAATGTGTGTTTATATTTATCTTTTGACCTTTGACATTCAGTTGTTCTGGAAGCCCCTGACACAGTTCTTATCGAGAGACAGATGGGCAAGAGGATTGATCCAGAGACGGGCGGTAAGTATACTTTTCTTAAAAGGTCAAGTCAACCCCAAAATATAGTTGATTTGAATAAAAGGAGACAAATCAAACAAGTCTAACACTGAAAATTATATTGAAATTGGATGTAAAATAAGAAAGTTTCGACAAAGTAAGTTAAAATTGGGCCTTCTTAAAATGAAAATCTAATTTTGTGAAAGCTAGATTTTGACTTAATATTCAACAAATAATATCACCATTTCAAATTTTCACCTTACTTTCTTTTTCTCCCTATTTATTTCTTTTTTTCCTGTGAAAGAGCTCCCTCCACAATCTATACACCATTGGATTAGATTTAATGGTTTGTAGAGGAACTAGTTGTAGATAAACAAGGATTAGACCTCATGGAATCAGACGGACGAAATTGAAAGTAGACAAAATGGACCATGTAGACCAAGTGGTAATTTACAGTTAAGGCTAGTAGTTTATATACACCCAGGAAATTCAAAGAAAAGTTTACACTTGCCAAACATCATAAAATTTACTGTATCTTAAAAGATTTGATATCAAACAAATGAGTATGTCATGCCATTTATCACATTGCTTTGTCATCAGGAGCTGAAAAGTATTTAGGTGTAATTTTTTACCCCAAAATTGTCATATTTTAGACAAATTGAAAATAAAAACTTGACAGAAACATTTCACTTTTGTGCTAGTTACTTCTCAACACAAACATTTCAGATTACACTTTTTTGTTCAGTGGTGACATATGATAGAAAATGTAATATAAATCATAGATTTGACATATGTTTATTGCTATGAAACGATGTTTGAAAATATAATATCAAACAATAGAATACATTTGGCATGAATATTACTTTTTTCTTCAAAAAAATTCCACCTGAATTATACTTAAATCCCAGCGGCATCCCAATCATGTGAAAGAGCTTAATATGCTCTTCCACTTGATACCAAATTTGTCATGGTAGTATTTATATTTCTGAAGATATAGTAAATTTTACGATGTTTGGCAAGCAAATAAATTTCACTTATTTCCACTGGTGTATATAATCTTTTGGCCTCAAGTGTAGCTTTCCACCTTACCAATGGAATTATATTCCATGTGGCAATTCCTTACATTTCTCAAGATATATCTTGACCAGTATTTCATACACCATTTGTTTTCCTTCCTCCAGATGTATACCACACCACCTTTGATTACCCTGGTAACAGCGATGTTGAGAAGAGATTGGTAGAACCGCCTGAAGGATGTGGGGAGGAAGCCATGGTCGATAGACTGGTCCTCTATCACCGTTTCATCCCGGGCCTCAAGGTTGGTTATGAGATGTACACCAAGTCTATCAATGCGGATCAACCAAAGGCTGATGTTTACTCACAAGGTATGTACTGTTGCAAAGTTTGAAACAATAAACATGTATTTAGTTATTAAAAGGTCAATTTTATGCCTCCATACACTGAAGATGGTTATGAGAGTCATTATCTCTTTGGGCTACCCGTCCTTTCGTTTGTTCCCTTTGTGTTCTTGCGATAACTAAAGATAGATAGATCAGTTTTTCACTTAGTCCAAGTAATCAAGTATGCATGTAGAAATGTTGATTATCTGCTTAGCTTTGTGGGTATAAGGTCAAAAGTCACAGAGGTCATATACCCTGAAGTACCGTTTGACGTGTGAGCTTCGAACTTGCTTCATGTATGCATATGTGAGTGCGGATAGTCTGATTGGATTTTGGGGTCACAAGATCAAAGTTCGCAGAGGTCCTTTTTGAAACTTTAAGAGATTGTGTGTATGATATATTTTGGGTCTAGCAATGGTGAGGAATACATTTTTATGTGATGATAAGACATATCTTACATATTCAATAACATATTAATTCATAATCAATAATCAATCAATATTTCTACAGGAAGTATAACAGGAAACTATATGTTTACCAACTCCAACTTTAGAAAGTATTACTCATTCATCTTCCAGCTCAACTTCTGATGTACATCCATTTTATGGGTTTCTTATTCACTACATTCCTGCTTCTCACTAAAAGGTCCACTCCCCCCAATTCAATGTACAGATTGTTTTGGTCAAGCGTCCAAGGTTGACCAACACCTGTTTGGCTGTAGAGAGTCTTGACCAGACCATGATAACAGGAGTTCGCTTCTGAATCCAAATCGGATTGCAGATTGGAGTTAGATTATAGTTTTAGATTGGCTCTAGCATGCAGATGTGGGTATGCGGAATACCAACGCCAACTCGTTTCCCGCCAAAACCGCCGACCCATGCACAGAGTGCCACCTACGACGTCAGCCCGCCGTGACCGCCGGCCCAGCGCTTTCCCCCACGTCCGCACGCACGCCACAAGCACCGCCGCACGCCGAGCGAACACTCACTCCTGAAAACGGACAGTCAACCTGTCCGAAACGTCGAGTCTCTCTACTCGCCGACTCAAGCCAGCATCTCCTCATCAGCTCTACTACTCAAGCTGTTCTCAACTCATCAAACTTTCCTGGTTTACAGTCCTTTTCAGAACTACTTTCAAGAAAGAATACTCTACTCTCAAATCTCCACTTTCTCGCCTATCCATTTCTTCTCTTCTATCCACTGTTTCTATAACACTCCACATGGTGTACCGTAAACCACATCAGCGATTGTACATGCCACCATGCAAACCTTCAAACAACATCTATATATAAACTGTACATCCTGCATTGATTTGTCTCATTTAAGACTGGTTGAAAGCAAAAGTGCAATAGATCCAACAACAACATAACAAAATTTTGACTGTGGAGTCAAGAAACCATCTAGTTTATGGTTGATATCTATAGTGTTTGACTATTATCAACTTCAAAGCTGGTCATATATACCTATAATCATTCTGACAGTTCGGTTAAATTTGGGGTTTATTAGTGTAATGGTCTACATCATGGAGATTATCATCATAAAGTATTAGTGGTAAATGTAGTAGTATTAGTAGTAGTAGTAGTAGTAGCAACAGCAGTAGTAGAGGTAGAAGTAGTAGTAGTAGTAGTAGCAGTAGCAGCAGCAGCAGCAGCAGCAGCAGCAGCAGCAGCAGCAGCAGCAGCAGCAGTAGCAGTAGTAGTAGTAGTAGTAGTAGGAGGAGTAGGAGGAGTAGTAGTAGTAGTAGTAGCAGCAGTGGTAGTGGCAGTTGCATAGCTGTAAAGCAACGTTACTATCAAGTTTCAAATTTGATGAACTTTACTAGTTATATACATCATGAATACTTTTAGCAAATCTGTAAATTGTACACAATATCAAAGATACTACAAGGGGAAGATTGGGCAGTACATAGACCGCGTAATGAAACGCTCGGGAAAAGCGCCCAACAGCATTGAGTAAGTAACAACCTTTTTTTACCTTTGCGTATCACGAGATGGTTGTGTAACAAAACATATGAGAGAAATGGTGAAGGGTTGAAGGAATAGATGATTTTTACATTTTACAATTTTTTTTCTTCAATTTTAATTCCCATGCGCCACCCTTGAGCCCTGTCCAAACTCCCCTCTCTCATTTTCCCCATATGTTTTATATACAGTCGCCTGCTGATATGCGAAGGTTTACTTACTGTTGGGCGCCCTTCCCCATAAGCATTTTTCGGGCGTTTTGGAGCGTTTCAAAAAATCGTCGAAGTGTCCGATCTTCCCCTTGTAGTATCTTTGACAATATCAGCCTATTGTCTGTGAATTTCATTTTAATGTCGCACCATCATTTAATTTCTTCCTTGAATCTGCAGTGACAACATTCCTGAGTTCCAAGACGAGATCATTGGCACCTCATAATCCTCGTATTGTCCTTCTTGGACCCACTGGCAGTGGAAAGACGGTCCAGGCTGCTCTTCTAGCCAACAAGTATGGTATCATCAATGGTATGTATGATGCCATCATCAAAGTTTATTTGTTTTTTAGGGTAGAATTCAACTTTTATTTGCAAGGCTGGAATATTTACCTTAATTTTCGGCTTTCCACTGCATCCTTTATCTACATGTAGTCTGCAGTCACAGACCCTTGGTTTTTGCAATTTGCATGGTGCACAACGCAGAGTCTGAAATAGTGAAACTGTACAATGGCTGATATGACACAGACATTGAGTTTGGAGTCTAGTCTTCACTTTAGACATGGTATTATTGGTTAAAGTGTCAAATTTGAGTCTGTACTTGCAGACTAGCCTCTATCAAGGATGTGACCTGCAAAGACAGATCCTGGGCCCCGTCTTACAAAGAGTTACGATTGATCCGATCAATCACAACTATAGATGGCCAGCAACGTCAACATCTATTATGCATGTTTGTTCAAAATATTTTTTAGCTATCATGACGAAAAACCTCCATTTGATAACTCTATACCCCTATTTCCCTCCGCATCAATTCTCTTCTCCAAGTACAACAAACCCTTACTGCCCCAAGCAGTATCAAAACACCTGTGTCTTGACCTCGGTCCGAAGATAACAACAGCCCGGCATATACAGTCACAGTAGGGGGCCACACAAAATGGATATATGGCAGTGCATAGAGCATAATAGCTCTATGCATAGAGCTCTATGGGCAATGTGTGAGCGCGGTAGCATCCCTGCAAACCATGTCGTCATTTTATCCCCCTACTTTCCTAATTTCGAGGTCGATTTTCTTCGTTCGAAATCGAAAATGGGCTAACATTGGATTTCTGAATACAATATGCCTTTGAAAACGTGATTAAATATCGAATACAATAATTTCATTCCGAAGGTCCTACTACAGGCAGAGAAGTCTTACGTAATAGCACAGCTGTTGTTTATCATTTCGTCCTTGGCTCAACGCTCATAATCTGGCCTGTGGAGGAGAAATTGAGACAGCGGGATTACCTGGCCAATCAGGGTTGATCGGCGCTTGGAAATGATTTTTTCAAATTCCAAACAGAAAAAGGGGTATAGAACCGCAGTTTGCAATCTGAACTGCGGTCTTTCTCCAAACGGGGGTTTGACGTAATGGATGTATATTCATGCATTCAATGTTTTCTTGAAAAGGTCACTGCACTTCTCTTTGCATGCAAAGGACATTGTGCAAATTTTTCGTAGAAAAAATTGTGACACTAATGGATTTCCATACAGTTACGATTGATTGGATCAATCATAACTCTTTGTAAGACGGGGCCCAGGTAACATCGTTGGTAAATGCTGCAGTGGAAAGTTGAGCATAGAGGTGAATTTTTCAGTGTGTTAAGAACAGAGTCTTATGAAAAATAGGCTTGCCCATTTGGTCTATTGTCAGTGTGGTCTAATTGCTGTTTGGTCGATACCCGCTTGGTGTAATTCTTAGTCTTATGTCAAGGTGGTCTAATTTTCACGTCATATGCTCACAAATTTTTTACTTTGTCAAATAAAATTTTGTTCATAAAAATTTATCATACCATATAGACCAAGTGGATATAAG
The DNA here is from genome assembly GCF_037042905.1 of Lytechinus pictus. Classification (NCBI taxonomy): domain Eukaryota; kingdom Metazoa; phylum Echinodermata; class Echinoidea; order Temnopleuroida; family Toxopneustidae; genus Lytechinus; species Lytechinus pictus. The sequence continues at coordinate 24,038,125 of NC_087259.1, forward strand.
ACGAAATGGATTTTGCTTAACAGGAAATTAGACAAATAGTATATGGTCTTATAGCAATTAGACCAAATTGTAGGCAAACTGATTGTAGAAAAAGTAGGATAATTTCTTTAAGTTAAACACAATATGGCTTGTGTAGAGGTACTAATGGATATTTCATTAATGATATGTTTTAATCAAAATATAGAGTACTTGAATGAATTTCCAGTTATGTCAGATCTTCTACTTGAACAGGACACTTTCCATCACTGCAATCCAGCGTTGATAAGACTGAGATCTATGTTTGGAGTCATAGCAATATTCTCACACTCTAGAATATAGTTGATTGATTTTAATTTCATTTTCACATTGTATTTTTGATACGGTCTCTTTTTTTCAGTTGACATAAATGTGTTGTCAGGATGGTGTTTGAGTACTGTGTTTGCACAGCTGACTGCATTGTGCTTGCCTTGCAGGACATGAACGTTTATCTTTGATACTTCTGCTATGAATAATGCTTAGTCGATGTTGGATATGTGATCATCTCTTATGTTGTTGATATACATACATTACCAGTATGAAAACAAAAGTAGGGCAAAGTATACACAGTTCATGGGCGTAGTAGATTGTGCTGTTCAAGTGGATGGAATTGAATTAATGATTTGTAATGGCAGTTCTAGTAGAGAAGAGAGGAGGAGGAGGAGGAGGAGGAGAAGAAGGGGGAGAAGAAGGAGGAGAAGAAAAAGGAGGTGGCGGAGGGGGGGGGGGAGAAGAAGAGGAAACAGAAGGAGAGGGAGAGAAAGAAAGAAAGAAAGATAAAAATAAAGGAGAAGATTAAAATGTTCATGTGATATCATATTTGTTGTGTGAGGAAATTTTGTAAATCATAAAACAACTTTTTTTTTCTCATGAAATAGTTTCTTCTGGACAGCTAGTGAAGGAAGCTCTTGCAAGTGAATCCAAGGTCGGTGAAGCCATCAAACCATATGTTGAGAGGAAAATGCTGGGTAAGATATCCCTTTATACAATTGTGAATTCAATACATTTACTTTTTAAGAATTAAGTGTATTAATGATTTGATCCATTTAACTACAAACTTATACATTTATTTTGATATAATTATGTTGTTTGGTTTGCATATTTCCACGAAAGGTGGTAGGAAGATGCATTACGACTGTCCATTCTGTTTTTGTTCTCATGATAACTTAAGAACTATTTGACTGACAATTATCAAAATTGGTCCCTGTACAGAGTATGGTTCATATAATATTGGAGTGAAAATAATTTGATTAGATCTCAAGTCATAGGCCTGTATTCTGAAGTGGGGTTTAATTTAAACTCTGTTCTGAAGTTGTGACATAAAGCTCCAACAGTAGCGGTTCAGTGTTTCAGCTCATTTGACTCTCAAATCAATCTTAACTATCTGGGAGGGATAAATAAGATAGATGTCTTCACCATTAAAGAGTGAACCTAAGAAGCATACAATGTTAACAAAATTTGGACATGTTTGGCTTCCCATAATATCATAGTTAGGTCATATACCAGACTTCAGAATACAGGCCAAAGAGGTTATAAATAGGTATTCTTGCGATTACTGAAAACCTCTTCGTGAGAACAACTTCAAACTTGGTTTATGTTGACAAAGATCTCCGATATTAGATGAAATGGGTATAACCAAACTGGAAATAGGCAAAAGTCTTAAAGTGGGCTAAATGGAAGTTAACCAAATGATTAATAGATGAACTGGTTGTAGATGACGTAGGATTAGACCGTGTAGGATTGGACCAAATGGAAAGTAGCAAAGTTGGTGTAGACCAAGTGGCATTTTACCACCAGGATATAATGGCCCGTATTCTGAAGTCTGTTTCAACTTAGGCCATGGTCTAACTATGGGAAGCCAAAAATAATTATAATTTTATTAAGATTGCACACTTCTATCATTTATTGTTTGCTTTTCTGAAGGTTTAATGGTGAATAAAACTTTTATTCATCATTTCTAAACAGTTATGTTGAAGTGAGCAACAAATAAGCTGTCAAACTGAATCTTACATCTTGAAGATTTCTATCACAATTGGCTATCCATAGTTAAACAACAACTTTATACCAGAGTTTGAACTAAACCCGAGTTCAGAATACCAGCCATAGGATTTACCGGTAGCCTAACTGGAATTTATACAAGATAGCAATGAAAACAAATGTTTAGTAGACCATCTGGTTGTAGATGAAGTAAGATATGACCAAGTGGGATAAGACCAAATGGAGAGTAGACAAACTGGGTGTAGATCAAGTGGCAATTTAACCTGCATACAACCAAATCCACAAGACCATTAACCCTGAAACATTAATCATGCCGTTGAAAGTCTCTCCATTCTATAAAAGATTAATTAGTTTATTGATGGCAATTGTACACAGTGGCATTTGTACACCAGGTGTGAGTCACCCAATCAGTTTACCATTAAAGCGTCGTAATCTATTTGTTTTAGGCCAATACTTCACCCAATTAATTGCCAATGAACTTTGTAAAATAAGCAGTGAGGGAGGTTATTGCCGTCATAAAATTCTTCAGAGGAAGTACCTCTGATAATAATCTTAGATCTTGGTTTTGATTGGGAGAGCTACATTGGTATGCTCTACTACATCACTGCTGAAATAAACATAGGGTTAGTTTTTATTGTTTTTTTATTAATATTATTATTAGCTGTAGTATTTCTTTTTTTCATTTCAGGAGATTTCAGGACATTTAAATCAATAGCAAATCCAAGTTTTTTTGTCTTTAAATCGTCATTGAACATTTAAAATGTTTTCTTCAGAAAAGATGAAAAAGCACTAGTGATGCCTACTTCATAGTGTGTCTAATAATTACTATCACAATAATTGAAAATGATTTGATGGTATAAATTTGACAATAATTATACTTGGTAAATCATTCCTGCCTAGCAGATTACAAACAATGAAAGATTGAGGCATGTCAGAAACGAGTTTAGCCAGAACACTAGAGTAAATCAAATCCAATCTCATTTCAAGATTACTTTAATGAATACAAATGAGATACCCTTCCTTACAACAGCTCATTGTATCCTCAGCAAATCTTAACCTGTTTTGCTGTGCAACTTGGATTTGACATTGACATTTCAAACTCTTCTTGCTTATCTAAATGTTAGCATTTCATGTCATATAAGGTATCAAAATAGAGAAGAAAATTTGAATTTGATGATGATGTAAATGAATCATTTGGTACTGTTTGAAAAAACAAAGTGGGAATGTAAGTTTTATTTTTGTCTGGGACGTATTGCATTTCAGACATGATGGGCTCTCATACATCTTACATTCAAGAATTTAAGTTTATTTGTAATAATATTCTCTCATGCACAGTCCCGGATAATCTCATCTTGAAACTTCTTGACGAGAGGTTGAGTCAAGTGGACTGTTCCACTCGAGGATGGGTGTTGAGAGGGTTCCCGAGGACGAGGGAGCAAGCCGAGAATCTCACTGCGGCAGGTCACGAACCCAACAGGTATAAAAAAAAATCAGAAATTTGTATTGACTTGTGAATTATAAAATACTGCCATTGTTATGTCATTTTATTTTGTAATGATTTTGAATCGAGCAAGAGTTATCTGATGAAAATCAGTTGTAATCGCTCTCTTCAATCAAGTTCCTTTGGGGTCCCAATGTATGTTTCATTCTCTTCTATATTAACAAAAAGTATGTGTATGCGTGTAATCATTATGCCCCACATACATTTCTACCTGATTTATTTCATTTCTATTTTGTTTGCTGATCGATGAAGTACACTTTATAATCAGTGCTGGATCTATTAAATATTTGCTAGAGGGAGGAGCTGAAGTGCCATTCTAGTGATTTTGTTTCTTAAATATTTTTTTCAAATCCATCTATATATAAGTATACCTGATTAATCCATTTATGTAATCATTTCAATTCATAATTCTAGGTTCCACCTTTCTGACACAATTTCCCCTATTTTTCCCTTTTAAAAATCAGGGTGTTCTTTTTGGATGTGCCCAACGATTCTGTCTACGAGCGTCTCACCTTGCGATCTTTGGACGCCGTTAGTGGCAACCGTTACCACGCCCTCTACAATCCCGCCCCGACCTCCGACATCAAGGAACGCACTGCCCAGCATCCTGTGGACTTTGAGGAGAAGATCCGGGAGCGTCTGGCGGCGTATTATGCGTACTCGGAAGAGATCGGTGACTTCTACGAGGATGCGCAGCACATCATCGCCGACCAGGATCCACACACGGTGTTTGAGAGTGTGGAGAGTATGTTGGTCAACCCACTCCCACGGACTCTCCCTACCCAGGACTAGATGGTCACCACACACGGTGTTTGAGAGTGTGGAGAGTATGTTGGTCAACCCACTCCCACGGACTCTCCCTACCCAGGACTAGATGGTCAGTGAGACTGTCAACCCACTCCCACGGACTCTCCCTACCCAGGACTAGATGGTCAGTGAGACTGCAAAAGGAACTTTTTGCTGGATCAAACTAAAAAAGGAATCCAGAAACAATGTTCGTCATTGTCCCATATGATTTCAATGGCAGTCTAGAGGATTGCTTACGCTCTTATTTCTGATATTTTTCCAAAATACTGTCAGAAAATTTTTCTCTTGTCCATAGATTAATGATTTGGAAATGTAATAGTGAGTATGTAAAGTGTAAAACACAATGTGAATTACATTTTCTCACCGCACACTGTGTGAACACTCACACTGTCCACAGTGTGTAGGTATCTTTTAAACTGTTAAGTTTGAGCTTTTTAACAGTATAATCACATTTCCCATAGTCCACAAAGTGAACATACTGTCACAGTGTGATTTATCTTCACACTGTGGGACACTGTATTCTTCCCACATCCCACCCCGGGGGGGGGCCAGTAAAATATATTGCTGTACACACGTGTGACCAAGGAATTTCCAAACACCCCCTAAACGAGTTTTTCTCTGTGTGCAAAATAACCCCCTAAACAAGTTTTTCGCGGGCTTTATTTACACATTTTGGCCCCTAAACAAAATGTCGCCAAAATATGACCTCGGGGGAAAAAGCTTGGGAAAAAAAACATACCCTAAACACGTTTGGCTAGTCTTAAAAGAAAGCTTGGGGGAAAAAATACCCTAAATACGTTTGACCCCGCGATTGACCATTGACCAGTCTTTCAAGACCACCCTTTTTATTGAAAATCAGTGTTTTTCATACCCTTAACGAGTCCACGCGCGGACCGCGTCCAAAACTGAAAAAAAACACCCCTTTAAACATATTTTTTTTGGTCACGCGTGTGTACAGCAATATATTTGACTGGCCCCCCCCCCCCGGATCCCCACCCCCCACATACACACCCACCCACACAAACACATCAATAAAACCTTGGTCACATCCTGGGTGGTTTTTAGTGTAAGGATCGAGAAGGGATGACTGTAGCGAAATAAAAACACAGCAGAAATGTTAGTTAGTATACAGTAGTATGCAAAGTGAACAGGTGTCAGAAAAGTCAATTTGTTTTACAATAACACACACACTTTATTTGCAGGCTGTTGTCGATGATTTGCATTCCATTTGTGTTTCTATAAATATTATAATTATTAATGTAAATATAATGAATATATTCTCTTCATGTCCATCTGTTCAACTATTTCTGTACATATTTTGCTTGCAATGTATTAAGAATTTAAATAAAACCACAGATATCTAATATTATTGTACATTGTATACAAGACAAAAGTCTATGCTCTGTTTGGTACGATTGTTTACTGTTCAATAAAGTAAGACTTTAAATTTAAATAAGCAGAGGAAAGTCATTATTGGTCATGTTTTACAATTATGTTTAAGGGGTCAAATAGGTAGAGATCAAGTTAATTTGACTAGAATGAGTCAGCAAGCATAATATCACTGATTTGCTTAGCAAATCATTGAAATTATCTTTGGAAACATGAAAAACTAGAGATGCTCGGCGGTCGTGCGTTAGAGCACATGTATCCCCCGAACCCACCGCGTCATCCGTCATTGCGATATATAGAGCTCACACAGAAATTTGACAAATAAATACAATTATCATGGCGACAATGACCCTGCCCACATTTTACCTGTGGGTACCAAATTTGATGACAATAATATGACGTAGCAGCGTGACTCTGATAAACCGAAAGTATTGTCCAGTATCACCTGTTGGAAATACAATTATAGAGTAATCTGGATATATTTTGTAAACCTAATCCTAAGACCCCCACCAAAAATGATAGGCATCTATTCTTCGCTTCACCTTCTAATATTGCTTCTGTGTGCCAACTGTTATGACAAACTGGAAAAAAGCAGAAGTTTTTACCAAATTTTCCACAAAAATATGGTTACCATGGCAACTATGTCTCCACCCACTCCAAAATCATTAGGCGGCTTTGCTTTACCATAATGGACCTTCATGATAAATTTGAAGATAATTGGAGAAGAAATGCAGAGCACTCACAAGGAAATCTCTGCTATTTCCACAAAAACTCTTGTTACCATGGCAACGATGTCTCCACCCACACCAAAATCAATAGGCGGCTTTGCTTAATGCACCTTCATGCCACATTTGAAGATGATCGCAGAAGAAATGCAGCTGGTAGAGCGCTCACAAGGACATCTCTGCTATTTCTACAAAAACTTGTTACCATGGCAACAATGTCTCCACCCACACCAAAATCAATAGGCGGCTTCGCTTTACCATAATAGACCTTCATGCCACATTTGAAGATGATCGGAGAAGAAATGCAGCTGGTAGAATGCTAACAAGGACATCTCTGCTATTCCACAAAAACTCTTGTTACCATGGCAATGATGTCTCCACCCACACCAAAATCAATAGACGGCTTTGCTTAAAGGAGAATGAAACTCTTGGAGCAAGTTAGCTTTTGTGAAAGCAGAAAAATCAAAGAATAAGATTAACAAAAGTTTGAGTAAAATAGGACTAGCAATAGAAGAGTTATGAGCATTTGAATGTCGAGATCACTAATGCTATGGAGATCCTCCCATTGGCAATGCGACCAAGATCTATGATGTCACAAATGAACAACTCTCCCCTTTTGGACACTGAAAATATACCCCAAAACATCTCTTTTTGCTCATTCTAATCATATGACAAACGATTCATCAATGATATAATGTTGTGAAACCTCTGTACTTGTCCTCTCATAAAGAGAACACCTCACCTTGCGATAGACTCTATAAAAGTGAGAATATAAGTGAAATAAGTACTAAAGTAATGAGGGAGTTGTACGTGTGTGACATCACAGATCTTGGTCGCATTGCCAATGGGAGGATCTACATGGCATTAGTGATCTCAATATTCAAATGCTCATAACTTTCTTATTATTCATTCAATCTTCATCAAACTTTCAACAATGTTTCTTTGATTTTTCTCTTTGATATGGATTCAGCTAGTTTCATGGGTTTCATTCTCCTTTAATGGACCTTCATGCCACATTTGAAGATGATCGCAGAAGAAATGCAGCTAGCTGGTAGAGCGCTCACAAGGAGATTTCTGCTATTTCTACAAAAACTCGTTACCATGGCAACAATGTCTCCACCCACACCAAAATCAATAGGCGGCTTCGCTTTACCATAATGGACCTTCATGCTACATTTGAAGATGATCGGAGAAGTAATGCAGCTGGTAGAGCGCTCAGAAGGACATCTCTGGTATTAAAAAAAAAACATGGCAACGATGTCTCCGCCCTCACCAAAATCAATAGGCGGCTTCCCTTTACTATAATCAACCTTCATGCCACATTTGAAGATGATCGGAGAAGAAATGCAGCTGGTATAGCGCTCACATGGACATCTCTACTATTCCACAAAAACTCTTGTTACCATGGCAACAATGTCTCCGCACACCCAAAAATCAATAGGCGGCTTTGCTTCACCATAATGGACCTTCATGCCACATTCAAAGATGATGGGAGAAGAAATGCAGCTTGTAGAGTGCTCACAAGGACATCTCTGCTATTTCCACAAAAAACTCTTGTTCCCATAGCAACGATGTCTCCGCCCACACCAAAATCGAAAGGCAGCTTTGCTATACCATACTTGACCTTCATGCCAAATTTGAAGTTGATCGGAGAAGAAATGCAGCTGATAGAGCGCTCACAAGGAAATCTCTGCAGCGGCGCGATGAGGCCAAATCCATAGTATCCTCCGAACTCTGTTCGGGGGAAACAGTTACAAAGTTACTACAGTATATAGTCCAGCAGTAGATATGTGAAAAAGATGCTCGAATTTGGCAGAAAGTGTGAAATTTGGCATATAGGGGTATTTTGAGGCACTGATTTCAAATATTGCCGGCCCCCAGCAATTTGACAATTTGGTCGGCGGCAAAATGGCCGTCATCTTGAAATCCAAGATGGCCGCCATGATATATTATTGCAATCATTTTCTCAAGTTTTATATGAACTGCGGTATTGAAATTTGGCATATAGGCTTAATTTGGGGTGCTGATTTCAAAAATTGCCAGCCCCAAGTGATTTGACCATCGGGTCGGCCGCCATTTTGAAATCCAAGATGGCCGCCAAGAGAAATCTTTAATGTCATTTTCACAAGTTTTACATGACGTGTGACACTGAAATTTGGCATATAGGGGTATTTTGAGGCACTGATTTCAAATATTGCCGGCCCCCAGCAATTTGACAATTTGGTCGGCGGCAAAATGGCCGCCATTTTGAAATCCAAGATGGCCGGCCGCCATGAAAAATCATTAAATGTCATTTTCTTGAGTTTTACATGATAGGCGACACTGAAATTTGGCATGTAGGGGTATTTTGAGGCACTGATGTCAAATATTGCCGGCCTCCATCAATTTGACCTCCAGGTCAGCAGCAAAACAGCCGCCATCTTAAAATCCAAGATGGCCGCCATGAAAGATAATTTGCTCAAGTCTTCCGTATGGCCTGTAACACTTTAAATTTGAAAAAAAAACCTTGATCTTTGCATCCTTGATCAATGAAAAGAACATAGTAAATAGATGCTATTTTGAATTCCAATATGGTTACCAAGTTTGAATGATGTTCAACATTACAATGGTGAGTAAAACCCATTGCATTGGCACGTACTGAAAACAAATCCGAAACAACCACATCTTTGTCCGTTGCAAGGAATTTGGCATCCTTAATTGCTGATATAGATGTTACGTGAGTATGAAGCACCATAAATACACAAACCAGCTAGCTTCTTCTGCAGTTACACATTTGAAGTGGCTTTGGTTGAATAATAACCATCCGGAACAATCATTTTCTGTTGAGAGGCTTTAAATTATTTCTTTGAGTCTTATATGATCTGCATTATTGCACTTTGACAAATCGACGGAGTGTGGGGTGCTTATTTCAAATATTGCTGGCCCTCAGCGATCTGATCCCGAGTCAGAGGCAAAATGTCAGCCATCTTGAAATCCAAGATGGCTGCCATGAAAAAAGATCATTGAAAAAAAATCACTTTATCTATTAGTATCACGTAACGTATTATTTTAAAGTTTGGCATCTAGGGATATTAAAATTGCCCCCAGTAATCTGTCCAACAGATATGCTGCAAAATGGCCACCATCTTGAAATCTAGAGAGGATAGACTGTCATGAAAATTCATTGAAATCATTTTCTTGGTTTTAAACAATTTGAGGCACTACGTTTTAGAAATACAGGCAGGATTTTGGCACGCTGGTTTTAGAATATTGTTCCAATAATTGCAATATTTTATTACAAATCAACATGAAGAAAACTGTTCCAGACTTGAAGTACTGATGGTTAAATAGTGGTATGATTATGATGATGATGATGATGAAATGAAATTAATATTAGTGATGGATGATAATAATACATATTTTATTGTTCAAAATAGAATTCAGTAACAGAAATGCTCCGAAAATTAATTTTGCCCATACCCTGTAGATTGTGAGCCCGGCAGCAACTTAGCAGCGCCACATCGGATGTTGCTCTATCCTTTAAAAAGGGAGTTCACCCCAGAGAAAAGTTTGTTGTAAAAACAAAAGAAAATATGATATAAACAAGATATTGGTGGATCCATCAAAGATATTAAAATTTTAAGTTTTTGATTTGTGACGTCATATAGGCTACTGTACGAGCAGCTTTCCCATTATGTTGTGTGATATAAAATGCATAAATGGTTTATCATGGGTATTTTTTTTTCTTTCTGGAGCGGGTGCACTGTGAAATCATTTGTCTGTTGATATACTGAGGGTCCAATAAAAAAACATTTTCATTTTTTTGAGGAGGCTACATTTCATTGATTTTTGTACTATAAGAAACATGGGGGAACTGCTTGCATCTGACGTCACAAATGCACCAAATGAAATTCCAATAGCTTTTTAAATATTTGATGGAATTTCCTCAAACCTTCAATATTTTTTTCATTATTTATTCTGTTATTGTTTCAATAAACTTTTTGTCACGTTGAACTTCCCCTTTAATTCGTTGACCGCCAAACAGGTTAGAAGCAGCTCCCCTTTTCTAACATCTTTTGGTCTGATGCTGTCGGAGCTTGAACTCCAGATCTCCCGATTGTGAGGCGAACATGCTCCCATTGTCAGATTGTCGAACACACGATGGTTATCCAAAAATGCCAAATTTCAAAATAATACCTACATTATAATTATGATACTTGATTCCGTCGATTTGTCAAAGTGCAATAATGCAGATCATATAAGACTCAAAGAAATAATTTAAAGCCTCTCAACAGAAAATGATTGTTCCGGATGGTTATTATTCAACCAAAGCCACTTCAAATGTGTAACTGCAGAAGAAGCTAGCTGGTTTGTGTATTTATGGTGCTTCATATACTTACGTAACATCTATATCAGCAATTAAGGATGCCAAATTCCTTGCAACGGACAAAGATGTGGTTGTTTCGGATTTGTTTCCAGTGCCAATGCAATGGGTTTTACTCACCATTATAATGTTGAACATCATTCAAACTTGGTAACCATTTTGGAATTCAAAATAGCATCTATTTACTATGTTCTTTTCATTGATCAAGGATGCATATATCAAGTTTTTTTTCGAAATTTAAAGTGTTACAGGCCATATACGTAAGACTTGAGCAAATTATCTTTCATGGTGGCCATCTTGGATTTTAAAATGGCGGCCGTTTTGCTGCTGACCTGGAGGTCAAATTGCTGGGGGCCGGCAATATTTGAAATCAGCACCCCAAATTAAGCCTATATGCCAAATTTTAATACCGCAGTTCATATAAAACTTGAGAAAATGATTGCAATAATATATCATGGCGGCCAACTTAGATTTCAAGATGGCGGCCATTTTGCCGCCGGCCAAATGGTCAAATTGCTGGGGGCTGGCAATATTTGAAATCAGTGCCTCAAAATACCCTTAAATGCCAAATTTCAGTGTCACATGCCATGTTACACTCCCGGGGGGGGCACTCGACCAAAAAAGTGGTGGGGGTGTGCCGCGGGCGAGACAAAAAACGGGGGCCTTGGAGCGGGCTTATTGTAAAAAGGAGGGTCCTCGGAACGGGCTTCGGAACTACAAATGTTTGTGAAAACGGGGGTCCTTGGAACGGGTCGCCTGCGTGCGATCGAGTGCGTATGCATCCCTATGGAACGTGCATGCAGCTGGGCTACGGCATGACTGCCGGGCGCGCTAGCGCAGAGGCGATGGTTAGACAGCGAGCTGCGGCCGCTTTTCACCAAAATTGCGACTGGAACGGCGTAACGGAAAATATGCAAAGCCCTGGAGCGGATTTTTTTTTCTTCTTTTTTCTCGAGAAGAAGAAAATGCTATGCTTTGGAGCGGCTTTCTTTGTTCTTTTTCTCAATAACACAAAAATGCTATGCCTCGGAACGGAAATTTGAGTGTAAAAATGGGGGTCCCCTCCGCGGCACATACCCACTATGCATTATATACTGAGTGCCCCCCCCCCCCGGGGTTAAACTCAAGAAAATGACATTTAATGATTTTTCATGGCGGCCATCTTAGATTTCAAAATGGCGGCCGACCCGATGGTCAAATCACTTGGGGCCGGCAATATTTGAAATCAGCAACCCGAATTCAGCCTTTATGCCAAATTTCAATACCGCAGTTCATATAAAACTCGAAAAAATGATTGCAATAATATATCATGGCGGCCATCTTGGATTTCAAGATGGCGGCCATTTTGCCGCCGGCCAAATGGTCAAATTGCTGGGGGCTGGCAATATTTGAAATCAGTGCCTCAAAATACCCCTATATGCCAAATTTCAGTGTCACATGCCATGTAAAACTCAAGAAAATGACATTTAATGATTTTTCATGGCGGCCATCTTGGATTTCAAAATGGCGGCTGACCCGATGGTCTAATCGCTTGGGGCCGGCAATTTTTGAAATCAGCGCCCAAAAATACCACTGTATGCCAATTTTTACACTTTCTGCCAGATCCAAGCATCTTGGCCATTTTTTGTCACATAACTGCTCCACTAATATGTTTGCATTGTTGTAATAAACTTTGTGTTAAATGGGGTGATAATGTCACAATTCCATCTATTTTATATTTCATCCATATGGATTTACAATACTTATCTACATAATATATTTTATCTACTCCTGTAAAGTCACCTCTTCCAAGAATTTTTGGAGATATTTTGAAATAATTGCAGATTTTATGTGATGAAAATGTGAAATCTATTAGCTTACTTTCATTTCCACATATCAAAAGAATCTGTATATTGTATGTATCATCAAATTTTCATGGAATTTTCACTCTCTAGCTTGTTTCATTCCACTCTAATTATTCTAGTCAACATTAGGTTTTTTTCAAGCCATAAAACAAAATAAGTGAAGTAAAATCTATCACACAAAGTATAGATCTACAAATATGCATAAGTACAAAGTCATAATTAACTCAACAGTTGCACATATACTTGTAAACATAAATTAATTTCTTCATATTTTTTTTCGCTATAATGTACATAAATTAATTTCTTCATATTTTTTTCGCTATAATGTACTTTCAACAAAAATATACATACAGGTAAATCACATCTCCAAAGAAACATGTTCGGCTCAGGCAATATTCGTCTTAGGAGGAAATAACATATGATTTAAACAAAAGTGTCTGAAAAATATCTTTGACATTGGCTATTCTTCATTTTGTTGAAAATTGCTTTCACATGCATAGGCCTACTCATTTGGAGTTTAATTAGCTATTACTTGAATTCAACTTATAGTAGGCAGCCATTAGGGTCATATTAATGAATGTGAAAATAATTGATGAAACGAATGGAATTGGCCAAATTTATTGTTTTTATTTGTAATTTTCAAATGTATAGGCCTAGTAAAATGGTAAGTTTTGTTGGGATAATTATTATTTTTATTATTTTTAGCCCATATGGCTGCCCATTAAGTCTTCATGAGCAATTGCTAAGAAAGATAAAATATCTTCTTCTTTTTTCGCAGTTGCATGATTAAAATACGCTTTCATGTGTAATTAGACATTAACGACAGAGCACAAGCAAATTTAATTTTTTTTAATTGAGAAAATGGCCCTTGATCAAATTTCTGACTCAATCATTCTTTGATGGATATTCCCAAAACCTACAAGAGTAAAGTTTCTAATTTTTAGCATCAGAAACTAGCTTAATGTACTTCCACTTTAACTTTGTTATTCCTTTGTAAACCCTCTGCTTCTATGCTTTGTCCAAATTTTCTGCGATGGTCTGAGTCGAAGACTTCATGGATATCGATGACATAATCATCTTTTGCTTCTCACAGGCACAATCGAACGTCTTGATCAGGGCTTGCCGATAACGCGCATTCGTAATACCGTAGACGTACGCATTCATCGCAGAGTTCACATACATCATCGTCTGCAAAATTGGCCAGAATGGCTCTACGACATCATTTACTTTTCTGTAAGCATCATCACTGATTATACCTGCGACCATCAGAGAAAAGGTGCAAAGTTGGTACGGAAACAGACAAAGGAAAAACAGTATGCCGGTAACGAGAAGCATTTTGGTGACGGAATTGCGCACCTGGGTGAGCTGGTATCGATCAGAGTTGAGAGCGATATCGGTTTTGACGCGCGCGTGTAGGCTTTTGATGATGAGCGTGTACAGGAAAGAGCTTACGATCATGGCGATAAAGAACGGGATATTCTGGCATCCATTTACCAAGTGAATGAGCCATGGTTTGACGGCACTGCAGTAACCATTAAGTGAAGGGTAACCATCGTATTTCGGATCATCTGGGTATATCAAACATCTATAAACCATTGGATAATGTCCGGGTATCAACATGGCGGCTAAACAGAGGCTGACTATCCACGTCGCGACGATGAGTTTTATCGTTCGCTTCCGCGTCGCCATCCGACGATGCCAAAAAGGCTTACAAATGGCGTAATATCGTTCCACTGTTACCATGGTAACCAACAACACCGAAGCGGTGTAGGTGGTATCGACAACGAACGGGAAGAAGACGCAGCCGATGTTGCCAAAAGGAGTGCGATCGTCTTTCACTGGGGATATGTGGTACCGCCAGAGTTTCTCCCCGACCCCTACGGACAAATAGAACAGGTCAGCGATTGCCAAGTTGGTCAGGTACATGTTGGTGATGGTGCGCATTGATCGGACGCGAGCTACTACAAAGAGGAATAGTAGATTCCCAAAGAGGCCAAAGGCCAGTACACATGGCAGGACGTAGGACTTGATGATGATCTCGACTTGGTCCTTGACTAGATTCTCTTCGGTATATTTCACCGAAAGGTTGTAGATATCATAGCTTTTCTCGAAACAAACCGCATCTACATCTGTAATCCACTGGTCACCCATCACTTGTAGTTTACTGAAGAGAGATATTAAGAAATAGAGGGAGTGTTAAAATATGATTGAGGTTCATCAGTTATGGGGGTGACCAGGGCCCCGTAACACAAATGTTAGCGATTAATCGCTAATTTGACAGAACAATTCTGATCGGTTGTAATTCTACTGAGCAAACTGCCCATGCAATGATGGCCTTGATAGGCCATTTCATTTAGCGGTTAATTGCTAATGCTACAGTCACAACCCCAAAATATGCCTGCTCGGCGACCGGGCAGCGAGTTTTTAGTCAATTTCGCACGGGCACCAAGCGGCGGCCGTCCGGGCACCACTGGTTTTGGCAAAACTTTTGGGGCATATCGCTCGGTCGCCACTTTAAGATTTAACGCAGAATTAAAAATTCTGGCGGCGCCTGCTTGTCACTTGCCGCCCTAGATACGCTCGGTGCCCGGGTGGTCGCTGTCCGAGCGCCGATGTATATTTGAGCGGTTGCTTCGACGTACCAACATTCACATTTCTATATGTAGCTGATAGAGAAAAGCCTATACTCTTTCCTCCCAGAAGTGGTTTCATGGCATTAGAAATGGCTTTACCACATAACATAAATGTCATTTTGCCTCAATTGGGCCTCAAATGGCAGATTTTTCCATAAATAGACAAAATACTGAAAATGGCTTGATGAATTCGGCAGCCCCCATCCCCCCCCCCCCCACCCCGAGAGGGTGGCCGGGGCTGCCGAATATATAAATAAAAGGTTGCTCTTTTGTCTCCAAGTGGTTTCAAACGAATCAGTAAAAGTGGGTTTACAACATACATGTAGGGGAGAGTGGGGTAATCCCGAACACCGTAATATCTATAGGAGAGGTGAGGTTCTGCTGTCACGGCATAATAGCCGTACACAGAATGTTGTCTGAATTCCTATGCACGGATCTGTTGACTGGTCTCTTCCGATTAAAGAATAATCGAGAAAATGCTTTTGACAGATTTTCGCTTTTTTACGTTTCCTTCATTGAAGAATGAAGAGTGGGGTAATCCCGAACGCGGGGTAATCCCGAACATCTCAATATCTCATAGGAGAGGTGAGGTTCTGCTGTCACGATATAATAGCCGTAACACAGAATGTTGTCTGACTTCCCATGCAGGGATCTGTTGACTTGTCTCTTCCGATTAAAGAATAATCGAAAAGAATCCAAATTACATATCTTTACTTGTTTATGTTTCCACGAATGGCGTTCGCGATTACCCTGTGGCCCGGAAGTGCGGGGTAATCCCGAAAATCTGCGTTTTGTACTATAAATTCTAAAGGAATGCTTGATGTTGAATAAAGACGTTGTTACAGTCAATATATGGTATGTTTTTATCAAATTATGTACTAGTTTTGGAATAAGGCTCACTTTGATTCTTGCTATCGCTCTGATCAGAAAGGTACGTGTTCGTCATTACCCCACTTCCCCCTAGTAGAAACATTGTTTGCCTCAATAGGGACTTCAAAATTTTCTTTAAAATAGGCAAATTCGGAAAAGGGATGGGTATTGGGTGGGGGAGGAGGCTTGGGGCCATTGAACCCTATAACAAGAATTCACAATTAAACCAAAATGAGAGTGTGAAGAATAAAAATGAAATATGGTTTGGATCAGATTATATCGCCAGAAATTATAAATTGGTTCATGCAGCGTGAATCCCAAATTAACGTCAGTACAAGATGGTGAATAAAAGCTCATAGAGTAGTTAAAACATATCTGAAATTTTTAAAAATATTGCGAAAATCTTTATTTTGTTATGAATAACGAATATTTAATCCAACTCTAGTTTTATAGAGCGCCACATGTTTAACAACACAAAATCACTTTATCGTCTCAATTTTTCCATATCTACTTGAGATGGAAATGACATTGGCCATTGATTTGTAGCTAGGTTTGATATCTAAAGTTCACTTTTAAATGTTGCTGTACCGATAGAGCAGTCACCCAGCAACATTTTGACACATCAATAACGTATTAATGATATATACAATATATATATATATATATATACAATATATTCAATTTTTGTCTCGCCTGCATAGCAGAGCGAGACTATAGGCGCCCCTTTTCCGGCGGCGGCGGCGTCAACATCAAATCTTAACCTAAGGTTAAGTTTTTGAAATGACATAATAACTTAGAAAGTATATGGACCTAGTTCATGAAACTTGGACATAAGGTTAATCAAGTATTACTGAACATCCTGCCTGAGTTTCAGGTCACATGATCAAGGTCAAAGGTCATTTAGGGTCAATGAACTTAGACCATGTTGGGAGAATTATTTTCAAAATCTTAACCGAAGGTTAAGTTTTTGAAATGACATCATAACTTAGAAAGTATATAGACCTAGTTCATGAAACTTAGGCATAAGGTTAATCAAGTATTAGTGAACATCTTGCTCGAGTTTCAGGTCACATGACCAAGGTCAAAGGTCATTTAGGGTCAATGAACTTTGGTCAAGTTGGGGGTATTTGTTGAATTACTATCATAACTTTGAAAATTTATGGATCTAGTTCATAAAACTTGGACATAAGAGTAATCAAGTATCACTGAACATCCTGTACGAGTTTCAGGTCACATGATCATGGTGAAAGGTCATTAAAGGTCAATAAACTTTGGCCATGTTGGGGGTATTTGTTGAATTACCATCCTAACTATGAAAGTTTATGGATCTAGTTCATAAAACTTGGGATACAAGAGTAATCAAGTATCTCTGAACATCCCCTGTGAGTTTCAGGTCACAAAACCAAGGTCAATTAAGGTCAATAAACTTAGGGCATGTTGGGGTAATTGTTGAATTGCCATCATAACTTTGAAAGTTTATGGATAGAGTGAATGAAATGTGGACATGGGTGTATAGTTGACAAGTCTTAAGTCACCGTTCAAATGTCATTTATGGTCAATGAATGTGGTATTATGTCATTATATGAATGGTGTTTTTGTGAATGATTATTTTATAGTAGTTTTCAAAGTTAGCACTGCTGCTATATTAAATCGCGTAATGCAGGCGAGACTGCCAGAGGCGTTCCACTTGTTTACTATTTACATCGCTCTTTAAATTCAACGGTAGAAAAAAGTGAAACCGCAATTTGAGACTAATACTACCTACCCAGCAGTGATCTAGAGGGTCCATACTAACTGCCTGTAGATGGCCTATGGTGCCAAACCTTTTCTGTGGTGTGGTTTGTACGAACTCGTTATATAGGGCCCCTATGAGATTTTGCTCCCGGTCTATCCCTTTCCAAATCCTTAAAGGGATGGTCCAGGCTGGATATATTTATATATCAATAAATAGAGTAAAAGTAAAGTTTCAGAGCAAAATGCTGAAAATTTGATCAAAATCGGAAAACAAATAACAAAGTTATTGAATTATAAATATTTGCATTATTCCGGTGAAACAGTTCTATGCATGTCTTTATGAATATTGATTAGATGGGCGGATGATGTCATATCACCACTTGCAATATTGGATTTTATTATATGAAATTAGGTTTATTCAAAAATTTTCGACCAAGAACTAAAACAATTGTATTGGCAACTGATTAAGTGCATTAGTTATTTATTGCCGCAACTTATTTCATCATAATGGAGACACAACATTTGCACATGTATGAAAAAATGATACAATTATTTTTTCAGGTACATGAAAAATGATAAATTATGTTTTTATACACATAAGAAAAAAGGAAAGTGGGGATATGGCATCATCAGTCCACCTAATGAATATTCATGAAGATGAGCATATAACTTTTTTCACAAAATACTGATAAACTTCGAAATTCAATAACTTTGTTATTTGTTATCCGATTTTGATGAAATTTTCAGCATTTTGCTCTGTGGGTTTTACTCTATTTATTGATATATAAATATTTTCAGCCCCTACCATCCCCTAAACCACTATCTCATTCCCCCATTCAAGGGTGTAGGCTGGTTTGAGAATTGGGGAGGTGGAACCAAAGTTTGGAAAATCAGAAGAAGGAGTACAAATTTCGTTTCGCTTGCCAGTTTCGGAACTCCTCTGCCTCACCGGGAGGGTGCACATGCACCCAGTGCACCCTCAGTCAGCCTTTATGCCCTTGCCACTACGTCTTATCACTTCCGTCTCCTTATTCATATCTCTGCCCCAGCCTTCTCGATCTATTTATTCATGTGATTGCCTACATACATGTATATCTTTGAAAAAGGACAGTCTTTCTGATGTTATATTTTATTTCTGTGATTCTTATTTCTGCATTCATCCTTGATATTGCAGTTTTCAACAATGTTTTGTTTTGTATGATCATTTTTGGTATATGACCTCATTCTCATAAGTTTTTTTTTAAGTTGTTCCATTTGGCGTCTATATCTCTCCCCTCTCAGGTTTATCCATTCTTTTGACATGCTAAAACTTGCCATTTCGCCCTTTTCACTGACAAAGGCTACACACCTCACCATACCTTTACGTCTTCACAATCACTTTCACAATCCCTTTAGTGTTGACAACCCAATTCATCACGTGATACAGTACAAGATCGAATTTCAATGACGACCGCTTACAAGGTATACATACAGTGAGGACAGCTGTTAGCTTTCTACTTGATGAATTTCAGTTTGCGATGAACACACAGTTGTCAGAATCTGGTCCAACAACATATTTCATTCCTTTTCTTGTTGATATATCTTTGTGCTATTCAGCAGTGTGCAAACTTAAGGCCCGCTCTTGAACATGTTGAAGAATGTCATTATTGTAACAGTTTAGCCAGACGGATTTCGTTCTTTTGTATTATTGTTTTTTTTTGCTGTCGGCTATTTTTGTTTAAGTTTCAACATTTATCATCTCCTACATTATAGGTCTATATAGTTTTATTCTGTAGAATGGTCAACACTTCCATCATCATCTTCGACATCTTACTCGTCTTCATTATCAGCAAAGTTGGTGAATATAATCATCATCACCATCATCGTCGTCATCATTATCAGCACCATCATCGCCACCCCCATCATCACATCATCATCATCACCGTTATCACCACCACCAACATCATCACCGTCATTATCATCATCATCCCCATCATTATCATCGTCATAATCATCACTACTACCATCATCATCATCTCCCAGTTGTCCCCTTCTTCGTCGTTCTCTACCTCTTTTGTATAATTATTTTTTTTGCTGTCAGCTTTTTTTTTTAAGTTTCAACATTTATCATCTCCTACATTATTGGTCTATATAGTTTTATTCTGTAGAATTGTCAACACTTCCTTCACCATCTTCGACATCTTAATCGTCTTCATTATCAGCAAAGTTGGTGAATATAATCATCACCATCATCGTCGTCATCATAATCATCCCCATCATCATCATCATTTGTCATCACCATCACCACCATCATTATCATCATCATTTGATCAGCATCATCACCATCATCATCACCACCATCATTATCAGCACCATCATCGCCTCCCCCATCATCACATCATCATCATCACATCATCATCATCACCATCATCACCGTTATCATCACCACCAACATCATCACCACCATCATTATCGTCATCATCCCCATCATTATCATCGTCATAATCATCACTACTACCATCATCATCATCTCCCAGTTGTCCCCTTCTTCATCTTTCTCTACCTCCTCCATTTTTTTCACCACCAGACAGTCACCACAACCACCTTCTTCTTCTCCCCCTTCATTTTCTTTCGAAAGAGTAATTCCACAATGTCGTCATCGTCGTCACCGTATCGAACCTGAAACACAAGTTTCTGCTTTTTTATATTTCCTCTTAACCTTTAGCTGTTGAAATGCACAAAGCGTTTCCATGATCCGTGACTAAATGAGAATTATTTCAGATAGCTCAGATAATGTTACATTATACCATTTATTGAGAAGTTGACGGGCATGATTACTCATGATCATAATTGAATAAGTGTCGGCTCTCACGACATTCTATTCGTATTGGTTTGTAGTTCACGATTCTAAATTGATTTGAGCAGATAATGTTACAATTACTTAATAAATATTAGAAGAATTTTCAAACACTTGGTAACAATATCCTTTTTATCCTTTGTGTAACAAAATCCATGGTAGTTAACCCGATGCAACCCAAATATGCTTACGATTGAATAATAAGAAGGGTATATCTTAACTTTTTAGAGTTGCGGTTGCAACTATAACTGCTTATCCTACCCATAATTCATCCTAATATAGGTCATTGACGAAATTCGGCGAAATTGATATAAATTGTACGAAAATAATATGCGCCAGAATGTACATTGCATGTGTTCAGTGATAACTCATTAATTATTTTCAATCATGGTAATTTTTATCATTATGCTGCATTAATAAAAGGGTACACGGGTGGGGATAAATACCGCTCTTTCCTCTCCCCCTCCCTCCCCTCTTTCTCTTGCTCTCATGCACGTCCACCCACACACCCTGAGACGCTCACTGACACACACATACGCACACACACCGTTACCGCACACATAATTGTCACTATTACCGTGTTTACACGCTGCATCAGCTAGCGTTGCAGACTCGCTTTTTCTATGCGTGTAAATGCGATTAACTTGCACCGGCTCGCGATGCATGCAGACATAGCCATTTTGCTCCGCCAATATAATAGGATCAGAACCACAAGCCAGTGCAGACACGGCAATTTTTCTTCGTGTAAACACAAAGCCGAGTCTGCTTCAGCAATTAGCGCGCGTTTCATGATGTGAATTTAATCAAAATTAATGATCGGGGTTATTGCCGCGCGAGTCGATTCTGCACCGCGAGCTGGGGCAGCGTGTAAACGCGACGCAAGATAATCCGCGAGCCGAGTCTGAACCGGCTCTCAGGTCTGCACCGCGAGCCGATGCAGCGTGTAAACAAGGTATCTAAATTAATCGACCTCTTCCGCATTTCTTCAACAGCCACCAACATTAAGATCACTAAAGCTAACCAAAACTGACCAACTGAGCAACCAAAATCGATCGATGCCCCTATTCAAACACACTTACGTGTCCACTCTTCTCGCTCGTATCTCCTTTTCAAATAAGGTTGGCCTATGACGATAATACGAAAAACAAGTGTTGAACGAATTTGCTGAATTTTTCACGCATCAATGAGAAAATTAAATAATATGTAAAGGGAGAAATTGAACCCTATAATGCTGGAAAATTGTAAAAAGGTGTATAAAGTTTTTAAGTGTCCTATTCCATTTTCATATCTATATCGTATTGACTTCATTCTATTTTTTCTATATTTGCTTCTCCTAACTGCTAAAATATTTTATTCATAGAATACCAAGTAATTGCTTAAAATTGTTTTCAAGGGAAGTAAAATAAAGAGATACAAATAGTCATCATCAGCGGTGATATGGATCTCATGCTTAGAAGTTGATCTTAAGGCTGATTTACGATCGATCATAAACAATCAGTGCAATCAATCTTCGAGAAATTAGCCTCACTATCAATTTCTATAAGCGTTATGTTAGGGGCAAAATTTACTCATGAGGTATATAATTTTGGAACCGTGTAACGCACATGTTGGGGCAGGCAGACCGAGGTTTTTGTACTTTTCCAATCGTAATGTTCGAGTACAAAAGCGATCTTTTAGTAGCCTGTTTCATGAAATTAATGACTGTATGATCCTTTTCATTTGACAAAATAACCCCTGTTTTAAACTTAATTCGATACGTTTACATCTAAGGTAGATCTGGCATATGCTGGCATACTGGTGCATTGAGTCATGAAGACGATGAAAGTGCCAGTGGTCGGTCAATATACCTAACCTAATATGACCAGTCATAAAGAAAATGATATCATAGAAAAAGAAATAAAGACTTGATCACGTGTCCGCTCTCGGCTAATCATAATTATCATGATTAGGATCTGCTTCATTTTGAATAATGCCTCATAGTTGTAATTCATTACTTTGATTTTAAACCATTTCATGCCTATTAATAGCTCATCCAACTGTGTCATTTCTGTCATTTTCTATATTTGACATAGACTGCTGGGGATATTATGACAAAATCATACCCCCATGCGTGAGGAATGATTAAGGGGGCGATATTGACCCCCTTCCCACCTGAGCGTCAGGACCGTCACGTACATCTTGACATTGATTAGGCATGGATCTGTCAGGTTGATTAAATAGATCTACAATCTAAAAAAATATAGGGTAAAAATGCTCCATGATGGTAATTATGTGTCCAACCAACATTGGGCATTTCTTTTGGGTATTTTTATTTATCCAGTGTGATGAAAATTTTGCCCACTCTAAAGTAATTGCTGCTTATTTTTTACCTTACTGGACAATTATGCTTCCCGCATTGGGAAAAATACTGCCCCAAATCGGTTGGACACATAATTACCCCCGTGCTGTTTAAATTTTTACCCACTATTTTTTACAGTGTACTTGATTCTTCATTTCAGCAGATGTGTAGTAATTAATTTAATTGGATGTGCCTGCGCCTATGAATGTTTTAAACAGAAATATAATGCTGTGGATCATCATCATCATCATGTTTACCCAAAGTATTCGAATAATCCGCTATTCCATTAAACAGGTGAAATAATCCGACTAATCACCCCCCAAAACAAATACATTCACTTCGTCTGGAGACGGCCGAATTATTAATTAGCCATATCATCAAGGAAACAAGAACAATGAGAGTGAAACCCTGCTTGGATACCGGCACT
The DNA here is from genome assembly GCF_037042905.1 of Lytechinus pictus. Lineage (NCBI taxonomy): Eukaryota > Metazoa > Echinodermata > Echinoidea > Temnopleuroida > Toxopneustidae > Lytechinus > Lytechinus pictus. Next base: position 24,061,605 of record NC_087259.1, read on the forward strand.
CAACTGAAAAATCCCTCATATGAAATAATTTCTTCCAAACATCTAAACTGCTTTGGTATGTTTAGCTGGAGTGTTTCGCTTTCAGTCATATCTCTCTTAATTCAAGTTGGACATCAACAACCTACTCCATCTATTGGATTGTCAGTTTTTCTTATCAAGGTATACCAACATTAGAACGTGGTGTCTGCATTTTTTACTTAGAAAATGCTACGTCATCCCATACTCATCATCAGCGTAAATGGTATTGGATAAAACCGATATCGATTTTCGTGCCATCCATTTAGAAATCCAATCAACGAGGTAAAATATTAAAAAGAAAGAAAAAGGTTGGGATTTTACAAATTGGGCTTTTTTACCAAAGTCATTCATGTGAGATCCTGAAAAGATATTCCAAATTTTCTCTGTTTTGCAATTTGTTTTTGTGGGGGTTATTTTTACAGATTTTTTTACTTTGTTTGAACAACGGACACTGAGAACATTCATGATGAGTCCCTTAATTAACTGACGTTGACGTGAAGGATACACTCCCAAACTGCCATAACCCTCACATGAAGCAAATTCTCATTTCATTTTGAAAAATAAAATGTTGGTAAATCGGCGGCGTGTCTAAGCACACAAATAGTTTTCATCCGACATAGTACGGCTGTATATAGTCACACCAACGCAGGGGCGGATCCAGGATTTTCCAAGGGGGGGGGGCACATTTTCCTGATGAAAATTTGACAAGCAAAAAAAAGTTTTTCACCTAAATCTGAAGGTCATTTCGTCCGCGAAAAATTTGACAAGCAAAAAAAGAAAGTTTCTCACACTTGGGTTATCCCTCCCCCCCCCCCCCCGGATCCGCCACTGCACCAACGAAACCGACTCCAGACCGATCAAAGCATTTTCCTTGCATTTACATTAATTATCAATATCAATACGTGCACATATTGGTACCAGTTATGCCTATAACATTTTCACTTTTTATAATGTGATATAAAAAGAAAACATTGCTTTGACCAGGGGTATGGTGCCGTGATCGGTATTCGAATCCCGAGTTTTCATGCGTCTAACACTCGGCCACGCCTAACTCCGGTATGTTTGAAATCGGTTTCATTTGTGTGAATGTAACAATGAACTTACGGAATCGTGCTCCTTCAAATCAAAGAATTGATTCCCGGGGGAAAAGCCCTAAACTCGCACCCCTTAAAATTTGGTCCTTGCCTTTTTCGATTGTTCATGAGTTCAATCGCTTTTATCTTAGGTACGTGGATTTGATTCCTACCCATGGCGTGTTTTCCTTCAGCAAAAACTCAACCCACATTGTGCTGCACGCAACCTAGGAAATGTGAATGGGTACCCCGTAGGAAGAAATTCCTCAAATGCTTGAGCGCAGCCCAATTCACATATAGACACGAATCCTCACGGATCAACACGGCAATGCCGGCATGATCCGGGGAGGTCCGGGATCGTTCTGCCCCGGATAGAGCGTCGACGAGCGTTGACGACAGCACACACGGCATCTTCACAAGGATCTCAGTACACGGACCATGGCGATAGAGCACGTCGTCTACACGGATCATCTGGTCGTCAACACGGATCTGATCCGGGGTGGTCCGGGGAGAGATCCGTGTTGGTGCCTTGGGCATCCTTGGAGGTCCGTGGTGGTCTGTGTTGGTCCTTGAACGTCCGGGAGGCCAACACGGCAGTTTTTGGCTGTCAAAAACATCCGGCGTCATCCGTGGACTGCCCGGTAGACAAGCAATCCGGGATGGTACGTGTAGCTGACGTGTTGGTCCGTGTAGCTGACGTGTTGGTCCGTGTTACTGACGTGTAGGTCCGTGTTGCTGACGTGTAGGTCCGTGTTGCTGACGTGTTGGTCCGTGTTAACGACCAGATGATCCGTGTAGACGACGTCCTCTGTCGGCATGGTCCGTGTAGATCCTTGTGAAGATGCCGTGTGTGCTATCATCAACGCTCGTCGACGCTTAATCCGGGGCAAAACGATCCCGGACATTCCCGGATCATGCCGGCATTGCCGTGTTGATCCGTGTCTATATGTGACTGGGGCTTTAGATTTAAACACTTGTTTAAACTGTTTAAACAATTACTGTAAAGTTCATATAGTAAACAGCGTTGTATAATTTTTTTACTGTGTATGGGAGTGAAATATCGAATGTTTTACACCTTAAGTCGCTTTTTGTTGGTTTGTTTGTTTTAGTATTACTGTTATCATTATTATTATGATTATCATGATTATTATTATTATCAGTAGTATAGTAGTAGTAGTAGTATAGTAGTAGTAGTAGTAGTAGTAGTATTACTGCTATTATAATCATTATTATTATTATCATCATTATCATTCTTATTTATGAAGTTTATAAAGTGAACCGCTTCCAAAACATCTTTACCAGCTTAATTTATCATTTGAGAATGCGGGTGAGAACGTAACAAGAATGATTGCATTTTCATTTTATAATTATTTTTCTGTATGTTATTCAGCATGATCTATTCGCAATGATAACACTTTAACATAGGTCAAAATTTGCGGCATGATGATATTCATGTTGATATTTCCATCCTAAAAAATCCGCAGACATATATGCTTTGTGCATATTGAATATAACTTTTTATTTGTTATTGAAATTTGATAAGGTGAAAATGGTAAGAAAAATTATTTCCATTTTTGCATCACGAAATAAAATGTTTACATGTCTTCGACAAGCACACAGTTTCATTGGTAGGAGTTAATGTAAAGAAATACGGTAACATTTCTCCGTCCTATTTACATTAATATAATGGAAAGTAAACAACCTAGAATGGTTTTTTTTTATCATTTTTTTTTAAATATTTGATAAAATTTGTGTTAGATGTTGGTAGTGTGGCTTTTGGTAAGCACGCTTTGATCAAATACCTTTTGTGTTGAAGCCAACGGCATTCGAGATGACGAGCTTCTGAAGTCTGACACCAGCTATATCCTTGCTCTGTACGGAGACAGCTCTCAATATCTCATTTTAGCAAAAAGTATTTTAGTTGTATAATGATAACATGTTTGTTTTATATGTATTCGCACTGTTAAAAAACCCTGATTTTACAGGGGGAAAACAGAAGATTTTGCAGAAAGCAATAACAGAATCATTCTGTAAATTCATAAAACGGGATTTTTTCTGCAATTTAACAGAACAGGTCTGTTCAAAAAGGGGAAAAGGGTGTTTTCTTTAAGGAAATTTGTAAGGTTCCATGCACCAAATACAAATTTCCTGTAGGATTACGCAATCTGGTAAGATTACAGACGTTCTCGAGACTCTGCTGCAGGAACTTCTTTAATTTTAAGGATCAATTTTCTAATAGTGCGGTTTCAGTGAGAACTGCATCCCCATGCGGAGAAAGAGAAACGTATTGGCAGGAAACAGACTGGGATTTCAATAGAATCATGTATCATCTGCGAAAAAAAGATGGGAGCAACAAAAAGGCGAAATGAATAATTGATAATTATAATTGAATAAGTAGTTCGCCATAGATTTGCATGTAAAAGTTCTGAGCGGCCAGATTCAATACATCACGATTATTTAATAAATATTTTTTTCTTTTTACGATTACTTTTTCATTTCAATTTTTATTATTGTTATTTATTTAAATTTTTTACTGATTCATTATTTGATTCATTTATTTTTTACTTATTTGTTATTACACATTTATTTTCATTTACTTTAATTACTAGTACTTAATTTATTGGGGGTGGACATTAATTCATGATGAGGAGTTACACCTCTTTCCACTTCTTCTCTCGTCAGGTCATAATATAGGGCTGAATATGTACAGCATAAGGCAAAAATCTCTTTAGTTTGAATACCGATAATAAAAGGCAATAAAAGTTTCAAATTGTATTTTCTGTCTGCTAATGAAGTATATTTCCATAATAAGACAAAGACACGATCAGCTTTAAATCATGTATGATCGTACGATCAACTTGGCTTCGTGCATATTTTAAATTGAATTAAAACAAATATTATGCTCTCTTCTTGTTAAAGTGACTACTAGGATTTCTTGGCGAATTTTAGAGTGAATGAATGAATTGTAATATAATATATAATCACTCTTAATTAACTCTTGTTTTGAGCGACACCTTTTATCCAATGATTTCCCTTTGTCAAAATTAACTCCTTGATTAGTGACCAATTTCCCTCACTTTCACTTGTTTTTTCAAAATTAAAACATTGAAATCGCTGATACAATAAAGGAATATCTAACGCCCTCATATCGAGTTGCCTGATTAATAAGGTCGTAAATCAATATTTTCATGGTTTTATCCCCTTCTTCACTTTGAGCTTGTGTGATATTCTAAAGCCCTCATATCGAGTTGCCTGATTTAATAAGGTGATATGTCAATATTTTCATGGTTTTATCCCCTTCTTCACTTTGAGCTTGTGTGATATTCTAAAGCCCCTCATATCGAGTTGCCTGATTTAATAAGGTGATATATCAATATTTTTATGGTTGTTTCCCCTTCTTCATAATTGAGCTTAAATGATAGTTTTCTATATGAAGTCAATCAAGTTTCGACTTTTAAAATCTGAAGAAAAAAAAAGAAATCAACTAAAACCATGTCGTGTTCATTAAGTTTATTGCCTCAAATACCCCTGATTACCACTTGTTAACAAACATGGATTAAGCCCATCTTATACCAAAATACCAGTGCCATTTTTTTGGGGTGGAATTTTGCAAGAGGGCCGATAACACCCTGACATGTTAAGGCAGGGGTAGCGCCTGTGTATTTTGAGGACGGGAACGGATTTTTTTTAAAGGCATAATATACGCCCCATCTTTCTCCTTTGTATGTTTTTTTCCCCTTAAAGTTCCATTTCATTTGTTTGTTTTTCCTCTTATGATTATTCTTGACAACTTTGTGTTACAATCCACTAACCAATACCTCTCATTTAATACCGCTTTTCTCCCACACTTTCTGTTTTTTTCTTTTCATGACTTAAAATCATGTAGATGTACATAGTCCCCCCCCCCCCCCTTCCTCCTGGATTTTAGAGTGAAGTTAATGGACTGGAATATTGAATGCAAACCTATCGGATATAAGCAATGAAACTATACACTTTCTTCAAACAGATCTCATCAACATATCGATGAAACCAGCGAGACAGCCATTATTGATCATGTATGTCATGTAAGGCGATACTTGGTTTTGTATATTCCAAAGCCCTTTGCTACGGAATTAAAATTCCCTTTACCAGAGAGGGTCGATTGCCGTTAGTCCTTTAATTCCTTACAAGCACCAGTCAGAAAGCTAAGACAGTCAGTGGTACGTCTACTGAAAGAATGCAACAAGGATGACTGTAAATGCTGATTATCTATGAGCTCTGATAAAAAACACATTTCGATCATAACTGTTTACTTACAATTTACTCAAAGATGTCAATACCTCCTGCTTCAACAAGTTTCCACTTCTTCTTCCTTTTTGTCAAATTCCTCGGTTTTCTCCAACGCTTGGCTAAATTTCATTCTTAATACAGTCTGCAGATCGATATGCGCCCCTCTCAAAAAGATGTTACTTCCGAGTCTTCGCCAAATCTCTGGAATGTTATCACTCGTGCATGTCGTGACGAAAGCTAGGGCAGCTGAGGTGCACACATTGATCGACAGATATTAACTCTCGTGATGATCACTTCGCGCGAAATATTAACTTATCGAAATTTCACGTGTTATCATATTCCACCCATCTATCAATCATAAGTTTCAGTTCATTGAAAGTGTTGATATGATAAAACAATGAAACAAGAAATCCCGGGAAATCGATTAGTTATCGGCTTGTAGGAGGCAAGTAGTCGCCATGGAGTGAATGAAGTAACCTTAAGGTCTCAACTTCCTACACGGATTTTTTGTTTCAACGAACAAACTGTTAAAAAAAAAATTGACGACACGGCGACAGAGCAAGCTACGTTCGGATGAAGAGGGAGCGAAAATTAAATTTGAAGCACGGAAGTGTTTACTGATGGGTCCGCTTTTCAACGATGCGATGACGAGCAGTGATCAAGGAAATAAAAAGAGGGACAGACGACTTGTCAGTAAGGGCAAGGAACAGAGGTACACATATAGGCAGGGAGGCGCCACGGGGGGCATGCACCCCTGTGGATTTTCATGTAGTGAATATACACAAGAAAAAAGAGAAAAACAAAACCAAAGAGGAGAAATGGGAAGAAAGAAAGATGAAGGAAAAAGAATATAAATATGAGAGGTCTGTGCCGGAGAATTCTATGATACTCCTTTAATTCAATGGAGAAAAAATATGACACCATATAAGTAGGTCGTCTGGCACCAATCCTCCCTCGCACCTTCCCAGCCTATAGTTCAGTTGTGGTGATCAAACGGGGAAAAATGAATAGGGGTGATGCTACAAGGGGCAAGTGCGACCGTGCCCCTGTGATTTTTCAAGTAGTGAAAAAAGAGGAAGGGGAGAGGTATAGAAAGAACAGAAGAAGAGTAGGCCTATAAAGAATAGTAGTCTGTTGTCGTGTAGCTATATAATATTCATTTGAGAACAATTTGTAAAAAAGGAATATAAAAAAAATAAGGGCGGAGTTGTGTAACTCCTCAATACCCAATATTCAAATCAGAAAAGGGCGTCACTTTAATGCTCCCCCCAAACACACACACACACACACCCACGCACCCAATATCAAAATACTACGGCGCCGCTCATATTGTTAAAAGCGTTCGGGATATCAAATATTGTTTTTTTCATCTGTGGTTTCCAAGAAAATATGAATACAGTATACCGTTTCGCTGCGTGTTTGCATAGCTCGTAAGAATATTCTTGATCATATTTGCATTCATATACACATAAGATGTATAGACCTATATAGGCCTAATCGGGTTAAGGTTATCAATGATGTGTGACCGACATCTAACTTGTCCATCAGTCTACTCAATTATTGACCATAGGCATGATAGACATAATTTTCTTGGAATGCGTTCTAAATGACAAAGAATAACTCGATTAATAATTCATCAACACTTTCACTTGTATGATTAAGTGGACGCGCTATTATCCTTGATCAAATCAACAAATCCAATCCTCTAACACCTTTATTAACTTTCCATGTTTCTCATCAACATAATGTGCTCTCTCCTAGTTCTAGGGAAAATCTTTGTAAGGAAAAAAAACTATTCAACATTTCTTCTCTCCTTAATTACACGTCCTCTTTTTTTTCTTCGTCATACATCTTGGGGACGTCGTGGTCTCGTGGTCAAGACTCTCGTCTTTCAATCTGAGGGACGTGAGTTCGATTCCCAACCATGGCGTGTTTTTTTTTCAGCAAGAAATTTACCCACATTGGCTGCACTCAACCCAGGTGAGATGAATGGGTACCCGGTAGGAAGAAATTCCTTGAATGCCTGAGCGCCTGTAGGCAGCACGGCTATATCCGGGGTAATAACAATAACAACATTATTGTAATGCGCAGTTGAGTATTGCGCAATAATGTGCAGTTATTATTTTTACTGTCAAGCTCTTGTCTCAATCTTCTTCTTCTTCCTACTTCTCCTCCTATTCTTCTTCTTTTTCTCCCCCTTCATTTTCTTTATCAGAATACACTTCATCACTTGTCCAACGTGAAAAGTGTTCACGAAAATTAATTAAAGCTGCGCTGTTATATGGAACAATTTTGCTTTTCAGAAAGTATAAATCAATTCGGAATTCTTCATTCATATCAATATTGATATTTTTAATATGATTGATTTTCAATGTTCAATCGTTTTCCGACGCCTCGAATTCACTGAAGTGCATAGATCGAGTCATGTCGTTGTCATGGCAACCATAATATCGGGACGCTACGTCCGTTAATACGATCTCATCCCGCTCTCCACACGCTACACAAACATAATTGCTGAGATTTGTCAGATTACAACTGTCCTTCTTGAGTTATTTCCCCCCAAATGTATTTCTTTGGTATTTAGAGAGGAAAGTCGAGGGGAAATCTAAATTGTCAAAGTGTATTTAAATCACGAAGGGCTGGCAGGCGCGAATCCAGCTTGGGGGGGGGGGCGGATGGTCCGTGCTGGCCAAGCACACCCCGTAAAATTGCTACAAAACTAAAAAGAAAATAAAAAAAAGGAGAATAACCCAAAATTATTCAACTCATGCACCAATTGAAAATGATTCAACTCATGCACCAAATGAAAATGATTCAACTCATTCACAAATTGAAAATGATTCAACTCAAGCATCAATTGAAAGAGATTCAACTCATTCACCAATTGAAAATGACTCAACTCATTCACTAATTGAAAAGGATTCAACTCAAGCATTAATTGAAAAAGATTCCTCATGCATCAATTGAAAATGATTCAACTCATTCACCTATTGAAAAGGATTCAACTCATTCACCAATTGAAAAAAAGATTCAGCTCATGCATCAATTGAAAATGATTCAAATCATTCAACAATTGAGAACGATTCAACTCATTCACCAATTAAAGATGATTCAAATCATTCACAAATTGACAATTGTTCAACTCATGCATCAATTGAGAACGATTCAACTCATTCACCAATTAAAGATGATTCAAATCATTCACCAATGAAAAAAGATTCAACTCATTCACCAATTGAAAATGATTCAACTCATTCACCAATTGAAAATGATTCAACTCATGCACCAATTAAAGATGATTCAACTCATGCACCAATTGAAAATGATTCAACTCATGCATCAATTTAAAAAGATTCAACTCATGCATCAATTGAAAATGATTCAACTCATGCATCAATTGAAAATGATTCAACTCATTCACCAATTGAAAAGGATTCAACTCATTCACCAATTGAAAAAGATTCAACTCATGTATCAATTGAAAATGACTCAACTCATTCACCAATTAAAAATGACTCAACTCATTCACCAATTAAAAATGATTCAACTCAAGCATCAATTGAAAAAGATTCAACTCATGCATCAATTGAAAAAAATTAAACTCATGCATCAAATGAAAATGATTTAACTCATTCACCAATTGAAAAGGATTCAACTCATTCACCTATTGAAAATTATTCTTATCCTGCTGCAAACACTAATTTTCAAAGAATTAATTGAGACGTGAATGGTTACAATAGGAAATACAAGAATATTGAGAATTTGTATGAATTATGCGTTCTAATAAGCCAGTTCGTAGTTCCTTTCTGCGCATGATCAAAAGATTCTGCGCATGATCAGAGGAAGGTCATTGGTACTGAAGTGACATGGTGGTTTAAAATTTAATGAGATAAGCACCAATTTTGATGCCTTGATTATTCATATATTCTTTTGAATTGTGTTTTTCATTTACTTCCACAAAAAACAACAATGCGTCCACGAAGGACTGGTATTTCACAGTTTGCAAAGTATATTGTGCAACATGCTATAATATGCATTCAAATTAGAAATGCAACAAATACCTTCATAAAATGTTCATTGGTGTGCTACTCTAGTCTATTCAATTTCTTCATCCTGCTATGTAAGGAATGCTTACGTAATATCTTGCTTTGAAATTTGCCTATCATATTGAAAGAAATGAAAGGTCATCATTTGACCAAAATTCTCCATATGAAGTAATTACGAACTGGTCTATTGTCACGGATACGGAAGAAATATCGTGAAGCCCAGGCCAAGATCTCCATAGGAGTGATGTTTAAAATTCGAGTTTAGATTAGAGTTCAACCAATCAAGGTTTAATCATCAGAATATCACCTCTGGTTCGAGGATTCAAATAACGGATATTAGCAGGAAAATATTACAAGAGGGAGAGGGGGAAGCAACAATTGCAATAATCGGGAATCATCGTTTCAGAAACGTATTTTGAATTCTCTTATCTTTTTTTGTCACGCAATGGGCACTGACGAACAGTGTGACTTTGCTCTTCATTTTTGGGAACTATGGTTTTTAATTTTTAGGGTTTTCTTCCACTAGTATTACCGATCTTATGTAGAGGGGAAGAGAGAGAGTATATTTCTACAGATGCGTTAAGATTTTTCAATGAAACGAATGAGGGCAAATTAAGTCGAAATAGATTGAATTTGACTGCCGGAATAATCATGCCTTCATCGGAATGGGTGAGACTAATTTCTGACCGAGGCCTCATTAATTAGTTACATTGCCTATAAACATCAAACACTTGCTCAATTAGTAATACTCAAAGCACATTTAAAGTACGAAATTGCATCTTGGAAAGCGCCATATAAAGGGATTCCTCCGTTGCTATCCGGGGAAACCGCGGTGAGAACTTGCCTTCAATATTGATTGCTCTTTTTACTGGGCTATATCACCGAATAGTGATTACTAATAATTACGGGTAATCAACATAATATGCCACCATTATGATTCATCCGATGAAAAAAAAGCACTTTCATGAATGATTGAGTAATAAATCAGCCCCACCCCCTTGAAAATCGTTACGTGGCCCCTGATAATACAAAGAAGTTACAAAAATACACATGACGTAAAATTTTGCAAGTATTTATTCATTTTCTTCCCACTGCTTTATCAATACCTTTTCATACAAAGTCATATGAATTAATTATTGTAGTGCAAAAATAAAGAATATGCAGTATTTACATATCATGTGAAGAAGGCGTAAACCCTCTGACGCTGGGGTTTGTGACGAAGCTCTGGTTTCAATTATCCATGTCGTCAGTTTTGACATGTAGGCCTGATGAGTAGTCTGCAAGCACAGACTCATATTTGACACTTCAACCAATTATACTATGTCTAGTCGTAAAGACTAGACGCCAAATTGTCTGTCTGTGTCCAGATACAGTACATAGTGAATCAAGTCTCACTACTTCAGACACTGAATTATGTACTATGCGAAAACCAAGGGTCTGTGCCTTCAGACTACAATAACCTGATGGCTACAGTCACATCTTCACAATCGACCCCAGACTGACAAAATCAATGACGTCATTACCAATGGCACACAGTCGGTCGTTGGAGTTAGTTCCGTTGGTGTGACTGGATATAGGCTCTTTAACAGTACACATGCACACATGTCACACATAAACAGAAAACATGAAGGTAAGTATTCTGTTAAAGTCTCCTTAACTCACGTGTTTTGGGTCTGAAACCTGATTGGCTAGAAATTTCGGTATGGTACACAGTTTAAGCTGACGGCGTATGTTTTCTATTATTATTATAATTTTAATTTTCATGAAAATTTTTATTTGCATAGCGCCATTCATCTGTAAATACATCAAAGGCGCCGAAAAATGTTATGCCAATTGTTGTTATACGCAACTCTCATTTTGTGTAACTTGTACGTAATGTTTATATTTATTTTTTAATGATGACAGGCCTACATTCGTTTTTCATTAATTCCAGTTACGAATATGGTAATTTTCCACGGAATCCTGATTTCTGATATATGGAGCATTTTCACAATGGTGTTGCCAGTGGATACCAAAGTTACATACAGTAATGAAAACTGTTATGTAATAGCTAGGGCCCAGGACGGGAGCAGTTCAAGTTATTATATACTCAAACCCTTTAAGTAATCGAAACTGTATAATCCCGATTGTCACATTACGAGGCCCATCATCATAACTATATCCATTGGCAAAACTATTTATTTATCTTGGTATTTAAAAGTTTGCTTTCCGGTGACATTTGCTCCTGCGACAATTTCTCCGGATTTAATTTCGTCTAAGATGTAGGGTTAGGTTGCAATAGGGTTTTTGATAGGTTTAGGTTGGCTATAGTGTTTAACCCTGGGTTAAAGTTGGTCATTCGATTGGAATTTAGAGCGGCGCAATTATTGTCGCTGGAGCAATGTCATGGAACATTTATTTCCATTAGTTTGAAAGGCAGTAGTACTAGTATTGTTATCATTATTATTATTATTAGTAGTAGTAGTAGTAGTAGTAGTAGTAGTAGAAGTAGAAGTCGTAGTAGTAGTAGTAGTAGTAGTAGTAGTAGTAGTAGTAGTAGAAGTAGAAGTAGAAGTAGAAGTAGAAGTCGTAGTAGTAGTAGTAGTAGTAGTAGCAGAAGTCGTAGTGGTAGTAGGCCTAATTGCAGTAGTAATTACTATAGGGCCCACATACAATATTTCCCTTCATACCTTTCATTAATCAAATTCTCCCATAGCATTTCGCCTTCTTTGGTTATTTCCCATTCACCATCCTCATCATCTTCATCGTTGTTGTTGTCGTTGTTATGCAATCATTTTTATGATATCACCAGCTTCGCTCCTACGACGCTGTCGTTCACACACAATAGTGAGTATTCGCTCGTCAACCTACGGGGCTTCCAGCGACGCAGATGTATCACAAGCCTAACATTTATTCTAAATTCTAGACATCAAGAAACAGGGAATTAATGTAAAATTGGGCTTGCCGTACGTGGGCGTCGCTGAGAGAAAACTCGCTAAGTCCCTGCGAGTATAAGTCGCACAGCAGGGGCCGCTGAAGCGGGGGGGGGGGGGGGGGGGGCTGAAGCCCCCCCCCCCCACTTTTTTCCAAAACCTTGTACAAAAACATAAAAATGACCATATGATTGTGATTTTTTGCATGGTCAGCCCCCCCCCCCCACTTTTGGCTCAGCCCCCCACTTTGAAAACCGTTCCGCGACCCCTGCACAGGGATTAGTTAATGAAACACACGTACATCGTACATCGCCAACGCCAGTCGACATTGTTTTTTGATTGGTTGGGATTTTTTACCTGATTGCTAAGAAAGCATGAATGCTTGTAAGCAAGCAACCAGAGGACCGACGGCTTAAGGTCCTCTCCGAAGGACCTGGTAATGAGGATTAATGCCTTACCAAAGGGCAATAGCGCACCAAGTGTGAATCGAACCCGGGTCACCGGAATACGAATCCCCCGCTCTACCGACTGAGCTATCGCGCCTCCTCAACATGGCGAGATACATTATCTCAAGTCAACTTATGAAAAGGCTGGATAATGTAGATATGAAATTAAATCGTTCTCTCCATTTACTTTTTATGAAAATGTGCCAACATGACGAGATATCGTATCACGCTATGTTGACATACAACATTTTGTATGTCGACTTGGCGAGGTAACTTATCTCGCCATCTCGACAGGTCGACAGCTTGAGTAGGACACATAACAAAATGAACATCTACGAGTATGAAATAAAATGTGTGGTCCCTAAAAAAAGTTAGTTACGTCTATGGGTTTGGTTTAATCCTATGGGCAGCCATTTCATTATAATAATCCTGGGTTGCATCCACGCATTTTATCATGTCAGGGGTCATATCATCACGTGGTACCAGAGGTCTTGGGGCATTGAAACACGTGCTGTTTAGAGCCATATGATAAGGACCCCTCAGTGTACCGTCTTTCTTCTTGAGCGGGTGGAGACATCGCCAATCTAAGGAGCAGTCAGGAGAACTATCCCATTCAAGGAGACTCGGATTATAGGGCATGCCAGTCGCCTCACACAGCTTAGGTAGCAGCTCGGCCGGGTGGTTTGCTAACTCATCCGAATCGATGATCACTGGGTTGGGATCGATGTTCTCGCGGACGTGTTTCCACAGGTCGAATTGGCACTTGTACATATAACCAGGCATCATGAACGGAACGTCGGTCGTCATGTCGAAGTTCTCGTCCTCGAAGGAATTGCCCGGGTCCTCTCCCCGCATCATCGTCATGTTTTTGAGTTGTACCATGAGCAATCGGCGAAACGATGGAAACATACATTCTGGTCTGCGGATGAGGAAGACATGCTTGAAGTTAGACTCCTTGCAGGGCAGCGTGTCATAGAAGCCTGTGACGGCGTATGCCATGTCCTTGATAACATGCGATTTACCCGGTGGTAAAGAGTCTAGCTGGTTCCGAACACTGTCTCGTCTGAAAGTTAAAGAAAAATATTGCCATTGCGTTATAATATGATGGTTGTTGTTTAGACATACACGATGGACTCTAGATCAAGTTAATCCAAATTATGTCCCATCTTCGTTCAATATAGAAAAAAATAATCGCTTCTTGAAACAATTTCACATTCAATTTGCGTATAGGCCTATGTATTTAATAAGTGTTCTCACGGAAATAGGCACCTCGCCTCCAAACCCAATACCATCATTGATCTAAATAATGCAGAGCCCAAACTGCATCACTACCTATCAGGCCTCTTCCAGATTTACATAGGCAAATAGTCCGCTTTTCATAACGATAGTAGATTTACAATATGTTAATTCCCAAATCAAAATTCAAGCGAAAGGATATAATTCTTAACTGCTACCCAAACTAGGGTCCATTACCCCCCCCCCCCCCCGCTCCACCACCACCCCACTGCCCATTTATTTTCTACTTTTGCCATTACATGTATATCAAGTCTGCTGTCTCTTTTGATGCCAAGTTTTAGACAAGGGAGCGACGGTGACGAGGGTTGTCAGCTATAGCGATACAAAAAAAAAAAAAAGTTCAGTTATGCAGGCGACGCGTCGTTGCTAAGCCAGTGCATAAATTATATTTTCTTGAGTAAAGGTCCTAGCTACCAGCAGCCCCTAAGTTAGGAATTACCATTAAAACGTAACCCAATTCGATCAGGAAGGTCAATTAGGCTCCACTAAAAACGGCAACATGTAATTTCTTGTCAGGTCACGTAGTCCGAGGCCTTATAATTACTCCATCATCGGGATTACATCTTATTATTATCATTGCTATTATTAGAAATAGCAGTAGTAGTAGTAGTAGTATAGTATTAGTAGTAGTAGTAGTAGTAGTAGAAGTAGTAGTAGTAGTAGTAGTAGTAATAGTAGTAGTAGTAGTAGTAGTAGTGTAGTATTATTATTATTATTATTATTAGTAGTAGTAGTAGTAGTAGTAGTAGTAGTAGATTTTTTTTGGGGGGGTGAACTCACATCACGAGAGATGCATCAGTTTCCCCTGGGGCGTACTCTTTTTCCATTTTTGATCCTTTAAGTACAGATGCCATACTCTCAGCGAATGCCTCTGCGTTGAAATCTCTGGCATATCGAGGCAAGGGGAAGCCCATCTTCTTGCATGAAATGTCGGTAAAGAAGGCGAGGCAGTACGGTTCGAACCAGGCCTGTAATAGCGAGAGAGGAGAGAGAAAGAAAGAGATGGGGAGAAACAGAAAGATGATGCCACATAAATTAGTAAGTGGTTTTGATGGGCTGTTGTTTATTTCCAAGTTATTGGTCTAATGCCAGTTCGTCAAATTATACCAACTCGTCTATCATTCGGTGTATCATCAATTCGTCCACTATCCACATGGTCTAATTGCCATTTCGTCCACTCACGATTAAGTATAATAACCAGTTGGTCCAATAGCCATTTAGTCCATAAACCATTTGGTCTAATTGGATAAGTGCTATAATTGTGCGAAATGAATAAAAAGAAGATAGGTATTAGACAACCTGTTTATAAAACGAAATGGTCATTAGACGAACTGGTGATAAGACGGAGTGATTGGTAGACGAAATATAGATGGACGGAATGGCATTAGACTAAATAAAGGTAGACCATGTGATGAGTGGACGAGTTGGCAATAGCCGAATCGGCAGTTTACCTCTGTTTTGGTGTACTGTAAGGCTTTAATGTGACTGTCTGCGGAAGTTTTTAAATATTCTACTTTACGAGATGATATTTAACTCGCCATGACGATACACAACTTTCCATAAGTCAAGCTTCATTTCGATATTAAGCCGACATGGCAAGATTAAATATCTCGCCATCTTTAAAGGTCAAGTCCATCCCAGAAAATTTTGATTTGAATCAATAGAGAAGAATCTAACAAGCATAATGCTGAAAATGTCATCGAAATCGGATGTAAAATAAGAAAGTTATGACATTTTAAAGTTTCGCTTATTTTTCACAAAACATTTATATGCACAACTCAGTGGCATGCAAATGAGAGAGACGGTGATGTCCATCACTCACTATTTCTTTTGTGCTTTATTGTTTGAATTATACAATATTTCAATTTTTACCAATTTGACATTAAGGACCAACTTGACTGAACCTTAAGATGTTATAACAATGGTAATACCACATATTCAGGGAGGAATAAAACTTTGTCTCACAGGACAATGAGGAGAAAATAGAATAATTCATATTTCATATACTAAAATACAAAAAAAATAGTGAGTGAGTGATGTCATCAGTCCCCTCATTTGCATACCGACCAGGATGAGCATATTACTGTTTTGTGAAATTAAGCTTAAACTTAAAAATGTCATAACTTTCTTATGTTACATCCGATTTTGATGTAATTTTCAGTGTTATGCTTGTTGGATTTTTCTTTTATTATTCAAATCAACTTTTTGCTGGGGTGGACTTGTCCTTTAAAGGGATGGTCCGGGCTGAAAATATGTATAGCTTAATAAATAGAGTAGAATTCACTGAGCAAAACGCCGAAAATTTCATCAAAATCGGATAACAAATTACAAAGTTATTGAATTTTAAAGTTTAGCATTATTTTGTGAAAAGAGTCGTCATGAATATTCATTAGGTGGACTGATGATGTCACATCTCCATTTTGTTTCCTCCAAGAACTAGAAAAATTGGATTGACAACTGAATAGTGCTTTAGATATTTATTGCTGCAACTTATTTCATTATAAGGGAGACATATTATTCACACAAGTATGAAATAATGAAAAAAATAATGATTTTATGTAATAACATAAGAAAACGGAAAGTGGAGATGTGACATCATCAGCCCACCTAATGAATATTTAAAAAAGACGACTGTTTTCACGAAATATTGCTAAACTTTAAACTTCAATAACTTTATTATTTGTTCTCCGATTTTGATGAAATTTTCGGCATTTTGCTCAGTGAATTCTACTCTATGTATTGAGATATAAATATTTTCAGCCCGGACCATCCCTTAAATGCTTCCTACCAGGCGTGACGAGAATATTATCTAATGTGTAGATAGTGGAATTTCGTGACAAAAGTTTGTAATTGCATGTACATGGTGTAATAAAGGCCCATTGACATATATTATGATATCAAAAGGGGGATGGAGTGGATCCAATCATCCTAATTCGACAATTGTATTGTTTATATTAAAGGAGAATGAAACTCTTGGAGCAAGTTAGCTTTTGTGAAAGCAGAAAAATCAAAGAATAAGATCAACAAAACTTTGAGTAGAATAGGACTAGCAATAAAAGAGTTATGAGCATTTGAATGTCGAGATCACTAATGCTATGGAGATCCTCCCATTGGCAATGCGACCAAGATCTGTGATGTCACACACGTACAACTCTCCCATTCGGACACTGAAAATATACCCCAAAACATCTCTTTTTTGCTCATTCTAATCATATGACAAACGATTCATCAATGATATAATGTTGTGAAACCTCTGTACTTGTCATCTCATAAAGAAAACACCTAACCTTGTGATAGACTCTATAAAAGTGAGAATATAAGTGAAATAAGTACTAAAGTAATGAGGGAGTTGTACGTGTGTGATATCACAGATCTTGGTCGCATTGCCGATGGGAGGATCTACATGGCACTAGTGATCTCAATATTCAAATGCTCATAACTTTCTTATTATTCATTCAATCTTCCTCAAACTTTCAACAATATGTTTCTTTGATTTTTCTCTTTAATATGGATTCAGCTAGTTTCAAGGGTTTCATTCTCCTTTAAGCACAAATGGAGCTTCATTGGAAAAATAAACATATTTGGAGCTCTATTTAGTTATATGATACAATTAATATCCATGAATTAGCATAATTAAATACCTGAAATATTTAATATTTTTGAAAAATTAATAATGGTTTTATAGTAGATAACATCGCCGGTGATATGCATGATGATCACTCGGTCCACGGCCGGGAACTAGTGAGGGGTAAGGTGATTCCACCTGACCCCCCCCCCCCCCCCCCCGAGGCGCAGAACCTCCTACACTCTTAAAATGTTGGGCAACATACTGCTAACACAACAATTGGTTAAACAAATTATCCAACTCTGGGTAGTTTTCAACCAATTCTGTGCAGTTTTCACCCAATAAAAGCACACATTATTGGTTTAAAACTACCCACAATTGGATAAAGTTTCGACCAATTGGTGTGTGGATAGTATGTTGCCCAACATTTTTAAAGAGTGTAAATTAAGCTCGGCCTGGTTAGGTTTAATAAACAATTTCAAGGAGTTTGAATGTTACCTCTATCTTAATGAGGGTAAAATCACGAAAATCGTCGTGATACGATAGTGTTGATGATGGAATGTCGGGGATGAAGATGAAGATAGCAATGATGACGATGACGAAGATGCTAATTATGAATGACACAGAAAAGAGTTTACGGGGGTTATAAAAATAAAAAGTAACTAACTTCTCGACCTACCTGTGCATTTGGCAGGAAACTAAGGCACTTCAAAAGACATGTTGAGATTGACCGAGGAACACCCCAGATGATCACACGAAATGTCTTTTCATCGGCCATCGTGGAACTATAAAAAAACAATAACACCATTAATCATTATCAGACCTATCTGTTTGTGTCACATGCTACATAATGTTTAAAGGTCGTGACCATCCATTTCCTAAAAATTCTCCCAAAAACAGACGGAAAGTTAAAAAAGGCATATTTTCGCATCACTTGAACGAAATAGTAATATGAAAACGAACGACCAATGACATCATGCGCCCACTATTTTATTTGAATCTTATCGTACACTTAAAAAAAAAAAAAAAAACCTTCTTCGAATTTGTAGCTGCCACTTAACGGAATACTTCGGGCCGAGAATATTTATATCTAAATAAATATAGTAAAATTTACAGAGCAAAATGCTAAAAATTTTATTAAAATCGGATAACAAATTATGAAGTTATTGAATTTTAAAGTTTTAGCAATATTTTGTGAAAACAGTTATACGCACTTCGTCATGAATATTCATTTCGTGGGCTGATGATGTCATATTCCCACTTTTTTTTAATTTTTATTATTACATGAAATCATAATTGTTTCATTTGTTTCATACATGTAGAATGATGTGTCTCCATTATGATGAAATAAGTTGCAGTAATAAATAAAAAATGCACTTAATCAGTCGTCAATCCAACTGTTTTAGTTCTTGGTAGAAATTTTTTGAATAAACCTAATTTCATTTAATAAAATACAAAATAAAAATTGGAGATATGACATCATCAGCCCACCTAATGAATATTCTTGAAGACATGCCTAGAACTGTTTCACCAGAATAATTCAAATCTTTAAAATTCAATAAGTTCGTTATTTGTTATCCGATTTTGATCAAATTTTCAGCATTTTGCTTTGTGAATTTTACTTTATTTTAATTATGAATATAAATATCTTTATCCAGGAGCATCCCTTTAATATATAAGAAGAATTTAATCTTTGTAACTGGGCAATTCCATAAAATATGTACGTCCGACCCCATGTATATGAGACCGTAATGAAATGTTCGGTCTCTGATTTCAGGGTCTTATGGAAGCATGTAATGCTCTCAAATGACCATGTTTTGGTCAGTTTATGAAGTGAAGTATAAGAATTGAGAAAAATGGGGTGTCTATTTTAAAATGGATTAAACTTTTCTTTGCACTGACTTGATTTTTTAGGTTTAATATACATTTAAGAAAGTTCAAGTAATGACGACTTGCTTCAATTGAGTGAATCTAACTCTAATTAGGCAAATATATTAAAATATATGTTAAATGTACTTCATTTTTTTATTCAAAGCACTGTTTACTTGAATATTCATTAAGAGCGTTAACGCTGATATTTTTCAATAACTGTCATATCTATTTGTGTTTGAAATTGTTTTAGATTAGGGTGTGCAGTATATATATATATATATATATATATATTTGTTTAATCAAAGGAAGAGCAACATTGAACAGTCACCCATCTGAAAATTCAGATTTTTAAAAGATCAAGTTCAGATAAAGTTCTGTTTTATTTTTTGTTAGGATGCACCGATCGCGTATAATTACCTATCAAGTACAGGTAAGTGACAATTATTGAAGTCAATAATTATGTGGTTAAAAGTCTATTAAAGTTGAAATAAGATACCACTGAAAGTCGGACGAGTAATGGACTTTTATCAATTAGAATGTCCCCTCCCCTTTTTTATATTGCAGTGAATGTACTTAATTGAATTAAGTTGATATAATTTAATTTTTCTCTAAATGCAAATGAGCTAACCTGGTCCTTAATTACACTCCCAGAGTGAGATGAGAAACCGGTCCTGATGGAGTGAGATTTTGGTCTTTGGAAAGTGGGGTTAATTTGCCTTCTTTTTTTTAGTGAAAGGGTGCATATGTTTTACACTTTCACTCCAAAAGAGCTGAAAATTCACTCTTGAAATTCTCACTCCATCAGGATTTTACAAAAAAAGGGTTATTCGTTCTATTATTTGCAGTGCCCCAAAGCGCTCCCATATACTGGTAATTCTTTGAAAATACGAAGGATTCGTATTCATTCCAATTAGGCCAATATGTCTATATAAAAATGGTAGTTTACCACATGTTTTCACGATTTTCGTTTTTAACAAATCAAAGCGTCGATAAATAACCAACAAGGCAGTCAGATGAATTCCATTTACCTCTCTTGAGGACATTCAAAGCCAAAAATACATTTATTAATGAAGTCCCCAATTTCTGGAATTACCTTGATAAGTGTCATGAAAATATCCCCATACATTGTAGATCTCTAAACACCTTTAAAAGTACATGTAAATTAACGAAAATCTTATTCAAGCCTTGCAATCTTGTCACTAAAAAAGAATCACATTATACAGCCATTGTAATGGGGCTATTGCATCATTTTCCTCTCGAATTCCCGAGCGAAGGCGGTATGTGTCCTTGCAATCAAACCAATGCATCGATAAGATGAGTGCATGACAATATTGTATTAATTACGGAAGTGCTTGAAAGGACACGTAAGCTCCGCCCCAAAAAGATGTTTTGGAGGTCAAGCCTTTCACACGTAAATTGTACCGTTATTTGAGTGAAACTTACTGGAATTCACCTCCAGAGAAGAATTTGAATTCGTGATTGTGATTAGCGTTCGTGATTCTAGTTAGCTTTCACACGTGCTAAAAATTCGTCATTAGCCTTATTTTCACTGGAATCATTCAAATTATGATTTTTTTTATCGTGTGAAAGGGCGGAAGTAAATGATTTTTTTAACCGATTAACGACAGGAATGACTTCTAATTTGGAATTGATAATAATCCTATATCATCTTTTTGAGACGAGTTCATTTATAGGGCCTTTTCACTCGTGAATCTTGAATCATCATTGTAATGATGATTGCTGTAATCGTGACTGTGATTAGCGTTCGTGATTCTAATCATGTTCTAGTTTGGTTTCACACGTCTTTAAGGCTAATGACGTATTCGCCATTAGCCTTATTTTTCACTTGAATCATCATTCAAACTACGATTTTTTACCGTGTAAAAGGGCGGTTACATGGATAATTTTCCCCGAAACAATGAATAAGATTCATTCCAGATCTACATGTATTTCCTTTTTCTTGTTTTCTGTAAAATCCATTTGCCTTTTCCAACTGGGCAGAATTTTCTCAAATATATGTTTTATCTGTAATATATTCCATGAAGTGAGACCTTTACTTTTGAAATGTGCATCTGTTTTCAATTCACCATCTTTACCGTCAATATGTTTTAACCTGAATGTACCTTTTGATATTCGATTTGCATGATATAATGGAAATCCTCGAAAACATATATATGTTTGTTATTAAAACATATATATATTTGTTATTAAAAATGACTTCATTACCTTTATACATGTAATTGTTACAGATTTGTCTCAAGTCTATACTGATTCCAATCATGTTTTCAATAGCTCTGAATAAAATGGCGATGAAGACAGTTTTAACTGTCGAATATCATATTTACATAGAAAAACAAATTATTCCTCCGATATATGGAGTACAATAATCAAAATACAATTTCCATTTCATTTGTTGATTCCCGATTCATAGTCTTTTAACCCACATGATTCTCTGAACTTTGATAATTCAAAATTCATAATTTCAAGTCCCCAATAAGTATAATCAAGAGACATCGTAGTTCTCTTAACTTTGTCTTTTCCTCTCTATAAAGAAAAAAAATCATAGATCAATTTATTAAGTTCCTGAAATATCGAATGCGGAAATGGATTGAGTGACGTTATAAATATCAACTTACAGTATATGAAAGTTTTTACCAATTGTATTTTACCCATTAAGGGTCTCTGTGTTTCCACCATGAGAGGGAGTTTTTTATTTTGCTTAAAATTTCTTTATAGAACTTTCATACTCTCTTTTACTTGAATGTCTAAGCTAAATTATGCCCCTAATGGTGTACTTTTCCGAAAGGGGTGTCTCTGTTTTTTCTTGATTAAAATTGCCTAATAACAGTACATAATATCTTTTCTTACATAGAACTTTTATTCAATTTCAATCTAAACAAACTTGCAAAACTTCAAAAAAGTATTTCTAAACGGTTCATTGAACTAAGATTTTTAACAAAAAGGTAATATAATCGGCATAAAGTACTTGTTTCTCTTCTGTTCGCTGCTTTTGTTTCACTGCTCGTTTATGACGTCACAAATCTAAACCTTTTGATTCAAATAACTTTCTTAATCTTGGATTTACCTCAAACCTTCACCAATATATTTAATTTTCTGCTATTTTTACAGCAAACTTTTATTCAGGGTGAACTTCCTCTTTAAGTGGTACATATATATTTGCTTGAACTGCATGGTATACATTTGATGGAAAGGGTTATTTTTTCAGTTGATTTTTACTGGTCCAGTTAGAAATCAACTGGCCCAGTAAAAATATACTGGAATCCGGGACTGGAATCACGTAAAAAAATAAAATTACTGGTCTGTTTTTTTTTCCTTCTGGGCAGTGCACCCCCGCCAGCCTACACCCTTGAGAGTTTAGTTTAGTTTTGTCATGTGTTTTTGTGATTGCGGCCTCAGCCAAATACGACTATACTCTGTAAAGAGGACTGTACTCAACGGAAGAATAAGAAGAGAGGTAGGGATATAATATTATGGAGCGTGCGTCTTACGGTACAAAACTAGTACAATCCCTGGTAGTGGGACAATATACAGTCAGTCCGCAAGCCCTGAAAAGTAGCTTCTTTTATCCAAGTGATATTCATGGCTAGAGGGTTTTTGCATAGTTAATGAGCTTGGTGCGAACCAAAACACCTCTTTTTATTCGGCCATTGCTGCTCTAAATATTGACCAAATTTCATGTTTTTGGTATCTTTGTAAAGAAGAAGAATCATTCTTTCAGGTCATGTGTTTGGATTTTTAAAAGGATGTTGTAATATAGGAAAAGCTTTTGATCTAAAACATGAAACAAAATATTTTTTTATAGGAGCACTATCATGACAACATGCATGTCCAAGTCGTGACTGTAGTTCTAGAAAAAAGTAACTTGTCCCGGGAACTTGTACATGATTGGAAGTCCCAACCTTCATGCTCATATATATATCTCACACATCGAAACATTACTACAGAAGAGTAAATTGTAGGTATGCACTTACCCTTTTTTTTTATTAATCCTTTTCGTTCAACTCAGGCCCTCCCTATTTGGTTTTCATGCCAACAGACTGCCAATATTGCGTGGGAGCTCTCTCCAACTTCAAGATTAGAATAAAGGTAAAAAGGCCTCGCATAGTTGGTCGCGTTGTATTGTCCGGGTGTATTGTTCCCGTTAATGCTTTCTAAGCACCATGCCCTTTCTCTGTAGTCTGCTGGCACAGACCCTGATTGAAACTTCGATAAAAAAGTGTGTTCCACGCAAAGACTAGCTCAAACAAAACAATGTTTCCAGCATGAGCGAGAGGGCCTTCAGTACACAAGGCATGAGTAGGCTGCAATTCAGACCCCTCGAGTGAAGGGTTTGCACAGCAGATATACTTTCTCTCTTCTTTTCTTCGAACTGCTGGTCCTGGATTCGTCCGTCGATAAGTATAGGGGTCAATGCAGGAGTCAATAGATCCGTTTGGCCCAGTGGGTATTCGGGGGTATTGTATGAAAAGATTTTCCCTCGCACAATACACGTACTGTACCTGCGTGCGTGCGATGATGCACCTTCACCCTCCACCCCCCCCCCCCCTCTCTCACCCCGCCCCCCTCTCTTTCTCTTAATTCCCCCCTCTTCAAAATAGGATATTTCAAGGGTCATCCTCTTGAACAAGATCGATCTCATTAAGGACTAGTCCACCCAACAAAAAGTTGATTTGAATAAACAGAGAAAAATCCATCAAGCATAACACTGAAAATTTCGTCAAAAGCGGAAAAATAAGAAAGTTCTGACATTTTAATGTTTCGCTTATTTTTCAAAAAATAGCACAATTTAGTCACATGCAAATGAGAGAATCGATGATGTCCGTCACTATTTCTTTTGTTTTTTATTGTTTGAATTATACAATATTTCAATTTTTACAGATTTGACAGTATGGACCAACAACCAGAAAATGCTAAACCATGGTAATTTCACATGTTCAGGGAAAAATAAAACTTTGTTTCAAAGGACAATTAGAAAATAGGAATATTTCATATCATAAAGTACAAAAGAAATAGTGAGTGATGTCACCAGTTCCCTCATTTGCAAACCGACCGGAATGTGCATATAACTATTTTGTGAAATCAAGTGAAACTTAAAAAAGGTCATAACTTTCTTATTTTACATCCGATTCTGATGAAATTTTCAGTGTTATGCTTGTTGGATTTTTCTCTTTTAATTCAAATCAACTTTTTGTTGGGCTGGACTTGTCCTTTAAGCATACTAATCACGAATATAAAACTGAATTTATACATACACTTAAAAAGGGCAAAAACAAAAACAAAGCACAATTAAATGAAGATGTAAAAGAAAATCTCACTTCTGACACAAATTTTATTAATTACATTTCCAGGAATACATGTATAACTGTGAGATATCTGTGACACACATTTGTCACATTCTTATTTCCCATGTCAAGATTACCGCAATTTTGAAGGCATAGGAGAAAACATATGGATGATACAACAAATTATAATATGATTGTAAATACGAGGCTTTACCATTCCTGAAAATCCTAAAGAATCTACAATCAGGGAAATAATTGTCTCTTTCATCATGTTTAATTAGAATTAGTTTCTATCAGTTAATGGACTATCTACTGGTAATGTAAAAAACTAACATATGATCTGTGGGTGATAGAACAGTAACACAAATTGAACAGACTCCAGACCGGCCAAGTTTATAAAATTATTCAAAATGGCATATCATTGGTTGATTTGAAGTTGGTATTGTTGGTGTTACTTTATCTGGAATCCCATATATAGACTAACTTTGCAAAGTATGCAAAGTGCAGGGAGAGACATCCTCTTTTGACATGAAAACAAATCCTCTCCACCCAGGCGTTAAATGGGTACCTGGTAGGATATGAACGTCAATGTGATTAGATTGACATGTGTGCACCGATAAACGGTTGCCTGGCCAGGATACTCCCCAGGGAGTGGAGATGATGCACTTTATGTGTGGAACAGTGATGGATCCTATGACCAGGGTAATAATACTTACACTATAAAGCGCTTAGAAACCAATGTATGAAGCGCTGTTTAAATGTACCATCATTATTATTATCAAAGACAGCCAAATGAGTAAATTAAAATGTCACTGAAAGATCTGAAAATGAAAACAATGATTCCATTTAAACAGTTTCACAAATGTTCAACTTTCTGTTTTACAGTATCTTAGAACATGACTTGATAGACCAAATATGTGTTTCAAAATTTATCCATGTCACGTAGCATTAGAAATACATGTAAATGTACAAACAATAAAGAAGCCAGACTCAATATTACAGATAATCTAATATCTTATTGAAGAAACCTTTTCCTTTACATCATATTGACCAAGAAGGAATGCTTAGTAACATGGAAATAACAAACAATTTCTCCTTCTTTGTGTAGTTGGGACTAGACAATAAGTGATATAAAAAATCTACAGAGAGAAATTCCATTTTTAATCAGTATCATATATACTGGCATTAATTAACTGTATCAATATTCTCTGATATTATACACAAACATCAACAAATTGTGTAATTGTGAACTTTCGTCTTCATATTATCTTTTTTTTAATCTGATTTGGTTTCTTTCTACCGCTTGTTACGGCTTGGATCATGAAAAAAAACTACAACACATTAATAATATACAGATTAGGTGACGACATGCTGACAAATGACCTAGAAATTTGATTCCTGTAGTTATTTCTAACAAGCATTCACAAATATGTTTGATGAGAGGCTTAAAGGCTAAATTCATAGGAGCTTGAATCAAAGAGGGAGTTTAACCACAGAGTACCAAGGCGATGACGTCAGTTGCCATGGTATCATGGCGGCCTGGTTCTAAACAAATGAACCCGGAACGAAAGCGTGTGTTTCTCATAGGAGAAAATGGCTGCTATCGGAATGATCGCTTGCAACCTATTTTTCAGACGAGCCAAAATGTGTACAGACGATTGTCAGGTGCAACTCTGTTTAGAACCAGCCGGCCATGACACCATTGCAACTGACGTCACACTTCGGTACTCTATGGCCACTGCCTACCCCAGAAATTTTCAAAACTTAATTTTTTTATCACAAATTTTCACATAATGCATGAAAATTGCCCATGCAATGCTTCAGTTTCAACCAAAGACATCTTTGTAATAATGCAATGTTTTCAAACATTTTACATAATCTTCCACTGAAGGAACAATTTCTATGTATAGCCTTGGTTAAACTCCCATCTACTTTTTTCATAGCACACCTTCATAAGCATACAAGGCGACATGATCTTCAACTAGTCTACTTTCAACATTTCTACACTGCAAAAACGCCAGTGTTAATTTAACATCAGACTTGTATCTTTATCGGTCCACACCAGAGAAGCGTTGAAACAACACCAGAAAAGAATCAAACCGATATTGGTTTAACATATTGGTGTTGCTTAAATGCCAAATTGGTGTTGTTTCAACACCTCTCTGGTGTGGACCGATATAGATACCAGGCTGGTGTTTAATTAACACCGGCATTTTTGCAAAGTATTTGTTCACTTCAAGCAAGGTGGACAATTGTATATTTCATACAATCGCAATTGAACTCTACAAGACAAAAGTAGATCCTGAAGATATGATTGGTTGCGTGCTCACACAGGACCAGTCATTTATTTGGTCTTACTTATAATAATACAAATGACCTGTGATGAATGGTCATGAGAAAAGTATAATGACTGGTCATGTTCTGAAATGAGGATGGTTTATTATATGATTTTTATACGCATAATTCTTCTTGGGCTTTTACTTGGGCATTGGAATATTTACCCACACTTACAACCTTTGGAACAGCCCAATGCCCTTGGCACTGTCTCAGGTGCAGAAGAACTGTTCCAAAAGTACCTCACATGTGTAGTTCTCACTCATGTCCTCAATGAGGTGTATTTTTTGTATAATATGTAACAGGGAATTAAATTTCTAGAACGTTTATGCAGTGTGAACACACCCATAGCGTGAAGAAGCAGGAAATCATGATGTATCCATAGATTCAACCCTGGTTCCAGTAACATCAAGCTTGAGAGGGGTGACAGTCTTCTTCAAGACCCCAGTCGTTCCTCTCTTATAGGTGTAGTTCCCTTGTCTGAAAAAGTAAAAAAAATATGTATAAACATTTGAAAATTAGTTAATGTGATAATTCCAAGACTCATAATGAAAAGAAAATGTAGAATGAAAATGCCAGGAAATATTCTAATTATATTATCACCAGAAGGGAAGATATAATATAATATCACATTGATGCAATGCATGAGGAAATATACCATGATTTCATTACAGGAAACATATGGTTGCGTCACCTTAATTCGCGTGTTACCTAATTTTGCACACAGTCGAATATCTCAATCTCTAATTAATATCTTGAAAAACTGATATTACCAACTGAAAGAGTGACCTCAAATTAATCAGTATGGTAATTTTCTTGAAGTTAAGGTCTCTATTTGTGAAAATATTGGCAAAACATCGGCAAATTTTGTTACATTTTGCGTCCGCTCCAAGAGAATCCGATCTTCTCGACAAGCATCAAGAAATCGCAAGTTTGCAAGCAGAGATCTCCAAATAAGTAAAATGTGGTACCAACCAAATTTATGGCATTTTAACCCCCATCTGATATAATTATCTTACCTTTGTCTGCTTGATTTCTTTTCTAAAGCCTTGCAAAACGATAGTGCGCAAATTAAAGTCACACTTTTTTAATGACAATTTTCCGCCGAGCACGCACTAGTCGATCGCCATGGAATTTTGAGATCGCAATACCAGCGAAACCCTTGACCTACTTTATAATACCCTCAAGCAAATTTGACTTTGGGATCTTGCCTTCTGTTTGGTATTTATGATTTTGAATAATTTTGTGTGAGCTGTTAGAAAATTTTGAAAATCAACTTCATGATAATTTTTAAAATGTGCGCAAATTATGGTCACCCCATCATACATACACATGCCAACCTGTCAATAGCAACCACATGTCTATAGTGAAAACCTGTCTTCAGTGGCCATCAAAACTGCCTCCCACTTGAAATGAACATAAGAACTTGTCTACAAAAGGCCACCAATTCACAGTGGTCACTTTTTCTCTTTCCCTTGGAGTCTTAATAGACAGGGTTGACTGTATTTTCATAATGTATATCAGAATATTTTTTTGGGAACATGTTTAACAGACTTGTTAGTCCATTTAAAGACATGAGAAATGAATAAAAGGTCATGGACTGGAGCGGTCGTACAGGATTTGAAAGTATGGGATCTAAAGAGCATCAATTGATCCCAACTTGATAATAACGTCCGGTAGTTTATTCCAGTCTTTGCAAGTACAAGAGAAAAAGGAGAATTAAAAAAGTCTATCCTGCAATGGTTCTTTATTAGTTCTTAACTGACTTTGATTGGTTATTGATCAATAAGATCTGATAAGAGCAGGAGGTGCTAGCACAGGGATTTCGGAATGGCGGATTGACCACCCTGCATCTTCTTCATAAGAACTACCGGTAGTCATGCAGCTTCACACATGCGTTTCTAGTAAGTCAACGTCTAGATCCCTCACCAAATCAGACAAACTTGAACATTGGCCTTAATCAGTGTTCCACAGATCCAAAACAAATTTCCCAAAACTGAATCCCAAATTTCCGAAAATTCATAGACATTTCCTGGAAATTTGAAGTTTGACTTATAACAAAAATCGGGCAATAATACAGCAAACCTAAATTCGGTCCAAGGGACCAAAATCGAGGAATTAAACATATTTTTTGTTCACGTCCTCTTGAAAAATAGGACCAAAATTAGGAAATGCAAGCATGGAGGGCGAGCGGAAATTTTGAGCTACGTATCGAGGTAAACAATTCTTTGAATATAGCATGAATATTAAAAGTTGCAATGTTAATTGTAATTTTCGGATTTCCAGGAATTACCTGGAATTTTTTCATTACCCGAAAATTACCTGAAAATGATCCGGATTACCCGGAATTCTGGTAATTTCTTCAAAGTGGAAACACTGGCCTTAATCGTCAAAAACAAACCAGGGTCCCGTAACTCAATGTTAGCGATTAATCGTACACTTGATTTTCACGATTGATTGTACTTTGTAGTCAATGCAATCAACCATAGAAAATGTTCTATTATCAATGCTAAGCTTTGTGTTACAGGCCCCTGGTAAGTGTTTCATTAAGCTGCTATAAGTTGCAAGTGACTTTACGCATGACTGGTGTTCCCTTCGTGTCATCAATGATACATGTACACACCAGATTTTCACTGGTGTTGATGTAGTTACTAAGATGGAATCACCAGTCATTCGTAAATTTGCTGTAACATACAAATAGCTTAATGAATCCCCCACCTTAATTCTATCACCTGTGGGTGAAATGCATAACATTGAGGTGTGGCATGTGATAATCTATTCCACTCATTCCCTCCCATGAGAAATCTGGGATAGCTAGTGTGTCAAATTTGTAAGATTAAGCTGAAAACTTACCTCTGTAACTCATTTTATCAATGATGATTTGGTGATTTTTTGTTGTTTTGTTTTCTCCCCCCTTCACTTGTGCGCCTTGAGCATCTCTTACTTACAAGTTGGATTTGGTGCCTAATAAATTGCATTTATTATCATTATTAAAAGAATGTAACCTACCTGACACCCTTCTTGTTAGCCACATCGTAAGGTCGCAGGAAGTCCACCTTGCCCTTCTTGATTACACAGAGATCAATGTTTGTACCAGAACCAAGGTCATTGAAGATACCTGCAGCTATACCATCACGGACAAGCTGTTTGGCTTCCTCTTCCTGTAACAGATGGAAAAAAGCATGGAGGGGTCATTAATACTTGTTTGGGACTCTTTCAATAACACATGGTGATTGGAGGATAAGTAGCAGTGGTAAGTGGAAAAGCTGGGGTTATGGGTAATGCTTCATCATGGAACAAGCGTAGAAAACTACAGGATCCCAGACTTGGGTGTAAAAATATGAGCTGTTCCGAGGGTAGTTTGTCCATGAGGCAGCAGTAGTCATTTATCCAAAAAATATTTGTGAAAAGGGTAATACCGACTGAAACACAAAGAATTGTATCAAATGGAAAAACATCACTCATATCAAGGAATACATCATGATCACTGAAGCATTGCCAGTTACACTTAAAAAATTCAGAGCAAGGTCTGAGAATATGCATAGTGATATTTACTGATTCATGATCATTCATGCATGACTGATTAAAACTTGCCACTAGGTGTAGAGCAAAGGCCATACTCAATTCTCTTCCATACAGGGTTGGCACGTTTTAAACGGTGTGTTTTAAAACATGTTTTAAAACACGTTTTAAAACACCCGTTTTTTTTACAAAAAAAACGTGATTTAAAACGCCTCATAGACTTGTGTGTTATGAATATGCATGGATGTGATTTTACATGAATATATTTTTTTATACTTTTATTTCTTAAGTGGTATATTATTTTCTTCTAACTAAATCTCTTTCTCAACACCACTCTTTTTCTCCTCTCTCTTTCCCCCCTTCTCCCTTTTTCCATTGCTTTGTCGTGTTCCTTTCCTCCTGTTCAATTATGTACATCAATCTATATTTCTCATTTTAACAAGCATTTGAGTGCTGTGCTCACTTTTAGACAGGGAAAGAAACACTATTAAAAATAAGCTCAAATATGTAATAGTAGTACTTGAATGAAATGGAAGTGTTGCACAAGCACAATAATATTTTGCAAATAGACAGTATAACTGACATTGTAACCTTGAGGTACACACTAAAGTAGGTGAAACTTTGCGCTTCGTAAAGATGAAGAAAAGTAGTTTGATTTATAATAAGATAATCAGCTAGCAAACCTTAAAGGACAAGTCCACCCCAAGAAAAAGGTATTATGCTGAAAATTTCATCAAAGCGGATGTAAAATAATAAAGTGATGACATTTTAAAGTTTCGCTTAATTTCGCAAAACAGTTATATGCGCATCCTGGTTGGTATGCAAATGAGGGGACTGATGACATCACTCACTATTTATTTTGTATGTCGTTTTTTTCTCATTGTCATGTAAAATATAGTTTTTTCCTCCCTGAACATGAGTGGAACTACAATTGTTTTAACATTTTTTGGTTCAGTCAAGTTGGTCATTATTATCAAATCTGTATAAATTGAAATATTGTATTGTTCAAACAATTAAAAAAACAAAAGAAATAGTGAGTGAGGGACATCATCAACTCTCTCATTTGCACATCACTGAGTTGTTATAATAAAATGTTTTGTGAAAAATAAGCGAAACTTTAAAATGTCGTAACTTTCTTATTTCACATCCGATTTCGATGAAATTTTCAGCATTATGCTTGTTTGAATTTTTTCTACTGATTCAAATCAACATTTTTCTGGGGTGGATTTGACCTTTAACCCTAACAATCCCAGGGGACTGTAATGGCCCCCTTAAAAATTTCTATGATAAATCCATAAGCACGGCAGGGCCACGCCATATTGTTCAAGACTATTTTTTGGATACATGCATGGATATGCGGTTATGATATTACCATGGAGCTATCAGCACATTGATAGCTCCATGATATTACACAAGTGCATGTCAGACCAGAATTGCTCAATATCGTGATTTCATGTATAAAGCCAATGCAAATTTTTTGCCAACATTTGATCTGTATCAATATTTGTGCTTTTTGTTAATGATTGGAAAATTATTACCAATAATTTTCATTAAAAAACTATTAAAAAAAACCAAAAGTAACCACAAAACTGTACATAAGAAATATAAAAAAAACAAGTTAAAAAAAACATTGAAAAAAACAATTTGATCAGAATTCCTCAATTAAAGAAATAAGCAGTTCAAGGGCCTAATATTTATAGATTTAAACCCAAACTTATATTTCATGCACTTGTGGGTACCCGGTAGGATGCGAAAATCATTGTAGCTTGTCCAGTACTGTGTGCGCCTCACTAGCGACTGACTGGAATACTACCCAGGGAGTGGAGGATGTGCATGCATTGTGTGCGGGAATGACTGATTGATCCGATGACTGGCTTAATAATATATCTGTAAAGTGCTTAGACACATCGTTCCAATGTATTAAGCGCTATATAAAAGCGGACTATTATTATCATTATTATTACTTAAAATTGGTATAATTGATTCAAATGAAATAAAGCATATTGAGTAAATGAAATTAAGCTTTGAAAGCCTATATTCTATAGATTATGTTGTTTTCTTACATAGCGCAACTTCTTCTCACCCCCTAGATTGACAAGACTAAAAAACCCTGAGACTACATGTATGAGGAATAAACTTATAAAATGTCAACTTAATTTTTCGGCATTCAATTTCCTTGATTTAGTAATTTTGGGAAAAATATGAATTTTTCTGTTGAAAATTCAGTAACAAAAATTGTAGTCATCTCTTACTTACTCCATAAATGTATTTAAAACATCAAGAGCTTAAATCATACTGTATTAAGTGTATAATTTAATTGATTTACAGGAAAATTACATCGTTCGTTGGAAAAAAAAACGTTTTAAAACAATAAAAAACGTTTTATTTGTTTTTTTTAATAAAAAACGTTTTTTATTACAACCCTGCTTCCATATGACATACAATGCATTAGATTTTATGATTATAATTTTTTTTAAATTTCCAGCCACGTTCATCTTCTCCGGTCTACAATTAATTTCCTAGGGACACCGTACCTCCATATCAGGTCTGAATCGATCCTCGAACACTGACATAGCAGCCAAGGAACCTGACCCCATGGTAACGAAGGGTAGCTTGTTGGTAGAGCCGTGCGGATAGATACTGTAGAGGTGAGGACCTGACACATCAACACCTCCTAGCACAAGGGCTGCTCCTATATGTCCCTGGTACCTGGACATTCAAGAGACATCAGAGAGGATTATCAAGGAGAGTTCACACTGAAATCCAGGGGGTGTTTCACAAAGAGATAAGTATGACTTAGAGTCATACTCAAAGTTCCAGTTGCGTGCGGTATAAAATGCATCACCGCATTGGTCAAATCGTGCTTAGAGGACACATCCTACTGTGTATTAATCACTAAAAATGCGTGTTAGATAATCATGTACGCATCAGCACTAAGCTTGACTTTAAGTCACACTTAATTCTTTGTGAAAAAACCCCCAGGAGTCTGTTTCTAGAAACCAATGACAAAGTCATAACTTAACAAACATGCCCCAGAGTTTTACATTATTTTACGTCTGCATTTTGATAAAGGGGGGGGTTCACCTAAAAGTGGATCAGAAGAAAAAGAAAATCAATGGTATTAGAGTTGCACACAGGACCTCCCTTTCTGATAGTCTTCTTATTTACTTTTTGGTTTTTTTTTCCTTTACCCTCTCTTTTTACTACTTGAACATATGGGGGGGGGTAGGACCAGTTACCCCCTATAAAATTTCATCTATATGCACTTACATTGATCTAATATGCACCTTGAAGAGAGAATATTACTTATAATATGAACAAGCTAAGGGGAAGTTAAAAATTGATGCAGAGGTTCGAGCCCTGGTCACGTCTTTCGGATGGTGATGTTAAAGGTCGGTTCCAGACGTAAATAATCATATCTGATTGAAAACTCAAATACACACACACAACATATCTAAATGCATATTTCAATTGGTCATCATACAAGAAAGCACAACCCTCCCCCATCCTTCACAATTATCAGCTAATTGGCATTAGGGAAATATACTTTGAACCAACAGCACTAATATTTTATATTCATACTAATTTACGAAAAACAAACTATTTTAAAGGAAGAGACCATAGTGGAATACTGGAAAGCATTTTATGAAATACTATAAAGTCAGTTATTTTCCCTGGTCATTGTTACAGGCTATAGCAAATCCTTGCATCTGATTGGCTGACAGCTAGTTAGTTGGTGAAAAATCACAAACTTTCATGAAACCCTCCCCAATCATAGGAGTTACATGACGAGTTTACCTGAATAAGAACTGTTTGAGCATACGGTTTGCTGTGACCACACGTCCTTCTCGTCCTGTGGATAGGCGGTGGAGCTCAAGGTTAGATGAGATCATCTGTGTTGTCATCTCTGTATCCGCTGCAGTACCAGCACCACAACAACTGTTGACAGATATGATAGAAAGATAACCTTGTTTGCTTGTCATTTTTTGTTGTTGCAACAATGACATCCTTTTCTCAACAAAACAAAACAAAATGGAACACTTTCTTGACCTCCCATCCCCACCCTATGAGCCGTGCATTTATGAGACTCCATGTTGTTGATATTGCAGACTACTGTATAATGTATACGGTTGTGTCCAACCAGGGAATAGGAATTTCTACCTTGGAAGGCTGGCAGATGTGACTGAATTCAATATGAGCTCGATTCAATTAAAACCGAGGTGCATGTATGACTACAAAATCACAGAGCTGTTCATGTCTTAGACACAAAGCCA
This sequence comes from Lytechinus pictus, assembly GCF_037042905.1. Taxonomy (NCBI): domain Eukaryota; kingdom Metazoa; phylum Echinodermata; class Echinoidea; order Temnopleuroida; family Toxopneustidae; genus Lytechinus; species Lytechinus pictus. The sequence continues at coordinate 24,096,535 of NC_087259.1, forward strand.
TAACTTGGAATAATCAGAGTTCCACAAAGTGAGAAATGCTGGCATAGCCTGATTGACTTACTAAATATTTGGAGCGATGAAGTGGATCTTGGTACAGTTCTTATCGGCTACGATTGTGCCTTCTGTTGCTCGTGTGTCAGCTCCAAGAATAACGCCATCCTAATTAAAGAAACGGGAGTATAAAATTTCTTCAGTGAAAGATATTCTTTGTTTGTAAAATGGCTTTTGGCCATTTAAAACACCAGTTGACTAAAAGAGTGATTGGAGAATGGAGATACATAAACTGCACCTCCTAATTCTTCTATGTATTTCCCTGCATGATAGAACATTACCCGTAAGAACCAGTGCTTCAATGAAAAGCCGATAAAGTAAACTTTAATTGCAAAATGCTGTTTTCGAGGTCCCTTAAATAATTCAAATACATTTCTGTTCATGCACATGTGTATCATTACAGAGATACTGCAATTATTACATCATTATGTAGATATAAAAATAGGGAAATATAAACCTTTGAACTAAGTACTCTCTAGGAAAGTTAGTAATACAAGATATTAAAGCTGGTTGAAAAGAATGACATAAATATTGGTTATCTTATTATTATCTTATTTACAAAAATAATACAGATTTTTAATTCATAAACAGGCATGGCATCTCAATGTCCAATTAAGAATTAGATCTAGTTTTGCATTTTTTAAAGGACAAATTATACTTGTGCAAAGTTGGGTGGGGATTTTCACTCAGACAAGATTAAACAAAGTCAATTTCTTTATACTTGACGCTGTTGAAGTTTACTTTACAAATCAAGCCAATAGCCTTAATTAGTTTAATTGGTTGCATATCAAATCAAGTCAATTTTTAAAGTAAAGGTCAAATTTCATCTACATGTAAGTCAAAGCTGTGTTATGACAACACATCATGTCAGAAAAGTTGAATGCACTTTATATTATTGAGAAAATTGTTGAAACAGACGTTGTCAGTCTTGCGAAAATGAAAAGAAAATATTTTTGTTACATTCAGAGTTACATCTAAATCATATTCAAAATCACAATTGAATGGGTTACAGACTTCACTGAATATACAAACACTGTAAATGTCAAAATATAATAAATAACAGAAAAAATACCTTGTAGATAAGGCCTGCAATGGTCGTGCCAGTTTTAACAGCTGTTGGAGCCTTCAGCCCTTTACTCTCCAACATGGCATTTCTAGTAAACAAACCAAAATAAACAACTTTTAGATAATTCTTTTTTTTAAACTCAGAATAGTGGAAAGTTTAGGCCTAGAATTGCTTTTATTTAAAGAAACACAAGACTAAAATGTAAAAAGTTACTAAATTCATAAGAAGAATTCTAGAGATGACCACATGAAAGTTTAGTCTGCAAGGAACAACTTTTGTATAGCTGATTTTTCTGTGCATGAGATACCGTCTTAACCATTTTCTTGCTAACATATTTTCAAAATCATATATTAAAGTGAATAAAAGCAAATGTTTATCAATAACACATTAAAAATGGATTTAAACTTGACCTCAAGTATTTTATTTCATATTCAATCTCAAAATGGTGCCTAGTCTGGTGCATCATATTGATAATAATCGCTGATAAGGAAGATTATCCTTGCAAAGAGGAGAAAAAGAAGCGAGAAAAGGAAAGGGGACGAAAGAAGAGAAGAAAAAAAAAGTTGGAATAAACAGTTCAGAATGACTCATAAATATTAAAACCAGAGGATAAGGACAAGGAGGAAAACAAGAACACAACAGAAACAACAAAAGCAAGAAGAACAAGAAGAAGAGAAACAAAAGGACAAGTTGGAATGACACAAATTCAGAAACTTTGGCGACTTCTGATGCAGTGGATGCAACCCTCCGAAAAATAGCATACATACAATTACAAATTTGTCTGGGCAAAAAATAAAACCAATATCATTGTGGTAAGATTAAGCAATGGAATGGAAAGACTTTGAGCGACACCATTTCAAAGAGTTCACACAACTTTATTAAAAACAAGGCAAAAGCGATTTTGTGTCTCGCCCACTTATGAAAATAACCAGAAATATTGTGATTTGCGAGGGCACGCAACAGAATTGTATCGAAACTTCATTGTGAAATGACTGGGATGGAATAACACTTGTCATAAAAGCCTTGCACGTAAACTTTAATGTTGACCCGAAGATGACCTTTGACCTTACCATGTGACCTCCGACTGCAGCATATCATGCAGGTCGCCTAAGTACATCTGCCATCCAAGTTTTGTTGAAAAGTAACTTCCCCTTGCGGAGTCAGGTGTCATACGAGAGTCTTGCATGTAAACTTTAACGTTGACCTGAAAATTACCTTTGACCTTACCATGTGACCTCCGACTGCAGCATAAGATGCACGTCCCTCAAGTCCATCTACCATCCAAGTTTGGTTGACAAGTGACTTACGGTTGCAGAGTTTGGTGTCATAAGAGTCTTGCATATACTTTTGCATGTAAACTTTAACGTTGTCTTGAAAATGACCTTTGATCTTACCATGTGACCTCCGACTGCAGCCTAACATGCAGGTCCCCCAAGTCCACCTACCATCCAAGTTTGGTTGAAAAGTGACTTACGGTTGCGGAGTTAGGTGTCATAAGAGAGTTTTGCATTTAAACTTTAACGTTGACCTGAAAATGACCTTTGACCTTACCATGTGACCTCCGACTGCAGCATAAGATGCACGTTCCAATTCCATCTACCATCCAAGTTTGGTTGAAAAGTGACTTACGGTTGCGGAGTTAGGTGTCATAACTTGATAAGAGAGTCTTGCATGTAAACTTTAACGTTGACCTGAAAATGACCTTTCACCTTACCATGTGACCTCCGACTGCAGCATTACATGCAGGTCCCCCAAGTCCATCTACCATCCATCTACCATCCAGTTTGGTTGAAAAGCGACTTACGGTTGTGGAGTTATGTGTCATTAGATTTGTGACGGACGGACGACATTTGGATCCCTAAGTCTCGCCTTAATTCACCTCTGGTGCTGGGCGAGACAAAAATCATCTTGTCACATTCAAGATTAAAAAAATATAATTTATTTCTTGAAAAGGGAGAGGGGAATTGGGAAATAAAATGAAAATCCACTGAATTCTTCGGCACCAGCCACTTTTTTGACAAAAAAGATAACAGTCAGGATTATCATGTTTGTAAGCATCATTGAATATACATGTAGATCTATAAGAAAACAGTTACATTAGGCCTTTTAGGGAGTTGTAAAAACTTGTATTTCTTACGATTTTTTTAATTTGTTTTTTTCAATTTCATTTTTGGCTCTGATGTGACTTGCGTCGCCAACGTGCAAAGGCAGTAGAGGCGCACGGCCAATATTGGAGACTGTCTCCAATGTGGGAGATTATCTCCAATATCAGAGACTTTTGTAAAGAATTTGGGTATCCAATTTCAGAGACAGTCTCCAGTTTTGAAGTCCAATTTCCTTTGTTTACATTTGCTGCAAAAGGATTACCTTGGCGGCAAATAAAAATGTGATAAGCAGATTCCTCATGAAAAATTACCCCTTTTCACCGTCTACTTTAAAAATTCACCGTCTACTTTTATTTTTTTGATAAGGAATTTTGTTGTCAATCACACACAAAACAAATGGGCTTCTGACCTCAGTGAGACAAAATTTTGGGTGGAAAAAATCATACTTTTGTTGGTGTTGTTTCTTTTGTCCTTTTGCAAAGCAAGTCTCCAATGTGGGAGATTGTCTCCCCTATTGGAGAGAGTCTCCCTTATTTGGCCGTGCGCCTCTACTGAAAGGGGCTAACAGCTAAACCTAAAGATAGGGATGTTAAAACGAAAATCTATTTTTTTAAATCTATGTTTAAAAGCATTGAAAAGTACCTCACCTGAATCAGCATATTCAAAAACCCCAAGTGAATGACATTTAATGTTCCAAAGAGATCTAAATATCTGTTAATCTGAGGCTAAAGTGGGTCCGAATTGTGACAGATTTGTGTACAAATTTCATTTTGAAATTTCGTCGACACGTATGCACAGAGCTCGGCACTGAACGAGGGATTGTGGGCGTGTCCTTTCTCGCCTCGGCCTATTGTTACCCAAATACACAACTCGAACGAAAGTGCGTTCACCGTCCCAGTTAGTCTCGGATCCGAGCTTATCCAAATAAACAATGATTAAATAACAACAAAAAATAGAAAGAAGAGAAAAGAGAAAAAAAAATGGCTCAAATGCAGTCGTTTGGTGACGGATAGTATGCTCTGACCTCTTGCTGATATAAGGATTAGATATGACATAAGTTTTATGCCATGATAACTAAAGCATGGGGGGCGGGGGCACCGACTTTCAAAATAATTCTTTAAACATCTATATCTAGGCAAGGGAGGGTCCAGGATTTTCCAAAGGGGGGAGGGCACTATTAGCGGCGGCAATCAAAAAAATTTAGGGGGGGCACCAAAATTTTTGACAAAAAAAGGTTATCAAAGGGGGGACCGAAAAAAAAAATTTAGCCCCCCAAAAAGGTAACAACGTCCCCCCATAGGCAGCGGGGGGGGGGGGTCGTGTCTCCCCTAAATTTGAGGTGGGGGACAATCGCCCCCCCCCCTCCTAATTTTTTTGTCGATAACCTTTTTTTTTTGCTTGTCAATTTTTTTTCCTGCGTGCCCCCTAAATTTCAGTGGACCCCCCTAAAAATTTCATGGGGTCTCCCCTAAAATTTGGTTGATAAACCTTTTTTTTTGGGGGGGGGGGCTTGTCACAAAATTTTGGTGGTCCCCCTCCCCTAAATTTTTGCTTTCCGTTGCCAATGGTCCCAACCTCAGATTTAGGGGGGACAGGGCCTATGGAGGGCACATTTTCCCGATGCAAATTTGATAAGCATTACAAAATGTTTTTACCAAAAATTCAAAGTCATTTCGTCCCTAAAAATTGACAAGCAAAAAAAATAGGGCCTATATATATATATATATATATATATATATATATATCCTCACTTTCAAGGGGCATGCTTGGGTAAAAAGGGCATGTTTATGTTACAAATTACAAATTTGGCTCTCGATAATTATGCCCCTTGGATCCACCAGTAATCTAAGTGGAATTTTTTGTTTTTAGTTTTGATATGGCTACCTTCTCGGAGGGCGTCCTCGCCGCGGTAGCTGGATAGTGCTGCAAAAGAGTAGGCCTTATACATCTTTTGCAGCATTAACTGACACTCCGAGACTTATAATTTTACCTTATACTTAAAAAATGAATAATACAAAATAAAACATAACACTTGTTTTTGGAGTAAGTTGATGTCAAAATATATTCAGTCTGGGGCATGAAGACTTGGAACTCTGCCCCATATCATTGTACTTGCCTCGCTCGATTTGTATCATAAAATTTTTTTTTAAATGTTTCCACATTAAAATATAGATCTAAGTACAATGGCCAGAAATAATAGTACGAATAAGCTAGCAGAATTTGAATCATACCACCCATATTATTGAACGCCAACGAAGGCAGTTTCTAAATCCTGTTTGCTTTATCCCACTTTTCCACTAAGATTTATCCCTTTTGCGTTTCATATGAAAGCAGTTTTGTGCGCAGATCTAGCGTACCGGTAGGACCACATGCAGTCATTAATAGCTCTCTTTAATTTTTTTTCAACAAATGATGTCTCATGCTTTCGTTAAAATTAATAAATTAGAATCCTTGTATATGGCCCTGGGAAGTGGGGTGCTCGGGTTGTGACCCCCAAGTTTTTTTGTTGTTTTTTTAGCTGGTGGTGTGTTTTTTGTACACGTATATAGTTTAAAACAGGAAGAAGAATGACATTGATTTTTGTACCGCATTATTTTCATTAATTTATTGGTAGAAATACCAAAAAAAAAAAGTTTTGAAAAAACATTTTTCAAAACTATTCCGCGGCTCCTGGAAGAATGGAGAGATGGACGGAAGGAGATAAATAAATAGGATGAAGGGGTGGATCCAGCTTTCGCCAAAGGGGGGGGGGGGCAAATTTTTTTTCACCATTATTTTCCCCAATCGGCCGCGCGAATATGATTTATATTTGTTTCTTTGAAGAAATGTCACTTCTTAGCTTTTGTCTTATAAATCAACATAAATATATAATATCATAACCCTTTTTATATAGTGTGAGCTAATTTATTTTTAAAAAATATGTTTTTCCCCAAAGTTTGAAATTTCTGGGCAATGTTTATCATGAAAAAGATGTGTATGCAACTAAATAATTACTAAGAACGCGAAGTGCGAACAGAATTGAAATCATAGGCACTTTTTGTAACTTAAACAGGATAGGTATATAACTTAGCAATTGATGCGAAGCGCGAGCACAAAATTGGAAGATTTAGACCTAAAAACGAGACATGTCTTTACACTTCTACATAAAGAATGGAAAATTTTAATCAATTATTGTGACCATGAACAGGATCGTCGTTATAAAACAATTAATGCGAGCGCGAAGCGCGAGCGAAAAAAAAATCGTCATTTAGACCTAAAAAATGGGACACTCTATTCCTGTTTTGTATAATAAGGATGAGTAATAGGGGTTCTTCCTACATAAAAAATGCGAGCACAAAGCGCTAGCAGAATTTTGTTTTTCAGAAACTGGATAATGGTTGAAATACTAACAAGTTGAGTATCTAGATAGACATGCGCTCGCGTGTTTCCGATTTAGGCCTACAATCTAGGCATTCTGAATATATATTTTAACATGAAATTGAAAATCAAAGCGAGCGCGAAGCGCGACCTTAAAATATTTGACATTCTGATCTGAAAAAGGGGTCAATTTCAGCTCAAGTACTTTGTGAGGTGGATTTGGATCGCACTTAATAAAGAGCTGATAGATTTGACAAAGGACCGGGACATGAAAGTGATGAATATCTTCCTATTCCTCTTGCTAAGAGCGAGATGAAACAGAAAGGACAATTTAACCATTAAAATTAATATCTGATCTATAAATGCCTAATGAGGCGCGAAATCTGATGATAACATGGTATGAAAACTAGAAATTTCAAGCACTTTTGTAATTATGAATATGATGTATCAGGTAATATTTTTAACCGTTTATGCGAGCGCAAGTCGCGAGCCAAAATTTTTATAAGGCCAAGTCACAAGGATTACCCTCCTTTTAACTGCCATTATCAATATGTTACTACATTATAACCATGTATTTACTCTACATATGCATTAAATTCTGTGAATCCCATAATCTTGAACCATTAATGCTTCTTTCTTTGACCCATGCTATTTCTGCCCATATATCTCTTGAGGTTTTTTTTTCTCTCTCTCAAGGTGTGTATGGCACATTGAGGAGTATAGAAGCATGTTGGAGATATTGAAAGGGGTAGAATAATTGAATGAAATTCACGAATGGGAGAGATGCCGAGGGGGGGGGGCAAAGATGTTGAGACAGAAAGGGGGTTTGAGAGAAAAGAGGGGAATTAACTATAAAGGAACAGCAGTCAGGAGAGGGAAAGAGAGAGGGGGGAGGAAATCGAAGGAAGATATGCATACGATAAAAGAGTCCTCGTAGAAAAAGTGAGAGAGAGGGGGGATATGGAACTGAGAGATCATAATGAGATAAGAAAGAAGTAGTAGTGCATGGGCGGATCTATCGCCAATAGGGGGGGGGGGGGTGCCAATTCGTCTGCGGCCAACTTGTCCACTCATTACATGGTCTACTTTCATTTAGTCTAATGCCAATCTGTCCATCAACATTTCGTCTAACAGCCATTGGTCCATTAACCATTTGGTCCAATCATCACTTCGTCTAATAACCATCTCGTCTATGACCATTTAGTCTCATAACCGGTTGGTCTAATACCCATTTTATTTTCATTCATTTTGCACAATAATACACTTATAGTCCAATTAGATGAAATGGTATATGGACCAAATGGCTTTTGGGTCCACTGGTCATTAGACGGAATGGCATTAGACTAAATGAAAAAAAAGACTATGTGGTGAGTTGACGAACTGATGGACCAAACGATAGTAGACGAGTTGGCAATTAGACAAATTGGAAATAAACCGGGGAAGGGGCCGAAAAATATTTGCACCCGTATTTTCCACAATCAGCCGCTCAAAGTTAATAGGGGTAGTCCAAACAATTACTTCTTTATTCTCATTAAACAGCATACACAAAACACAATATACAATAATCTCATAGCCCCTATAGTGCAAGTGCGAAGCGCGAGCTAAAATATTTTTGAAATTTCATGTGTTTATCCTCAAAATTGAACATTCTGGGCAATGTTTGTGAAATTGAACAAGATGCGTATTTTACTAAAATTGCTGCGAGCGCGAAGGAGCAAAAAAAAAAGTAAGTAAGAAAAGAGAGAAATATACGTTCTGGCCTGATCGAAAAGGGACTTGCTAATGGCGGTTTACAGTTAGCCAAGAAGACGATGCATATTTCAATCAAAATAATGCGAGCGCAAAGCTCGAGCTAAAATGTTTGAAATTCTTACCATAAAAATAGACATTCCAAGCACTTTGTGTATGAACAGAACACAGTGGGAGCACGAAGCGTGAGCGGATAGCAATTGAGATATATAGACCTAAAAAGGAACACTATTTTATATTTATGTTTTCTAAATCGTGAAAAGGGTGGGTAATTGGTTACCGTCTTACATTATTTTATAATGCAAGAGCGAGAAGAAAATTTTTTATATTCTAATCTGAAGCGAGATAATTTAAGCATGCTGTTTTCAATAAAGGATAAGCGGCCCGTCTCAATAAACATGCGTGTTCTAGAATTTGTGCGTTCTTAATACACTTTTTATCACGGAAAATCAATAATGCGAGCGCGAAGCGCGAACTGATAATATTGGATATTCCGATGTGAAAAGGTCAAATTAAGCACTGCACTGTGCAGGAAAATAATCGTAAAGTGGACATGGATTGCTCTTAAAAAATGAGGCGAATGCAAAGCATGAGCTGAAGTTATTCTGGCCTAGGACCGGGACATTCTAAGGACATTTTTTCATCATAATTATGAATGTCTTCCGATTCCTCTTCCCAAGCGCAAAAAGAAACATGTCGATCTTCCATTTTGAAAAAGTGACAACTTAATTACGGTATTAGGAATTAATGAAATGTTATTAATATCTTATTTACTAATCTAATAAGCCTAATGAGAGCTCTAAATTTGTTGATATTAAAGTGTTAACCCTGGACATTATAAGCACTTTTGTAATTATGAATATGATGCATTAATTACCGGTAACGTACTTTTAGAAATTAATGCGAACGGCAATTGCGAGCAAATTTTTAATTTAATAAACTTATTATTAACTCAAAAAACTGTCATGAAAAGGCGATTTTAAGTACTTTGATTTATATATATTTGAGGTATACATAACTCACCAATTTAAGCACGTGCGTGCAATGCTAGCTGATAAGATTTGACAATCAGACCTTAAAAAGTTATATTTTGATAAATTTATGGAATAGGGCCTACATGAAGAGGATAGGTACTCCACAAATGAAATAATGCTAGGGCACAGCGTGAGCTAAAAATGTTGATACTCAGATCATAAAACGAATATTTTACAAAGCACTTTTTTATTGATTCGTTATACCTCGGTCACACTTTTTCTACGGCGAGTAGAAAACAGTCGTTTAAACATTTTTTTGTGCCAGCTAAATATAGGTGGTTTGAATAAAAATGAATAAAACGGCTGTTTCGACTCTCCGTACGGCCGCCGCAGAGCAAATGTGACCGAGGTATAAATAAAAAAGAATAATGAAAGTTCAATGTCCTAGCTGACCGTACAGTATATGTTTTGTATTTTGACTGCAAAGCTTAAATGTCAAGCTCATATATATCAGCCTATTGAGCAATATGTACTCATCGAAAATGAGCAATGCGAGTGCGAAGCGCGAGCGAAAATTTCTATTTTGCATGTTCTTTTAAATCATCAAAGTCTCCCCTCCCTAATTTTATTCACTTTTCTACCTCCCTTTTCCACTCTCTTTTCCTTCTGTTTCTTCTTCCTTTCTCCATTTTTTGGTCTTTAATCCGCCAACAGGGGGGGGGTGACCGCCCCCCTGGATCCTTCTATGGTAGCGATGGTGAAAGCATTTGAATTATTCACCTCACAGTGTTAAACGGGGAAAATAGGAAATGGCTAAATTTTGAAAATCATTAATGTGGAGCCCTATTCAAGTTTAGTTTCATCTATATACACCTTGACAGGGGCTGATCCAGGATTTTCCAAAGTGGGGGCATTCAAGACCTAGTATGCTAGGAAAAAATCATTCCATACACAAAATTCCTGGGAAAAGTTGAAAAATAAGTCCTCACTAAATTGAGAATGAACGACAAAATCCACTAACAAATATTTGATATATTACGGGAGGGGGCACCTTTATTTGTCTCCCCTTTCCTTATTCCTCATCCATTCCATAGGCAGATCCAGGTGCCGGACCCAATTATGGGCGGCGGCAACCCCTCCTAAATTTTTTTTTTTTTTTTTTACGGCGCAGATCGGGGAGAAAAATTGTAGTCCCCCCCCCCCCCCCATTAGCAAAATGTTGATCTACACCGGGTATTTGTCTGTCGTACCTTCCAGTAAATGAAACAACAAAATAAAAAAAATCACCGTTGCACTATAGTATTAAAATTTTTGCGAGTCTTTATTTTTCAAATATTTTTGTTTATAATGGTATTCATTAATTATAATTATAGTGGAGGTTCGCATCCCGAGAATGTGAAATGAAAAAAAGAAAACAAAAATTGCACTGAACAGGAAACACTAAACGTCCTTTTCAATTCCAATTTACTTAAAGTCATTCAAATAAAAAAAATAAGCATAATTTTTTGATACCTTAACTTGTTCATCACGAATACAATGAAGCCGACAATTATTTGCTTTGTTTTGGATTAATCTTTATAATAATTCACTTCAAATAAAATTCATACATTAACAGGAAAATATCACAGAAAATAATTTAAAAAAATTAATTGCAGTTGTATAAAACATCATAGAAAATAACATGACAGATAAATTTTATCTCGACAGGCACACTGTTCATTCGATCATAAAACAATCGCGCTGTTTCACTCCTTGTACACGCACAACTCTATCAGTGTTGTTTCATCTTCATCTGTCCTCAATGGCAAGGACACCAGCATGATTCATTCACTTCAAATAAAATTCATACATACATATACAGGAAATATCAAAGAAAAAATTATATAACAAATCAATTGCAGTTGCATAAAACACGATAGAAAATAACATGGCAGATGAATTTTATCTCGACAGGCACACTGTTTCATTCGATCATGAAACGATCGCGCTGTTTCACTCATTGTACACGCGCAACTCTATCTGAATTGTTTCATCTGTCCTCAATGCGGCAAACACCAGCAGTGCAGTGACGATAATAAGTTGCAGTTGCACGTGCGCGGAGAATGAATTAAATTCGGCGGCTGAGTAAAGTCTAGCGAGAAAGGTACGTCACCAGCGAACTTGCCGAGGTAACCAACGTTGATTGACGGCCCATTTAGTTTTTTGAGTAGTATGAAAAAGTACAGGCATGTATAAACTTCATTTTAGTTTGAATTCATTAAAAAAAAACATTTTTCTTCTAATATAGATGTTTCAAACATATTCCATGTGGAAAACATAATTTTTAAAACATTTATTGCTATATTTTTATCATGAAAAAAGGATTTCTTACGCAACAACAAGTATGATATGTGTGGGCAAGAGAACTACCGTTTTAGCCATAAAGCATATTTTTTATGATTTTATTGTGAGCCTACTCAAGGATTTTTGTTTATTTTTTATGAATTTCCAGACCAAGTTCAACAGCGCCGTCTCGAGCTTGCAATAATGCATGCGATCGCACGCATTTTTCTCCATAGCGAATACACGCGACGAAACTCTGTGGATTTCTCATGGATTTAAGTTTACCTCCAAACGTCACTTTCGATACCACATGAAGGTAAGACACTTCATGCCACATAAGTCAATTTAAATATAGAAAACACAGGGCCTAATTTTTTTCACTAAGATGAACTTATTTGCTGAGGAAAAGCATTTCAATGCTCATTTTTGCCGTCGAGAACAGACGATGGTGGCAATGCACACTGTTTACGCACTTGCAATTGGCTTTTCATTTGCCCATAGCAATTTTGCTCAGTGGATCGGCCGACCTTTTGGTAACTCTACTAAAGAGCCAATTGGCCACCCTGCATTGTTGGTGGGTGTTGTGGTGATTGACTATGCTGGCTTGTGAAATAAGTTTGCCATATCGAATGGCGGCACAGGTCGAATTCCGAGCGAGGCGGCGTAGTCTAGTCACTCTAGCCACTCCTAGTACCAATGAGGTCCAACATTACATGTATGGACCTCATAGGCGACATCAGTAGTATTTTTGGTTAGAAATCTCTGAGAACAGGATATTTATATATTATATCACAAGTACAAGCCATATTCCTTTCTCTTATTTAAATTATAATTTTATAGTGTAAATGCATCGTTAGCAACAAAAAAAAATGAAAGAAATGAAAGGGAACTTACATTTTCACGGCTTTTTCCTGATTTTCTGGGCAGCTGCTCTTCTCTTCTGACTCGCGATCGAAGCTGATATGAAGATCACGTGATTCGCGTTCTCGTCAGCTGATCGGTTGGTTATTCTTTTTGTCAGACGTTAATAATATATATTTTATAATGCTAGCATTCATCGCTAATTTAGGTGAAAGAGATTGAAGTTAAACAGCGCCAGGTCGGAATCATAAATATTTTGGAAGAGTGTATTTATACACTCGATCTCATACCTGACGTAGACGGCGCTATTCAACAAATGCACAATCTTCAATATAAAAAATAAAACAGAAAGAACGCCTTGAACTAGGGACCCCAATGAAGAAAAGCAAAACAAAATCTCCTTCGTTTTATAATATTAAAATCACTTACTTGATTAAAATAAGTGGTACTAATCCATTCAAACAAGTCTTGTTATTCCAACATGTAAATGAAATTAGAAAAAAAGGGTTCAAACTTGGCCCAAAACGTTCAATTTCCCCATTGACTCCGTCCGCGCTGCTTTGTGTCAAATAAGGCTTTGCGGCCGGTTTTAGAAAGTTTGGGACGGAGACAGCTGCGCGAAAATATCAGGTGATCGTTGGCGCATCGCGTAAGTCCGATGACCCCAAAATATAGTCTTGTAAAAGACGTCGCCGTCCCGCGCCGTTATTCAATAAATGATCTCGGTCCCGAAATATTTCCACCCAGTTAAAGTCACTTTTAATGTACGTCCATTGAACATTGATAGAACAGAAAGAAAGCGTGAGTGAGTCAAGGAAATGAGAGAAAACAGAGAGGGAAAAGTAGTATTTAAATTGTTTTCAGATATTGCTTGTGTGCCATTTATTTGTGAAGTCATCAAGCTCGAAGAAGAGCAGAATGCAGATATTTTGATCGTTAGATTATTGTTGTATTGTTATTATTTGATTCCTTACTAAGTTACTTTAAATTTGATCTAGAGTATTGTGATATTTGACATCTATTAAATTCATCGAACTGATAATCATGTCATGAGTTCTGTCTCTTAATTTTGGCAGCCTACTACCTCGGAACATTTGCTCATGCAAAGGCCGTCCGACGAGTAAAAAAAAAACGCCCGTCTTAACATTTTAAATAGCTCCGTGGTTTGAATAAAAATGAATAAAACGGCCGTCGTATAAACAAATGTGACCGAGGTTAGAGGCCTGTTGTAGGCTCCAGTGGCGTACGCGGGGGAGGGGGGGGGGCGGGGGTAAAGACCAAGTCAAAATAGTGATGATTATTTATTTTTCATTTTTCGATCTTAATTACCGCCCCCCAGAAAAAAAAAACCTAGCTGTCCTTACCAGATCATTCTCCCAGCACGAGATATGTTCACCTTTATTGTTCCCACTGAATGTCGACCTTACTCGATATGTTCTCATATTTCTTTTTCTCCCCCCCCCCCCCTCGTACGGAACAAAGAAATACGCTATAGGAGAATGCTCTGGTAGGGACAGGGAGCTCTGTCTTGGGAGTGGGGGCATTGAGGGACATTATGGTTGGAGGAAAAGAGTCAGATGTTTGGATTTATATAGGTTATTTTTGTTCCTCTTCCTTTTCTGTTATTTCTGTAAATGTTTCCTTTTTATATCATATACACTACAGCCACATTTGCTCTATGGTGGCAGAACGGTGAATTAAAAAAACAGCCGTTTTAAAGATTTTAAAAAATAGCTATATCAAACTAGGTGGGTTGGTTACTAATAGTTTGAATAGAAATGAATAAAACAGCTGTGTTCGACCCGGCACCGTACGGCCGCCGTAAATCAGATCAAAATGTGACTGATGTGTTACACGCTCGTAAAAATAAGGAAAGAGGGAGGGGGGGGGGGTAGAGACAGTTATGATATTTTTATCGATCTGATTAAGTCGCCTTACCGGTCCAAGAAAAAATAAAACTACCTCCCAGTCTCTACCATTAGCATTCTCCCGTGAAATTGTTCCCACTTACGAAAAGGACGGGATGTCGACCTTGCTCATGAATATTTTTTTCCTCGGTAACTGCTATCTTTTTTTTGGGGGGGGGGGGGAGTGGGGAGGGGGTGTTGAGTGACATAATGCAGGGTTGAAGGAAAAGTTTAAGTTAATTGTTGGGATTTTGGGTTCGGCGCCCCCTATATATTCTTTGTTATTTTATATACGTACATGATTTTAAAAAAATCTCAGATAACGGTAAAAGCCAGTGATCTTATCTCTGTAGGCCTATATATAACGACGTAAACCGGGACGTATCTTCTCTTTTTCTTTTTTTAGAAAGGGTGGGTCAGTACGTGTATGAGAAAAAAATGTTTTCATGGAAAAGAATCAAGTTATTAAGAACATTTAAAATTAATATTTGTATATACTGCAATTTAAAATAATTTCAGTGAGGTTTAGGGATGTTTATTTCGAATTCTCTCTCTATAACATACATTAATAAGGTTTGAACATTTCCGCAGTGGAAAATAAAATTTGAATTACATATTAATAATTATGAATTGTAATTGATGATTCTTACCTGATGTGGTAAATGCCCTCGTCCATCTGGAGTATTCCCTGGACCGGAAAGGCAGGGGTACAACCAGCTCAGGGATCCCTGGGGGTATTCTCGTGTTATATAATTCAGGCTAGAACACACTAACCCATCATGGGATCATTCAAAAGATCAATGGAAAGGGGTGCTTTTCACTGGTCAGCACATGAATGCTTTGACCCAATCAGAAGTGAAAACGCAAAAAAAAAAACATGACTCATTTTATCTCATGAAATGTTCCCACCGAAGACGACGGAATGTCTGGCTTCCAAGACCTTATCGGACAGGCTGTTTCATGTCTGTCAACACCGCGGCAACTTCACAGAAACAAATTCTTTCACACCCTCCTTATTCCGAAAAATCCATGTAAATTACTTTCTTTTTGTTGTCAACACCCTTCTGCATTGATCTTTTGAAGTATACACCGCGGTAACTTCACAGAAACAACTTATTCTTTCACACCCTCCTTATTCCGAAAAATCCATGTAAATTACTTTCTTTTTGTTGTCAACACCCTTCTGCATTGATCTTTTGAAGTATACACCGCGGCAACTTCACAGAAACAACTTATTCTTTCACACCCTTCTTATTCCGAAAAAGTCCATGTAAATTACTTTCTTTACAGTTACAGTAATATTTTTGGCATTTCTTTAAGTAATCATATTATCATTTTTATTGTGCTGTCCTGCATGAAGAGTTCATATTTTTTGGATCCTGCAGACTGAAGAAATAAAACGTTGCCTTTTAATGCAGGGGTCTCTCACCGAAAACGTTTTTTTCCAACTCTCCGCTCAATCATATAAATGGCCTCCAATTTTCAGGGTTTTTTTTTTGGGGGGGGGGTGTAAACGGGTTCTTTGCAGGTATTTTTTTTTAAATATCCATTTATTTTTTTTTTCTTAGAGCAAGGGCGCAGGACCGAGGGAACCCACCCCCCCCCCCCTCCGCCTATACATTAGAAAATAAAAAAATAACTGACATCTCGTCGAGCAATTTTTGTATCCTAATTTTACAACAATCAGTATGTTACTGTTAAAAATAAAATGTTAAATGTGTGTGATTGTGAGAGGGCATATCAGGGACTCGATTTTAAGGCGCGCGAGAGCGATCGCGCGCTACATGCGCGCCTTAATCCATTTTTGGTAGCGCGATTAATAGCGCGCCTCGCGATAGCTGACCTGCGCGAAAATGCCTAAAGTCGCCCTCGAAATCACCCAAAATCATGCTTTCGGGGGCGAAATAAAATCTGAATGTCGTCCCCGAAATTATTGCCGAGTGATAACAACTCAACGGCCCACTAGTGCCATATGCTCGAGCTCCGCTTACCATTTAAAAACCATCCAAAATCCACACTCAAAATCACGAATAAGCCTTAAAAGTAGCGAGTAGCGCAGTTTCAAATTCCGAAGTTGCGTTATTTTTTTTGTACCACGTATTTCCATACACATGGTACCAGGTATGGAAAAAAAATCAACGCAACGGTCGGGAAAGAGTTGCATGTATAGGGGTCCATTATGACTACCACCGTGTGCCATTTCGAATGCACATGTTTCCCCTACAGATATCACAATTCTGTGATAAATAATTCGAATTACACATGCACAGGATTGGTGAGTTGTCATTGGTGAGTTGCTGAGTTTTCATTCGGCTTTGCTTTTCAAAACGGCTTATTAACTTCCAAAATAAGTTATCTAATTTATCAATTATAACTAAAAAATCATTTGTTTTCTTTTTCTATGGGATGAGGTATTATATCAGACAATAAATCATCAAACAAAGCTCCATCTTTTTTACAAGGACGGCGGCAGGCTCACGCATTGGCGCTTTTACTAGCTAGCCAGTTGGAGCTCTGTCTCTCTGCCAGAGCTCTGGGGGACAATTCGCTCAGTAAAGGCCTCAATGATGGTGATTTTCTGTTTCAGACAGAGTTTACATTTCAGGAATATTATTCAAAACTGCCAATAAAGTTTGATGATTTCTTCATTGTCATGTATATTTAAGTTCTTAATGAATACATTCTCACCAAATTTAGACTCCCCCATAGGCATAGAGAAATTAAATTTTCATGGAGATCTGCGTTTTCAAAGAACTTCAGGAAAAGTTAGGGTAAGTGGGCCTTTATTACATGTACATGGCTGACTAGGGTATTGTACTGGAATAAATGGAGTAGAAATTAGATATTGAATTCATTTATATCCAAGTCCAACTCACAGTCACACACACCCACCCATCCACACACACCCACATCCAAGATTCTAAACATGATAAATAACTTTAAAAATCATACAATATTAAACAAAAAGTAATAATTCCTTAATAAGTGAACAGGTATTCCTCAAAATACAAAAAAGTAGCATTTAAAAAGAGCCCCCGAAATTTGACAAAAAAATTAAAATGGAGCCCCCGAAAAAAAAAAAAATTGTCAGTGACTTAACTTTTAGCCAAAGTCAAAACCTAACTAAAACGGGTTTTACAACACACAATCTAATTACAATACATTGTAAAACAATTATAAATACTTCCTTTGGTTGTTGATTGTAATTTTATAGTACATACATTTCCTCCATCCATTTTGTTAATTGGGCAAAAAGCTCCCCTTGTATGTTGAAGAAGAGCTTTTTGAAGTGCTCCTCTACCGCTCTCCTTAAAAGTTCTAGGAGAGCTTTTTATTGCTCCCCTTATAATTATAAAACCGAGTCCCTGGCATATATACATATATTGTGCGTAAACATTGCAACTTAAAACATTGATTTCTTAATAAACAAAATACACTTCAGTAGGCCTTAACAATTGATTACTAATCAAACTATACACACCGGGGGATTCCCCTATTTTAATTTAGCCCCGGGATTTAGCCCCCAGAGCGAATGTACAGTTGCAACGTACAGGTCCATGCTTTACATACGCAGTTTTTTAATCCACTCTAACTCCATTATTCCCATGCCACCATCTCGGTCACAGACCTTCTCACACACAAGTGTAAACATCCTTGTACAGAATTCCCTGTATCACACGTATATGCCGCCATTATGCCATGTGCAATATCTCACACACACATGACCTTCCAAAACATCTCTCCTTGTATCACGGCGATTACACGTGATTAACATTTGTAACTGATGAGGGGGGGGGGGCTGAAAGTTCCTAAGAGAAAGATTGTGATAGCCTTCATCCTTTCACATTTTAAAATTATTTTCATTTATTTTATTTGGATGATATCCGTTCACAACGTTAGAGAGTTTCAACGAACTTTACAAATCATAAAAATTGCCTGAATCAAGACTAATACATGGTCTACGTTCGCGATAGGCCCCTCCCACCACTTCGCGCGATCTTCAACTTCATGACGATAATTACGTCATGTACACGTCATATGGAGGTTTTTGCTTTGCATTTTAAAATTTGAAAATAAATTCACTAATTTTTTTTTCTTAAATTAATCTAGATATAAGACTTCGTCTCAAAACCATCTTTTTTAAGAATGAAAAGTCCCAAAACGGGCCCCAAGATGTTTTAATTGAATATCTTTAAGTAGAATAGGGTGGGTCCTTCAAAAAGATTATACAGCTCAGCATGCACTTCCAAGACGGTCCCTGAGACATGAATTTAGGGAAAATCCCAAAAGATGCAGCAAATGCAGAATTTTTATTGGTCAAATTTTGGAGGGCGCCGCCCCCAAATCAAACTTAGCTCGCTCACACGCAATCCTGGTGACGTCATGGTGACGGGTCGCGTGTGCAAAACTTTGAATTTCCACATTGACTTTATACACATACAAACTCTGCAGTTCATGTGGAATACAAGGACAAAGTACGATATTTTCCCATTCAAAGAACAAGTAGAGGTAAGCCATTCGAAAATATAGAATACTAAATAATTACTGACAAATAATTACCGATCCTTTTAATGCCCAATATATCATAGCTACCTGAAATAACTGAATTTAGGGTGAAATTATCAGTCAAGAGGGATGCATTATTGGGGCTTCGTAGGATCAACGGACGCGCTCGACGCACTCGCAATGGTATGTAGGGATTTTGATAGAGCAAATACCGAATATACCGTTGTCCCTACTTGAACACAGGCCAAAATGCCTAACGATTTCTCCGCGGCATTAACAACTATCGTAAAGGGCGCTCCATTTATCAATAAAGATGGATGCTAAGCTGTCTATGGCGACAAAATTTGCCGCAAATATTTACGAAGAATTGTGAGAAATGGTCTGAAAATGCAACAAAAGAACCGGTGAGTACCGATTAAACATTATCAATTTATTTAATACCGAATAATAGAACATATTTAATGACTACAATGTAACAATTTCTAGATAATATTGCTTAGTTCTAAGCTAGGGCGGCCCAAATGCGCGTGAGTGGAGTCCCAGTTTATTAGCACGGGTAAGTATTGGGGTGTCGCCTTGAGTGACTCTAGCTAGCTGAGCAATGCAACGCCAACGGGATGACTGAAAAGCACATTCACTCAGATATCAGTTTGCGGGACTAAACAATTTCATTTGATAAGACTAAGTAAGAGTAACAAACATACATGAAAATAATTGTATTTATTGCAAAAGTAAAACACAGAAAAGGGTCGCTAGAAAATTGAATCTATTCTGCTATAGCATAAGAATTACAAATGTAACGAAATGTTGAAAAAAAACAGCTTACCTTTTGACATTTTCAAAGACAAATCCACCGTTTGGTGGATCGACAAGGAGTGGTGCAGCCATAATTGATGCTGTCTCATTGAATGTGCGATTTCACATCGTAGATGGCGTGCTGGGGCAACAATATTTTTCTTGGCCAATCAGCTGTTCCTATTTTTGCTCGCTTTTCGAAAACTTTTTGTTTTGTGTGCTGCAGAATTGATACAAAGTCAAAGTCTGACATTTTCTGGGTGAAATTATTCAATTTCATTGTGGTGGTTCCGGTAAGAAATCTCAACTAATAATTTTTTTAAATAACAGTAGTTTATTTCAAATTAGAATGGACGATGAATGATTAATTGTTTGTTGACAGATGCCGAACTAAAATGCGCCAAAGGCAAAAGATAAATTAATTTCAGCTCAGTCCCACGAACCTGTACTTGTGTGTGTTCTACCTCCGCTTGTCGTAGACTGAGCTGTGCGGCGCGTAGACCAAAAGCTTCAGTCTCTGTATTTTGGTTGTTCCGCTGAACTACGTTGGCTCCACTCACCATACATAAATGGGGATTACAGTAAAATGTCAGAAATTGTTGAATAAATCCCCAGAAACGACGGTTATTCCTGTCTATGCGGCGCGGTGCCACTCACTCACACGTATTGCGAGGTTAGTTACTTAGTTAGATAATTAGTAACCCAGAGAGCTCCCGCCCGCGCAGCGGGCGGGAGCCCAGAAGCTTACCGTGTATTTGACCATATTCACCGGACTAGGGTGATTTATGGTCTAAATATTTCTCCAAATGAATTGTGAAAACAGAAAGTATACAATTACCACGATTATATGGATGAAGGTCTAACGAGTGGCAGTTTCCTGACATCTGGGAACAGACTGGAACCTCAAAAAAACGAAAAGTTATCTCCTTCTACCCCCGTTTCGATCGGCCATTTTTGTTAAAAATCGTAACAAAATGGCCGATCGAGACTGGGGTAGAGGAGAGAACTTTTCGTTTTTTTGAGGTTCCAGTCTGTGCCCAGATGTCAGGAAACTGCCACTCGTTAGACCTTCATCCATATAATCGTGGTAATTGTATACTTTCTGTTTTCACAATTCATTTGGAGAAATATTTAGACCATAAATCACCCTAGTCCGGTGAATATGGTCAAATACACGGTAAGCTTCTGGGCTCCCGCCCGCTATGCGGGCGGGAGCTCTCTGGGTTAGATAATTAGTAGCCTATACTAAGTAACCTCGCACCACGAACCGCGTTTGGCAGTGGATTTCTAACTAGTGGGTCGCGCGTGCTGGGATCTCACTTCTTGGGTCCACAACACACGACTTCTATGGCTTGAATTTTCTGTGCGCGGCGGCATGTAATGAACCCTTGGGTGGGTGCAACTCTAATTTTGGATCCCAATACGGTTGAAAAAAAGAGCTGCCAGAGTAAGTAGTTAGCCAGGCGGCTTCTAGAGAGTAAAAATCATTTACTAACGTAAGGTTACTCTCATACGAAGCCAGGACTTCTACCTCATAGACCCACACAATTCACAAAGTCAAAGGAAGCCAAAACAAAAGGCAAAACCAAACTTTCACCCCCAAGATTTCTACTTTCCTTCTAAAAGATCTAGGCCCTAGCTCTAAATCATGTAGGATGGGGGGTCGGGTGTCCGGACACTTTATATTTTTGAAGCCTTCTTTTTTGTATTTGGATTACACTAAAAATATGAATTCAATACTTGTAATCATCTTCTATTTTGTTCTTTATAATATTTCCTAACATTTTGTACTAAAAATTTATGAAACTTCGCTTGTAAATTTTTCCAAATTACTTTCTAAAATTGATTGTCCGGACACACAACCTGTCCGGACACACAACAACTGGGTATACATGGGATAAAACTTCATTTCCGACATTTCTACGCTCTCGTTGTTATTTTTGAAGAAGAATTCATCAAAAAAAATGAGAAAAATATCATGAATAGACGGAAGAGACTTGCCCGATGTTTACGCCGCCATCTTGTTTCTTATTGTACTTCCCCAACGTTACGCGACGCTCGCGTCCGTAACGTTGTGTGGGTCTACATGTATGAGGTAGAAGTCCTGGCTTCGTATGAGAGTAACCTTACGTTAGTAAATGATTTTTACTGACTCTAGAACTTAGCCGCCTGGCTAAGACTAAGAGTAGTCAGGCTTTCAAGCACCATTGTACAAAACGCACAGATAATAATTGTTCAAAATTTTACCTTAGATTTTGAGATATAAATTGTGATATCTAATGTTACATTTAGAAATCAAATACGAGACCGCAACGCACATGACGCATGCAAGATTTTTCTATTTCGTGCCACTCACATGTATTGCGAGGGTAGTATTAGTATACTGATCTCGTGCATCAACCACTTCATTAAACTGTAGATCTCTATGTATGATTTTTTTCAGAATTTGATGAAAATAGTGCAAATAGAAATCTACCGAATTTCATAGTAATCTATGAATCGATTTTTGAGTAATATTAAATATGATAAAAATTAAAATGAATTTTGAATGAAATTCAGCCGAATGGGCTCTGTATGATGATGGGGTGACCATATTTATTATCAGGATTACAATTTGCGCACATTTTAAAAAATATCATGAAGCCTTTTTTATTTTCAATCAAAAATTTCTCAGAGTTAACAAAATTAATCAAAATCATAAATACCAGACGGAAGGTAAGATCCCAAAGTTAAATTCGCTTGAAGGAATTATAAAGTAGGTCAAGGGTTTCGCTGGTATTGCGATCTCAAAATTCCATGCCATGGCGATCAACTGGTGCGCACTCTGCTGCAAAAGTGTCATAAAAAAGTGTCACCTTAATTTGCGCACGATTGTTTGGCAAAGCTTTAGAAACGAAATCAAGCAGACAAAGGTAATCAGATTGAGGTTAAAATGCCATATATTCGGTTGGTATTACATTTTACTTACTTATAAGTTATTTGGAGACTTCAGCTTGCAAACTGACTATTTCTTGATGTTTGACGAGAAGATCGGATTTCCTCGGAGCGGACGCAACAGGTAACCTTTTTTTGCTGATGTTTTGCCAATAAAAAAAAGGCAATATATTCACAAATTGAGACCTTACCTTCAAGAAAATTACTATACTTAGTAATTTTAGGTTGCTTTATCTGATATAATTTTATCAATATATTAATTAGAATTAGATATTGAGATATTCGACTGTGCGCAAAATTAGGTAACGCATGAATTAAGGTCACACCACCATATACCGTAATTTGTCACAACACACAGCTGAAACACTCGATCACATACAGAGTATGTGCAGTTTGCATTGGGCCTTCTGGAGTAGTGGGGGAAGGGTATTTTGAAATCAATTCTGACACTTGATCCTAAAGGAAAGGTGAAAAATTAGTATTTCCATTGGATGCAATTATTACTACAAAAACCCGCTAGTTTACAAAAATATGGTACATTTATTCCCAAAGATATGAGATTTTGAACTTCCCCTTTTAATGCCACATCAAAATTATGGTAGTAACCAAATGTAAACTACCGGTAAGTAGGTTATTTGGATCATTTTATTCTCTTTAATTCGATACCAAAACCATTCATTTTGGATAACGGGATCATATGTCACAAATGCGTTGAACTTTGATTTTTCCCTCAAAACCATGACCATTTTTGGCTGTGTGAATTCGGTGAAATTTTTGCTCTGTGTGCAGTCACCCACTCACCCTATTAGAAATGTATGAATGATGGGGGGATCTAAACTAAACTTGTAAAGCTACGCACTTTGTTTATAAACGATAAAAACTGCCAATTTTAAATTATTTTTCACTAATTCGTGGTAAATATTGTAAAGATCCCTACTGTACCCAATATATCACAAAAACTCACTAATATGAAGATCCCGCCGTGTTTTCCGAACACCTCTTGATTTTGCCGCCTATGTATAAGTTAAAAGCCTTAAGGGGTCCTAAAGCTACGCACTCGATTTATCATGGCTGCAAAAAAATATTTCCTGTGCCTCAATTTCTTAAATATGTTCATATTATTTCCAAACAGTTGTGGGTTTTCTATGCGTTTAGATCTAGAGATTTACTGCAGCCTCTGTAGAAAAAATTGAATAGGATCGTCTTTCTGCAGTCTCTCTCTCTCTCTTAACTGATCCCTCCACTTCTTTGGAGATTCCTGGAGTCCAGATAGAATTTAAATGTATGTAATCACAGATCCGATATTAGGTAATTTCAAGAGACGTAGAACGGGAGGTATGGATTTTGTGAAGAAAAAAGAGGGATAGTAGGAGTAAGCTATTGTGAACTTCAGATGACAAGCAAGGATGGTAGGATAGTAAGGTGGCACAAGTAAATTGGTGGGGGTCATCACTGTCATAAAGGTTGTGACAATACAGTATGTGTGGTCTACTAGGCACTCCTTTATAGCTTTGTTGACAAAATCCACACGTAGATGGTTGAGATTTGGACAGGCTCCAACAAAATGCTCCACTGTTTCATCCGCAGAGTTGCATAAGGGGCAGATACGAGTAGAGGATTTCTTCAGAGTGTATAGACGGCTTTGAGTTAGGTAGGTACAGGACAGTAGTTGGGCTCTAACTATAATTGCGTGACGAATTGTAGGTGATATAGAGTACTTAGGATATAGGAGGTTAGCAGAAGGTGGGACCTTGTCTATCCAGAGCCTGAGTGAAGATTTACAACAGATTCCTTGTAGAGTGAGTTGTCTTACAGCATGAAGCACTTTGTATTTAGACACACGTTTCCAGATGGGATATGATGGTGGATTGGAGATGAGACTATGCAGATCTGGCAGGTCATACTTCTTCAATGTGGTTTGTAATGCCCGTAAGGTGGGTGTTCCTGCATTAAGAGCAGCAAGAAATGTCCTGAACTCAAAGCGACTATGGTCAAGAGCAATGAGTTGCCCGAGTAGCAGTAGCCTGTCGAGGTCAATCTGTGAAGAAACTGGCATGAGATTTGTCAGCAGGAATACAATCTCATCTGTGGCAGACTTTGGCACCCCAAGAATTTGTTTAAAGAGGTGGGACTGGGTCTTGTCGAGCTTCTGCAGCATAGATTTCGTGAATTTGAGTACAGTAGAGCCTTGCAACATCCTAGGGATACAAAGGTCTTCCATAGCTGGGATATAATAGTGGGGATGAGTCCACTTGTATAGGCACCTGTGCCAGAGAGAGCGTAGAAGGTACGGAGTCCCATTCCAATGATGTTATCTGTAGGATCAAACCTTGTTCCAGATTTGATGACACCAAGATGTGGGTGATTATCTCTCTCCTCTATGATGGAACCACCGACTTCCCAGGATGATCTTGTAGGTTGTTTGGTCTTGTTTGTTACAACTACTGCACATTTGGAAGGATTGAATCTGTAGTGCCATTGTTGAGCATAGTTAAAGGCAACCTCTAACATTTGCTGCAGCTCTGTTGATGAGGAGGTGATGAGTGCAATATCATCCGCAAGGACTACCAAACCAGAGAAACGACCATCTATTGTGCAGCCAAGATTCTTTTCACTGAGTTTTTTTTATCAGACCATCAACATACATGTATACATTGTATGTTACATATGTAGTGTATAATGTTGGAGATAATACCCCACCTTGCCTCACCCCTTGGGTGACGGGTATCAGCTTACTGGCTTGACCCTTCCAGAAGACCTTGCTTTCTAATCTGTTGTACATAGATCCTAACATGTCCTGAATGCATGGGCTTAGCTTTGATGATCTTAGCTTATAGAAAAGACCTCTGTGCCAAACAGTGTCAAAGGCCTTTTCGGCATCGAGAAGAGCAAGAAATTTTTGCTGTTTTTGTGCAGTATTCAATTCAATGACCAGCTCCAGAGATAGGGATGTTAGCTGACAGGAGAACCCTTTTCTGAACCCAAATTGCAATTCATCTGGAATATTACTGGTGAAGAGTTGTCTTTCGATGTGGGGCTTAAGGCACAGTTCCAAGAGCTTACAAAGGACAGATGTCAGGGTTATGCCTCTGTAATTTCGAGGGTCATGTGGATCTTTACCTTTTCCTTTATGCAGAGGGAGTATGAGTCCTTCCTGAAATGCCCTGGGACAGTATGCATGGAGTAAGAAGGAATTGAATAAGGCAAGTAGGAGTCGGCAAGCCGTATCCCCAAGATTCTGTATATGCTCAGCGGAGATGTTGTCTATGCCTGCCGCTTTACCCGATTTGAGAAGTTTGATGGCTTCATCGATGTCTACCGAGGTAAGGTGGATACTGCCAGAAGATTCACCATCTGATCCATAGTTGCAGAAGGGATCTATATAAGTACTGCATCCCTCAGAAACATTTGATATAGGTTCATCAGGTAGGGTATCAGTCACATCATTAGCAGATGACAAGGACGAGAAATATAGCTGCCATCCAAGAAGCATGTCTTCACCTTCATACACGTACGTATGACCATCATGAGAAAGTTTGCTCACACCAGTCTGGCCTGTTTCTGAATCACGATGTGGTAGAATAGTTTACTGTTAGAAGAAGACGCAGACTCAATTTCAGAGATGAAGTCATTTCTCAGTTGAGCTCTAGATTGCCGAAGGCTTCTCCTGAATGACTTTTTGGCGGCCATATGATCATTCCTGGTACAGACTTTATCATCTTGGCAAGATAGTAGCCAAGATTTTCTAGCCTCCAGTCACTGTTCCACACAGAATGCGCATTTGCCATTAAAAACTGCATGCGCGATGAGTGGTGCGTAGTTTTAGGACCCCCTACCATACAATATTGTTTGAAAAATGAAATCACAAACATGGTTACTCGTTAGACAGCTCACCCCGCGACAAGCCTTGTCGCCATCATTGTGTGTTATGCGGGTGCATTCACCAAAAATATCCGCTATTGTCGCCTTTGAAGTCAATTTTGTATTGACCTCTTTGGTAGGAATGCACGGGCGAAGTGGGTAAAAGTTGATGTCAAATTTAGTATTTTGTTTCATCTGTCAAGTCGAAGGATGTCAATCAGATATTTTATTGGGTATGTTGGGCGGTAGGCGTAGTAATAGAATGGGGAAGATAAAAGGTGATTGTAGTTGTGAGTTGTGACAGATTTGATGACACCAAGATGTGGGTGATTATCTCTCTCCTCTATGATGGAACCACCGACTTCCCAGGATGATCTTGTAGGTTGTTTGGTCTTGTTTGTTACAACTACTGCACATTTGGAAGGATTGAATCTGTAGTGCCATTGTTGAGCATAGTTAAAGGCAACCTCTAACATTTGCTGCAGCTCTGTTGATGAGGAGGTGATGAGTGCAATATCATCCGCAAGGACTACCAAACCAGAGAAACGACCATCTATTGTGCAGCCAAGATTCTTTTCACTGAGTTTTTTTTATCAGACCATCAACATACATGTATACATTGTATGTTACATATGTAGTGTATAATGTTGGAGATAATACCCCACCTTGCCTCACCCCTTGGGTGACGGGTATCAGCTTACTGGCTTGACCCTTCCAGAAGACCTTGCTTTCTAATCTGTTGTACATAGATCCTAACATGTCCTGAATGCATGGGCTTAGCTTTGATGATCTTAGCTTATAGAAAAGACCTCTGTGCCAAACAGTGTCAAAGGCCTTTTCGGCATCGAGAAGAGCAAGAAATTTTTGCTGTTTTTGTGCAGTATTCAATTCAATGACCAGCTCCAGAGATAGGGATGTTAGCTGACAGGAGAACCCTTTTCTGAACCCAAATTGCAATTCATCTGGAATATTACTGGTGAAGAGTTGTCTTTCGATGTGGGGCTTAAGGCACAGTTCCAAGAGCTTACAAAGGACAGATGTCAGGGTTATGCCTCTGTAATTTCGAGGGTCATGTGGATCTTTACCTTTTCCTTTATGCAGAGGGAGTATGAGTCCTTCCTGAAATGCCCTGGGACAGTATGCATGGAGTAAGAAGGAATTGAATAAGGCAAGTAGGAGTCGGCAAGCCGTATCCCCAAGATTCTGTATATGCTCAGCGGAGATGTTGTCTATGCCTGCCGCTTTACCCGATTTGAGAAGTTTGATGGCTTCATCGATGTCTACCGAGGTAAGGTGGATACTGCCAGAAGATTCACCATCTGATCCATAGTTGCAGAAGGGATCTATATAAGTACTGCATCCCTCAGAAACATTTGATATAGGTTCATCAGGTAGGGTATCAGTCACATCATTAGCAGATGACAAGGACGAGAAATATAGCTGCCATCCAAGAAGCATGTCTTCACCTTCATACACGTACGTATGACCATCATGAGAAAGTTTGCTCACACCAGTCTGGCCTGTTTCTGAATCACGATGTGGTAGAATAGTTTACTGTTAGAAGAAGACGCAGACTCAATTTCAGAGATGAAGTCATTTCTCAGTTGAGCTCTAGATTGCCGAAGGCTTCTCCTGAATGACTTTTTGGCGGCCATATGATCATTCCTGGTACAGACTTTATCATCTTGGCAAGATAGTAGCCAAGATTTTCTAGCCTCCAGTCACTGTTCCACACAGAATGCGCATTTGCCATTAAAAACTGCATGCGCGATGAGTGGTGCGTAGTTTTAGGACCCCCTACCATACAATATTGTTTGAAAAATGAAATCACAAACATGGTTACTCGTTAGACAGCTCACCCCGCGACAAGCCTTGTCGCCATCATTGTGTGTTATGCGGGTGCATTCACCAAAAATATCCGCTATTGTCGCCTTTGAAGTCAATTTTGTATTGACCTCTTTGGTAGGAATGCACGGGCGAAGTGGGTAAAAGTTGATGTCAAATTTAGTATTTTGTTTCATCTGTCAAGTCGAAGGATGTCAATCAGATATTTTATTGGGTATGTTGGGCGGTAGGCGTAGTAATAGAATGGGGAAGATAAAAGGTGATTGTAGTTGTGAGTTGTGACAGATTTGATGACACCAAGATGTGGGTGATTATCTCTCTCCTCTATGATGGAACCACCGACTTCCCAGGATGATCTTGTAGGTTGTTTGGTCTTGTTTGTTACAACTACTGCACATTTGGAAGGATTGAATCTGTAGTGCCATTGTTGAGCATAGTTAAAGGCAACCTCTAACATTTGCTGCAGCTCTGTTGATGAGGAGGTGATGAGTGCAATATCATCCGCAAGGACTACCAAACCAGAGAAACGACCATCTATTGTGCAGCCAAGATTCTTTTCACTGAGTTTTTTTTATCAGACCATCAACATACATGTATACATTGTATGTTACATATGTAGTGTATAATGTTGGAGATAATACCCCACCTTGCCTCACCCCTTGGGTGACGGGTATCAGCTTACTGGCTTGACCCTTCCAGAAGACCTTGCTTTCTAATCTGTTGTACATAGATCCTAACATGTCCTGAATGCATGGGCTTAGCTTTGATGATCTTAGCTTATAGAAAAGACCTCTGTGCCAAACAGTGTCAAAGGCCTTTTCGGCATCGAGAAGAGCAAGAAATTTTTGCTGTTTTTGTGCAGTATTCAATTCAATGACCAGCTCCAGAGATAGGGATGTTAGCTGACAGGAGAACCCTTTTCTGAACCCAAATTGCAATTCATCTGGAATATTACTGGTGAAGAGTTGTCTTTCGATGTGGGGCTTAAGGCACAGTTCCAAGAGCTTACAAAGGACAGATGTCAGGGTTATGCCTCTGTAATTTCGAGGGTCATGTGGATCTTTACCTTTTCCTTTATGCAGAGGGAGTATGAGTCCTTCCTGAAATGCCCTGGGACAGTATGCATGGAGTAAGAAGGAATTGAATAAGGCAAGTAGGAGTCGGCAAGCCGTATCCCCAAGATTCTGTATATGCTCAGCGGAGATGTTGTCTATGCCTGCCGCTTTACCCGATTTGAGAAGTTTGATGGCTTCATCGATGTCTACCGAGGTAAGGTGGATACTGCCAGAAGATTCACCATCTGATCCATAGTTGCAGAAGGGATCTATATAAGTACTGCATCCCTCAGAAACATTTGATATAGGTTCATCAGGTAGGGTATCAGTCACATCATTAGCAGATGACAAGGACGAGAAATATAGCTGCCATCCAAGAAGCATGTCTTCACCTTCATACACGTACGTATGACCATCATGAGAAAGTTTGCTCACACCAGTCTGGCCTGTTTCTGAATCACGATGTGGTAGAATAGTTTACTGTTAGAAGAAGACGCAGACTCAATTTCAGAGATGAAGTCATTTCTCAGTTGAGCTCTAGATTGCCGAAGGCTTCTCCTGAATGACTTTTTGGCGGCCATATGATCATTCCTGGTACAGACTTTATCATCTTGGCAAGATAGTAGCCAAGATTTTCTAGCCTCCAGTCACTGTTCCACACAGAATGCGCATTTGCCATTAAAAACTGCATGCGCGATGAGTGGTGCGTAGTTTTAGGACCCCCTACCATACAATATTGTTTGAAAAATGAAATCACAAACATGGTTACTCGTTAGACAGCTCACCCCGCGACAAGCCTTGTCGCCATCATTGTGTGTTATGCGGGTGCATTCACCAAAAATATCCGCTATTGTCGCCTTTGAAGTCAATTTTGTATTGACCTCTTTGGTAGGAATGCACGGGCGAAGTGGGTAAAAGTTGATGTCAAATTTAGTATTTTGTTTCATCTGTCAAGTCGAAGGATGTCAATCAGATATTTTATTGGGTATGTTGGGCGGTAGGCGTAGTAATAGAATGGGGAAGATAAAAGGTGATTGTAGTTGTGAGTTGTGACAGATTTGATGACACCAAGATGTGGGTGATTATCTCTCTCCTCTATGATGGAACCACCGACTTCCCAGGATGATCTTGTAGGTTGTTTGGTCTTGTTTGTTACAACTACTGCACATTTGGAAGGATTGAATCTGTAGTGCCATTGTTGAGCATAGTTAAAGGCAACCTCTAACATTTGCTGCAGCTCTGTTGATGAGGAGGTGATGAGTGCAATATCATCCGCAAGGACTACCAAACCAGAGAAACGACCATCTATTGTGCAGCCAAGATTCTTTTCACTGAGTTTTTTTTATCAGACCATCAACATACATGTATACATTGTATGTTACATATGTAGTGTATAATGTTGGAGATAATACCCCACCTTGCCTCACCCCTTGGGTGACGGGTATCAGCTTACTGGCTTGACCCTTCCAGAAGACCTTGCTTTCTAATCTGTTGTACATAGATCCTAACATGTCCTGAATGCATGGGCTTAGCTTTGATGATCTTAGCTTATAGAAAAGACCTCTGTGCCAAACAGTGTCAAAGGCCTTTTCGGCATCGAGAAGAGCAAGAAATTTTTGCTGTTTTTGTGCAGTATTCAATTCAATGACCAGCTCCAGAGATAGGGATGTTAGCTGACAGGAGAACCCTTTTCTGAACCCAAATTGCAATTCATCTGGAATATTACTGGTGAAGAGTTGTCTTTCGATGTGGGGCTTAAGGCACAGTTCCAAGAGCTTACAAAGGACAGATGTCAGGGTTATGCCTCTGTAATTTCGAGGGTCATGTGGATCTTTACCTTTTCCTTTATGCAGAGGGAGTATGAGTCCTTCCTGAAATGCCCTGGGACAGTATGCATGGAGTAAGAAGGAATTGAATAAGGCAAGTAGGAGTCGGCAAGCCGTATCCCCAAGATTCTGTATATGCTCAGCGGAGATGTTGTCTATGCCTGCCGCTTTACCCGATTTGAGAAGTTTGATGGCTTCATCGATGTCTACCGAGGTAAGGTGGATACTGCCAGAAGATTCACCATCTGATCCATAGTTGCAGAAGGGATCTATATAAGTACTGCATCCCTCAGAAACATTTGATATAGGTTCATCAGGTAGGGTATCAGTCACATCATTAGCAGATGACAAGGACGAGAAATATAGCTGCCATCCAAGAAGCATGTCTTCACCTTCATACACGTACGTATGACCATCATGAGAAAGTTTGCTCACACCAGTCTGGCCTGTTTCTGAATCACGATGTGGTAGAATAGTTTACTGTTAGAAGAAGACGCAGACTCAATTTCAGAGATGAAGTCATTTCTCAGTTGAGCTCTAGATTGCCGAAGGCTTCTCCTGAATGACTTTTTGGCGGCCATATGATCATTCCTGGTACAGACTTTATCATCTTGGCAAGATAGTAGCCAAGATTTTCTAGCCTCCAGTCACTGTTCCACACAGAATGCGCATTTGCCATTAAAAACTGCATGCGCGATGAGTGGTGCGTAGTTTTAGGACCCCCTACCATACAATATTGTTTGAAAAATGAAATCACAAACATGGTTACTCGTTAGACAGCTCACCCCGCGACAAGCCTTGTCGCCATCATTGTGTGTTATGCGGGTGCATTCACCAAAAATATCCGCTATTGTCGCCTTTGAAGTCAATTTTGTATTGACCTCTTTGGTAGGAATGCACGGGCGAAGTGGGTAAAAGTTGATGTCAAATTTAGTATTTTGTTTCATCTGTCAAGTCGAAGGATGTCAATCAGATATTTTATTGGGTATGTTGGGCGGTAGGCGTAGTAATAGAATGGGGAAGATAAAAGGTGATTGTAGTTGTGAGTTGTGACTGCAAAGTGCAAGTACTTAGTAGAGTAACGCGCCTGGAATTTGACAAGAGCCATTTGCCATTCGGCATGGCAAACTCAGGTCACAAATGACACAAGCCAGCACAGTCAATTACCTCAACACATTGGTATACACAAGCACTATCACTTCTTCCCTGAAACAATCACCCATTGAAACAATCTCACAAAAGAAATTGTCACTTCAAACAGCTCTGAAACAAAAATCAAACTACAAAAGTACTCCCCAAACACCCAAATCATAAACAATATACCACCACTCTCGTCTGCTACGAGTAACACTTCCTGGTGGAGGACTTTAGGGAAAACGATTTGTGACATTTAACTTAATGTGTGTACACTGCCTTTTTTCAGGATTGACCACACAATAGTCACTTCATCATGTTTGGACCAGTAAGGTCATCAAAGAGAGTACTCTCTGAGCGCCAGTCCAACGAAAACTTGCCAACCCCTAAAAGACAAGTTTCGCAGTGGACAACACCCACCAGGACTAAAGAGAACAGAAGACCATCTAACCAGACAGGTGCCAGCCCATCGGTTGGCCGGCGCCCTTCACAACATCATGTGAGCTCCAGCCCATTCCACCAATTTAAAACTCCTACAAGGTAAGCTGAAATAAGGAGCTCTAGACATCTAGTTTATAAACTGTATTTTTTAGATAAATACCTAGTGTATCATCATACTAAGATTTTTGAAAGGCTAATGCTGGATTACAGTGTACCGGTACATTATTTGGAGGTGTTGAGGACTGAGGAAGCGGGAGGCCATGATGACCACCCCAAGATTTGACAAAATTTTTGAAAGATAAATGACAAGCCTGTAAAAAATTTATTCTAAAAAGTATTTGTTAATTTGATATGAATTAATTAATGCAAATTTATGCACCAAAAATATATTTTGTATGATATACCAAACTTTCACCTGTTTTTTTTTCAGTTGTCACTTTTATAGTCTTCATAGTTCATAGGTTTTTGTCCCCCCCAAAATTGTGAAAATAAAATCTGTTTGAGAGGAAATTATAACACATTTTTGTATTTAGTCTCCAACAATTGCTTGAAGTTCAACTTACACTATTACTGGTATTCAACTTTGAAGGTTGACTAATGCAGTCTTTAATTTTAGATGATTAAGTAGCCTACTTGAAGGTTTGATTTCATTCGGTTGAAAAAAGGTAAGGAATCCAGAATAATTCTGAATATGATTTGACCTAGTACAAGCCCTTTGTTTATAATAATAATAAAAACAATTTATTAGGTGCCATATCCATCTTGTTGGAGATGCTCAAGATGCACAAGTGAAGGGGGGGGGCAAACAAAGGAACACAGAAATATGATTTCTTTTTTAAATCATTGATAAAAGGAGTTTTGTTTTTTGTTGTTTTCAGGCCACCAAGATCGATTGACACTGCTCAAGGCACACCAGACTGCTACAGCAAGGTAGAGATAGGCACCCCAAGACGGGCTTCAAATAGTGCAAGCTCCAATGACAGCGATGTTAGCAGTAGCAGGGATCATGGATTTAGTGTTACTGTCGGTGTCAGAGTTAGACCTTTTAATGGCAGGTTAGGGATCTTGGAGTATTTCGAGATTTGACTCGGCAACACAAGACCACCAAAAAAGTCTCACTTGTTTACCAGTTTGAGCTCATCAACAAGTCTATTTTCAATCTAGCAGAGTGTTTAAATTGTCAGGGGTTTTTTTTCTGAAAAAAAATAGATTATTTCTATGAACTGTGCATGTACCAATCCACCCTGAAGTGCTGTACAGTATGTTGTTTTTTATTATTACCTTGCAATAAATAATGACTGGGCTTGCATTAACACAAGGTGATTAGCCGATTTGCCATGGGTGCCTATTTTTCATTGCACACTGCCCTCAAACTTTGCCTATTACCAACAGTGGTTCTGAGGCAAGTTTAAAGTGGATTAAGATAATTGTATGTTGTTTTTTTATTATTACCTTGCAATAACTAATAACTGGGCTTGCATTAACACAAGGTGATTAGCCGATTTGCCATGGGTGCCTATTTTTCATTGCACACTGCCCTCAAACTTTGCCTATTACCAACAGTGGTTCTGAGGCAAGTTTAAAGTGGATTAAGATAATTGTATGTTGTTTTTTTATTATTACC
Organism: Lytechinus pictus; assembly: GCF_037042905.1. Lineage (NCBI taxonomy): Eukaryota > Metazoa > Echinodermata > Echinoidea > Temnopleuroida > Toxopneustidae > Lytechinus > Lytechinus pictus. The sequence continues at coordinate 24,130,948 of NC_087259.1, forward strand.
TTGCAATAAATAATGACTGGGCTTGCATTAACACAAGGTGATTAGCCGATTTGCCATGGGTGCCTATTTTTCATTGCACACTGCCCTCAAACTTTGCCTATTACCAACAGTGGTTCTGAGGCAAGTTTAAAGTGGATTAAGATTATTAAGCATGAACATAATGTGCATAATTAATTTGCCAATTTTGTGGGTAATTTGTGTCAACTCATTGCATGAAAAAATCCAATAAGAATGAGATCTACAATGTAATCTCCCTTTTGTTTACCTTTGTGAGAGAGAGTCATAGTGTTTCAGCAAGCTCGTAAATTTGGATTAAAGTAACATCCTGTGATGGTGAGCATTCTCGTCTTTCATGTATATGTATAATGGGTTAGGAATATGATGACCCACAGATAAGTAAATTACCAATAAATGTACTTTAACATATTTCCAAGTTGTTAAACAACATGTTAGGTTATAAATGTGTATTTTCCTCAATTTGTAATGTCTTCCCCCTGTAGAGAAAAAGCTGACTGTGATGTAAAGTGCGTCATAGGCATGGACGGCAACGAGGTTCAGATGTCTTCGCGGTATGGCCAGTCCAGTCACTTTTGCTATGATCATTGCTTTTGGTCAGTGGACAGGACAAGTGCAAACTTCTGTGGTCAAGAAGCGGTCTACAGGGCAGTCGGTCAACCACTCTTGCATAGTGCCTTTGAAGGCTACAACACCTGTCTCTTTGCTTATGGACAGACGGGTTCAGGGAAGTCATACACGTGAGCTTAATTGATTACAATATTGATGATGATATTGATAATAATACTAAGGTGTGTAATACGTTATTCATCTAGCAATGGTAGAGGCATACAGTAAATTTAACTTTGTGCGGTCAATAGCCCATCTAGTTCACTTTTCAAAGGGTGTGTTCATGCTTCCATTGCAGAGCCAGAATCAACATTTTCAAACGTCGTTTCAGAACACCGATCGCAAACGTGGTTCTGGAGGTGCTGTTTATGCTTAATTTTTAAGAGCTGAAATTGCAATCTGCAGCTGGCTTTGCATCGTAATCTTAATTGAGCAGGAAAGCGAGGTCAGATTGGGAGCGCCTTTTTTCAATTTTTTTTTTTTGAGTGTTGTTATGGTCGACTGTTATTTTAACTTCGAACAATTTCTGATCTTTTAGTAATTGCATTGAGCTACTTGACTATCCATATAATTTTACCATGGTGAGAATAATTATAGTAAGACAAAATAAAGTATATATACGTAAGAAAATATGAAAAGACATCAATTTGTTTATGCTACTGCAGGGCTTCGGCTCAGCGATGTCTCTTCGTCATAACTCATGTTCCGTTTTTTAATCCCTCAACATTCATCTAGATAGTGATAGTACATTATTCACACATGCAAATGTACATTGGTCATTATTAAAATCAGGGAGTTGAGAGCCCTTTTGAGAGGTAATTCCGTGGAGGTAACTCCCTGTAATAGACCATGCAACTGTATTTGCCCGCGGATTTTTATCTTACCAGAAGCATGTACCAAAGCGATCGTGGTCCTGTTTATACTTCCCCAGAAACCCTGATTCTGGTCAAACAACGTTTAGAAATGCACCTTTTTGTAAGTTTACGATCGGCATTCTGAAACGTCGTTTAAATGAAAGTAAGCATGGACGCAATCGTGTTTTGGACTAATCACGTATGAAACCGCTGATTCTGGCCTGAAAAGTTGAAGTATAAACACGCCCAAAGTGAAGCGATAGTCCAGAATTGAGTGAAATAAACAATTTGATTGTGTTTTTTGTAATAATTGTTTGCATTTGATATATACTTTTTTAAATATGTGTTTAATATATTTACTTTTTCAAAGAAAATGATAATTCAGAAATGATATCAAATTGAATACCAAGTACCAAAGCTTCAAAAACAAAATGATTACTTATTCCATGATCTAAAAATAATGAAGCTGTCACAAAGAACAATAATGAATACGCAACATCTTTTTAGTGATTTACTATAAAGAATACTGTATTTAGATTTTTTTTTTTTATTGAATTGTAAGAGAACATTTTCAAAGCATTAGTATTTCTTTTTTTCAAGAATAGGTATCTTAATGAGAAAGAGATTGACTCCCTGTGTAAATAGAACCTCTACACGTATATTTCTTTAAATCATCAAAATATGTACATGTTTATACCCCCAGGATCATGGGCTCCAGCGAGGAGAAGGGGATCATCCCCAGGTTCTGCAGGGATCTCTACAGGAGGGTGGAGGATCCCCAGGAGACAAAGGTCTCCTTCAAGGTGGAGGTCAGCTTCTTTGAAATCTACAACGAAAAGATCCATGACCTCCTTGCCCCTGCCGTGGAAAAGACGGAGAAGTGGGACAAGTCGACTCCGAAAAAGATCACAGTGAGTAGAAGTGGAAGCATCATGGTGTAGTGGTTCTGGTTCCCTCCTCTGAATCAGAGGGTTGTTGGTTCAAATCCTACTCTTAATAAAATTCAATTCAGATTATGTTGTGCTCAACCCAGGTGAGGTAAATAGGGACCTGGCAGGAATTCATTCCTTGAATCGCAGAGTGCGTAATAGGGTGTAATAGCCAGGGTACTCTACAAACTACAATATTTGTTAGCTGTAGTGAGCTCAGAGACTTGTGATACAGTATTAAAGCACTACATAGGGAAATTTAATCTGTTATGTGCTCACTTGTTGTTTGTCACATTTTTGCATCAATAATAATAATTACAGTTTAGCTTGATTCATGTAGCACTTTTTCCAGAGGATACAAAGTGCATCTACCTTAGCTTTAGTTTGAGCTGTCCTTTCAGTCACTTTACCTGTGTTAAATGCAGTGCACAATATGGACAGATGTCTCTTTTTTTTCAAACTATTGTCATGAGTGCTGGTTTCCTGCAGAAGTATGAATTAAAGCCTTTATGTATTGTTCCCATGTCATATATTCCAATATTTTATTAACAACAAAAGTGTTCATGGCCCTCTTCATTGTAGCTAAGATCTATTATACAAATTTGTATTCAGATTCAAATAGGGTATGATGATAATGCTTCACTTCAAGAAATTGATGGATATTTTCCACTTTCTTCACTTTTTTTCAAATTCTAGCTTAAAGTTCGGGAACATCCAACCCAGGGTCCATATGTGGAGGGACTGTCTACGTGAGTATTTTCTTTATGTGTGTAAGGCTCGCTTGCTACTATGTATTAAGAATCTGCAATGTGACTACTTAATTAAATTCTTGAATTGGATTGAATATCAAATTGAAAAAAAAAACCTTCGTTGATGCGAGCCTTCTTCGCAGCATTATAGCAAAGTTGATTCCCATCATTTTTATTTTGGATGGAATCTCAACCTTAAACAAATTTTCACATGATTTGCAAACTACATCCATAATGTCATTTTAAACAAGTGCATTTTCACTGATAGCCTGACAAACCCATGGCATGGTTAAGAAGAGGCTTTATGTATGGCTGAACATCAACAAAAATATTATGTAATCCATTTAGTCCATCAGCTAGCCTGTAAAACATTGTTTTAAATACGATTGTGGGAAATTCAAGCATTGTTACGATTGATCTGTATATGGGAATCAATCAACATCACAATATTTTCTCCAGGAAGCTAGTACAATATCTTCTTGTAAACAAAGAAGAGCACACTGAATTTTCAAGAAAACTATGAATGTATGATTGTACACCATATCTAGAAAATATTTTGAACAAACATGCATTTTAGATGTTTACGTTGCTGGCTTTCCATAGTTGTGGTTGATTGTATCAATAGCAACTCTTTGTAAGACGGGGCCAGAACTTTTGGTCATTTTCTTTGATAGGTGTCATATAAAGAGCAGATATTATGAAACTTGAGACATGTGGTTTTCTTTTTTAAATTCAGATATTGCCTCCAAATGACATCTTGGTGTCCTTTTTTCTCAATCTGGCACACGTGTATCACATGATTTACCCCAGATGAAAGATGTAACTATGCTTCACTACATGTCATTTATCAATCATATTTGTGATTAGGTTATGATAAACCATTGAAAATTCTCTACTTCCTTTATGTCACACAAACTTTATATTCAAACGATGCCACAGGAGCATTTAAGATAATATTTTTCCTCAGTCAAACTTTGTACTTATCTTAATTATCATATTTTTTTGTAATCCTTTGGTATAGGTTTAAAGCTAATTCCTATGCTGATATTCACTCCTGGATTGAATTGGGTAACAAGCAACGAGCCACTGCTGCTACAGGCATGAACGACAAGTCTAGTCGTTCCCATTCAGTCTTCGTCATCATGATGACAAAAACAAAGGTATATGGTTTACTAGTTGTTGTATCAGTGTTACATATATGTTATGGTAACATTTGTAATTATGTTTATGAATTTAGCATGTAAGGAGAGATGTAGTGCTCAAATTCTATTTTTTAAATGTAGATTACTAGATTAAAAAAGAGAGATGAGGAAAAAGAGACATCGTGTGAATTCCTTAATTGATGTTTTTCTGGTATGTTATTCAACTATATGTATGTCACTTGTACCCTTTTGTGGAACTATACATGTATATTGTACACACATGAAAATGAAAACGTATAATGTGAACTATGACTAAGCTGAAACTGAAAAAGAAATTCAATCATGACATGTTTTATCTTTTCATAAACCATTTAGAAAGAGTTATTCGACGGTGAAGAACACATCCACAGTGTGACCTCAAAGATCAACATCATCGACCTAGCAGGAAGTGAACGTTGTGCGGCTACCAACACCACAGGTGACCGGTTGAAGGTATGACACCCCACCATTTTCAATCTTTATAGCTATTTGGTGTGATATATAGTTGGTCTAACTCCCAGATTATGTCACATATCAGTATGGCTCACTCGTTACATTTTGGGAGGATTTTTTTTACCAGTGACCACTAAGGATTTTTCAGCAAAGACTGGTGGATTGCTAAAATAAAGAAATACATAATAAATTTATTGCCCTAAAAGATGATGAATATCACTTGCTTTAAAAGTTACATTTCCTTATATATGTCTATATATCAAAGCTGTCGCACGATACTAGTACTGTATTTCAAACCTAAATCAACAAAGTAGTGCTGGCCTGTGGACATAATATTACCGAGCAGGGTTTCTAAATTTTCTTACTTCAATTTATTGGTCTATAACTATATAATCCTGGTAGGAGGGTGCAGCCATGTTGATTTGTTTGTTTATGACTCTTGAATCTAAGAAATGTTAACCGTCTTAGTTCCAAATATTAGTATGAGATACGAATTCCAGTCTATTATGAGCCTCCCTATAGGAATAATATTGAATTAAATTCCAAATCATAGTGCCATCATATGAATCTTTCTTTCAACTTTGGTTTGAAGCTGATTGGACTTTACCCCAACCACATGGTTTGCAGTAAAGCAGAATTTTGAATTTTAGCATTCTATGTTGAATTATAATAAGATAATTTCGCTTCTTTGAACATTCAATATTCAATGCAAAATGCAATTTGTTTGAAATTAGGTTGTAGTCAGATAGCGCAGTGTGCGCAACAGGCTTATAATCTTGTTTTGTTTATATTTCTCTTGTTCAAATTGCATGTTCTGATGACATTTGTAAAGCATATAAAGAACACCCTGAGCACCATTATATCATGTTTTATTTCTTAACAGGAAGGGGCTAACATAAACCGATCTCTGATGACATTAGGCAAGGTCATTTCAGGGCTCTCTGACAAATCTCTCAATCCAAAGAAGAAGGTCTTCATACCTTACAGAGACAGTGTACTCACATGGTAAGTGTGTGTTTTCTGACTGATTGTAGGAAGCTTTTTGTGTTTCTACATGGAAACTTGGGAGACTGTAACTGTGAGAACATTGGCTGACTTCAGAACCATGCACTAAGTTGTTGTTAAGTTGGTCTCAGACGTTGTGCGAGACTTTTAGGAAATAAATCATGAATTGTTGCAGCACAAGTTTTTTTATGTTGAGAATTATCACATAATTTTCTTTGGGGGGAGGCTAAGAAGATTTCATGTGAATTTTCAAATTCATATTTTATTTCATTTTCAACAGAAATTAAACAACAAAGTCAATACATATTATCAACAATAAAATTAATACAGATCGAATGAGTGTAAAAAGTAGAGTAATAATTGATTTTCTAAACAATGTAGGACTGTAACCATGAGGTGGGCCTTGGTTCCGTAACACAAAGGTTAGCAATTAATTGTACGCTTGATTTTTACGATTGATTGTACATTGTAGTCTATGCAATCAATCGTAAAAAAAATGTTATACGATCATTGCTAAGCTTTGTGTCACGGGCCCCTGGTATCCTAAAGCTTAGCGATTGATTGTAGGGTTGATTTCTATGATTGATTGCATTGATTATTGTGTTTATCAGTCATTGAAATCAGCCTTATTATTAATCCCTAAGCTTTACTTAACCCTAAATAGACTGGGCTATTTTGATGCCTAAGAAGACGGGGGGGGGGGGGGGGCTGATTCAGCCCCCCCCCTATGATCTCGTCCGTCGACTGCGCGATCGCGACGAAAATTGGCACGTGCATTACCCATGGCACAATCTCCAAGACTGTAGGATCAAATTTTCCGAAAAATCTCGGAATTCATTAATTATGCTAATTTATGCGTAAAATCAAAGATTTGCTCTAATTAACTAAATAAGGCCGCTAAACTGCTAATTTTTCATTCACAGACTCTTTGAAGGATTCTGATCAAATGTACTTTAAAAAAAATTCAATATCACAATTCTTTTCTTATGTATTTTATTGTTTTTAAAATTTCTTATGTATTTCTTTGTTTTTTGACTTATTGTTTTTTATTGTTTTTTCATTGGAAAGTGTCCACTACTTTATTCTGACCATAAACAAGATGAAATTAATTGAGTTTGATTAGTAAAATTGAAAATAATGATACATTTATGAATTTTGGCTAAAAACACAATTTGCATTGGATTTGTACACAAATTCACGTTTTTGAGCAATTTCGGGTCGACATGCACTTACAAAATGTTGCGTAATTTCCGAACCACGTACCCGGGCGTCGCAAATTTGGTCTCAAAAGTTGCGCAAGACTTGAAAGAAAAAAGTCATGGAACAGCGCGGTGCCAGCTTTTTGCGTTACACATTTATCGCGAAAAATTTCGAGGGGGGGGCTGAATCAGCCCCCCCCCAGTCTTTTTAGGGTTAAAAGTGTCCTTGTTCATTTTCTCTATGCTATGCTTTCTCTCTTCACAGGTTGTTACGAGAGAGTCTAGGAGGGAATGCCAAGACTGCCATGATAGCCACGGTTAGCCCTGCCAGCACGCATAGCGAGGAAACACTGAGCACGCTCAGATACGCCAAGCAGGCACGCTCTATCATCAATGTCGCCAAGGTCAACGAGGACCCAAATGCGAGGCTAATAAGAGGTAGAACTGAACTAGACACTAAGCGCGGTTATGACAAAATCTTCACCGTGTAATACAAAGCGTAGTGATTGATTTTACAGTTTGTTTGTAAGATTGTTTTTAAATATCTGGCTGGGTTTTTAAAGACCGGCGGGAATGCTCCTCAGCGAGTGGAGAATGTGCATACGTTTTTGCGGGAATGACTGCTTGAATTCGATGACCGGGGTAATGATAAATCTGTAAGTGCTTAGTTACGTACAATGTATGTTTTCAGCGTATTATGAACAGCCAGATTATTAATGTCTGATGTCAAGTGTGGAATATATTACAGATCTTGCACTGGTGGAGGCATAAATTTCGACTGCGCACAGTCAGGAAACCCAGCTTGTTATAAATATTGCATAAGGAAATATGTGTCATCAACTCATGATCAAAGAAGCTTAGTTTACACTTTTAAAGATTGCAAAAACTTGCAAAATCAAATGCAAAAGAGGAAGATTTTGAAATTAGACACTAAAATAAACGGTACACGGAGGTATCATTGCGTAATATGGACCTAATAATTTTTGGTAAATTTGGTTATTATCTCAAAAAATGAAACCCCAAATTTATTATTATTATTTATTAAAAAAATTATTATTACTTTTGATAATTTTTCTGTCATTTTTAGAGCTGAGGACTGAGATTGAGAAGCTCAAGTCCATGGGATACACTACCAGAGGTAGGAGACAGAGTGATGAGGAGAGGAAGAAGAATGAAGAAATGGGAGGACTGAAGGAGAAACTGACAGAGTCCCATAGGAGGATGTCAGAAATGGAGGAGGCATGGAAGGAGAGAGTGAGAGAAGAAGAAACAAAGAGGAAGAAAATCGAATCACAACAGAAAGAGGTGAGAAAAAAAATAAATTAATGTCCAGATGGGTGTTTAAAAAAGCTTCTCATAAGGTTACGTGTTCTTAGGTGCTAAGTCATAGCACATTAGCACAAGAAAAGGTCACTAGTTTTGCAGTTTAAAATTGTTCATTTTTGATAGAATTCAAAATGTACTTGTACTGTATGTATGTAGTTAGTGTTTAATTGTACAATTTTATTGGCCAAGAGCATATTTATTATAAAGCCATTGGATTCGTGATTGATCATAAGTTTCATTTCAACTGGGTCGTCATGAATGTACACTCTTTTTGTTCTCTTTGATGTCATAAATTGAAATCAGCTTTGAAGAAAGATAACAGACTAATCAACCATCGTTGACAGGACTTTGCAATGGGTCTTTGAACTGTGACCCAGGGCCGGTTTTATAAAGACTTACAGTGGTTACTTTGCCATTATGGCAACTACCTTTGAAACCTTCATTGTGATTGGCTGCTGAGACCTGTTACCTTGGTAGTTGCCATAATGACAACGTTACTATAATTGTAGCTCTTTAGGACATGGGCCCTTGTTTTATGAAACTTGATCAATGGCAACCGCAAGTTCCTGAATTGTGTCATTGTTTCTCATAGAATCCTACAATTTGTTATTCAGACCTCTCAACCATTCTTAATTTGGTTGAAAGAATATAATTTTTTTTACCATTATGGTGTCTTTGTTCGATTGTTCTTTTTTCCTACTTTCACTGCACAATCCTATTGGAAATAATGTTTCTTTCCTATTTTCAAGCAAAGACATCACTATTTCCCATTTGAAAGAGTTAGGAGGTCTGGTTATTGATCCTAAGTTTCATGAAACCGGTTCATCATGGATGTACACTCTTGTTCTCTTTGAAACCAGAAATTGGAATCTGCTTTCAAGATAGACAACACATTACCCAACCTTGTCAATCTCAACGAAGATCCGCAGCTTTCCGAGGTTCTACTCTATGTTCTCAAGGACGGTGAAACGCATATTGGTCGCACCAGCCAGAGCGCCCCCAACGGCATCCATCTGAACAGTGCCCTTGTTGAAGAAGATCATTGGTGAGAGAGGTTCCTGATCTTTTCATTTCCGTGGCTTATTCATCAGTGACATGAAATTTGCTCCTGCGACAATTGCTCCAGGTTTTATTTTGTCTAAGATGTAGGGTTAGGGTTGCAATAGGTTTTTATAAAAGGTTTAGGGTGCGGTATTTATTTAAATCCTGGGGTGGTATTCTGGAACACTGTCATAACTTTTGTCATTTCTCTCCGAGATGTGACACCGCTATGATTGTCACAAATCGGTATTCTGAACATTGTCTTTTCCCTGTCATATCTCTCGAAGTTCCCGCCCATCTTTTCGGAAGCAAACCAATCAAAATCATCGTTAGTTCCCAGTGGGAGCCCTTCTAGCCAATAGGAAGGCCCCATGGCAGGTAGGGCGTATCCCCAAAACAGTTGCTGGCATCGCGCAACTACACGTATAATGATGCGCTTAATTACAAAGAGACAGGGTGCTTTGAAGGATTTTAGAGAAGAAGTAGAAAAAGAAGGAAAACAGAGAAAAAAAAGCAGGAATAAATATGTAGGGCCTAACTAATTGTAGCATGAAAAAATAATTTCGAAAATTGTCATGGATGATGAGTGAAACTAATTCCACAATGTAATCTAAATAATATCATTATTTGCTTGACATTTAGTCGGCAGGGTATCGGGATATTTGGTACTAAAAGATATGACAAAATTTATGACTGCTACCCCCCTGTCATAAGTTTTGTCATATATTTTGCTTGTATAAAAGGATTACGCGCATTTAAAGCCGCATATTTTTGGTGCGCGCTAAAGAGAAGAGACAAAATTTATGACAAATTTTTTGACAAAAGTTATGACATCCACCAGAATACCGATTTTGTCATATCTCTGAGAAAAGATAAAATATGGAGAAAAGACAATGTTCAGAATACCGCCCCAGGGTTCTAAAGTTAGTCATTTTATTAGTGTGTGGAATTTATAGCGAAGCAATTGTCGACGAAGCCAAAGTTGTGGAATCTAAAAAGGTTTATACTACAGTTTACACCAGTGAAACTGACTCCAGACCAACCACATGTATGACATTAAATTGAATGGCATATCATCTGTTGGTTTGGAGATGGTTTCATCGGAGTGACTCTAGTCCTGCAGGGGTATGCCACACTAATGAGGGACTTTTTCACAAACAACCCAAAGTGGTAAGCCCGTTGACAAATTAATCCCTTTTCATGGGTTATGGGTTTGTAATTCCCCTAATCAGATTGCCCAATTTGTTGAAAATAAAAGAACATTTCTTTTTCAATTAGAAAAAAAATGATTATTGTTACCATATTCAGTTACTACCTAAACTAAGGCTTGGGTGTTAATGACAATTTGGGCCTTGAATATTCTTTAGAATTGTGCAATTTGATGAGCTGGGGGCATATTCGTCAAGAAATTGAATGTAGTATTTACAATTGAAAACAAATTTTATCGTATCCAGTCTGGAGTCAAGCTTTCTCTCTTCATTTTGTGTATAGCCTAATTGTGAACAATGGTTCATATGTGACCGTGAGGCCTGTGAACGATGCAGAGACATTTGTGAACGGAGACAGAATACATAGATCAAGACGGTTACATCATGTGAGTACTTATTGTAATTATAATTATAAACATTATAGACAATTTATCCTTGATGCTTTTTTCCAGTCAGTAATTTCTACAATGATTAAAGCCGGGATAATGTATAGTGCACCATTGAATAAGCAACTAGATAATCGGCACCTCATAAATGCCATGTATTATTAATATAATTCCAGTAATTTCTATAATTCAATTCAAATTTAATATTTCTCATCTCCTGCCTGTTCTTGCCTCTATCCAATACAGTTATGCATCACAAAGCCAGTTTTTAGTTTACCCTCCTTAATTATGTACCTACATGTACTTTTTGATGTGTTGTTGCATACCTTCTCTCAATCTGTCATACCTCCTTTTTTCAACCACAATTTTTTCTCTCTCCTTCCCTCTATTCCTTTCAAGTTCCTTTTCCGTGTCGATTTTCTGTTTCTTTTTCTCCCTCTACCCCACTTCTTTCTCCTCTTTGCCTGAAGACAGACAATGCCCTTTGATATCGTGCAATATTAGGAATCATGTGCATTCATGCATGAACAGATATGGTTGATTGAGCAAATAATTTTTGCTTGGCTTTTCATGGAGTGCATGCAGGGTTCTCACAGTCATGGAAAATCCTGGAAAACTTTGTGGTCATGGAAAGTCAGGGAATTTGGAAAATTTGTGAAAAGCCATGGAAAAGTCATTGAATTGCAATACCTCTTGGCTATGGCAGCTTTCCAATTTGTCATGTCTCGCAACTCTCATACTCTGTGATCATACTCTGCTATTATAATTGGTGTTCATGATTTCCATTTTTCCCAGTTTTGTGACATTCCAAATTCTACATAACTCCCAGGACTTCACGGGAAGTCATGGAAAGCAGCAATTTAGTCATGGAAAAGTAATGGAATTCGGTTTTCAAATTTCTGTGGGAACCCTGTGCATGAAAATGTAGTGATTCAAAGAAAAGTTTTACCATATCTATAAAAAAAAGTTTGAATATTTGAAACATTATCTAAATTAACTTTTCCCTCCCCCTTCTCCTTTTTCATTCTGACTGTGATTTAGGGAGATCGGGTAGTTGTTGGCAACTATTATTTCCGCTACAACGATCCTAAAGAAGTCCGTCATAAAGGAAGGAGGTCAAAGGTCAATGTTGACTTTGAGTTTGCCAGGAACGAGCTTGCAAATGCACAAGGATCAAGGTGAGATTCTATCATTTTATTTGATGTTTTATGATGGGCATCAAAATTTCCTGCATTCTTATTGATCAATCAGTGTGTATTTAATTTTATTTGATAGCTTATCGATGTACAATTTTTACAATTTTCACCGTAAACATGCTATCGCATGATTATTTCATTAGTATGTCATTGCTCATGAAAACTAATGCACATGATTAGGACCAACATTATAGAAACTCCAGTTTAATCACTAGAGGGGTCTGCAAAGGATTCATGGTTTCTAGACCATATCTAGGTGACAATAAAGTGATTTTTTGTTCAAAATACCAATAAACCATGAAACAAATAATGCACAGTTTTGTTTGTGCATCTGTATGACTAGTGAGCATGCAGTAACTGTGGGAAGTAATCTTATCACATAAAGCGCAGTTCCATAGTTAATTTATGCTCACAAAGTCTACTGACCCACTCATGCTTGTATGTTATTTCAATTCATTTTTCATTCAATTTCTTGCTTTGATTGGGTAGATTACAGTCGGAGAAGGAAGAAACCAGACTACAGACGCAGAAAGAGATGCTGAAGGGTATTGAAGAGGCAAAGGTTGGTCATTCTTATTATAATAACATGATCATGATAACAGTCATGATGGTAAAGAGAATTATATTGTTACTAGTATTATTTGAAGTAGTAGTAGTAGTAGTAGTAGTAGTAGTAGTAGTGGTAGTGGTAGTGGTAGTGGTAGTGGTAGTGGTAGTGGTAGTGGTGGTAGTGGTAGTGGTAGTAGTAGTAGTGGTAGTGGTGGTAGTGGTAGTAGTGGTAGTAGTAGTAGTAGTAGTAGTAGTAGTAGTAGTAGTAGTAGTAGTAGTAGTAGTACTAGTAGAAGAAGAAGAAGAAGAAGAAATGGTATAATGATGGTTACATGTAGTGACTGTCGTGTTATATAAAGAAGGAGACGAATCTCTGTAAATTGTATCCTTTTTATTTGCAAACATAAACCCTTTTAAAGATTTTTTGTTTGTAACTTTTCATATATTCCTTTATAGAAAGCAGCTCAAAAGGAACTTGAAACACAGAGGAGAAATTATGAAAGAAAAATCAAAGAGCTGGAGAATGAACTCGTAAGTCTAAAGACCTTGACCCCATTTCATAAAATTTATTATAACGACAAATTTTGCAATAACAGTTTAAAGCTTCTCAAATCATTCAATTTGATTGGCTGATAGTTAATTTGTTATGGTAATTCTATCTGAAATTTAAGTCATTATTGTAGACAGTGACGAGCATGAGAATTGCAAGAAAACTTGTGTGATGCGCTTATCATATTCCAAAAACTGCTGCACAATGTGCATGTGTGACAAAATGGAAATAATTTTGTTCCATCATTTCTTGAAACGGTAGGAGGGCAGATTATAATCCTCTTGTCAAATATACAATGCATTTCCCTGAGCAGGACATTGCCAATGATTTTCTTGCATCATCATAATACTGGGTGCGTAGTCAAGCAGCTAATATGATGCGTAAACATACGTAACACTGTGGTAATGCAGTTGTTCTTTCCTGAGCACCTGAATTTATGATTTGCTTATTTAAAATATTGTCTTACAAAATCTTAAGCATGCTTGCAAACACAACGCAAGAAAAGAGGATGGCATGAGACAGATATCTACATCACAGAAGTCGCCACATAATCTAAAAAATACCTAAAGCATCATTCAGATATATTGAGACACATCGCTCCAGGTACATGTATGCCATGATACATGCATTGCATGCTACAAGTCTAAAAAATTATCCAAAGTTGCTCAGAAAAACTCATGACATCACAATGATGTGCCAGTTGGACATATTATGATTCAGTAAACTTGGCCTACTCTGATTGTTATCTCTTCTATATTTTTTGTACATTTCAGAAAAATATGTCAATGATGGGTCATAAGAAAGAGGAGAGTCTTCGACAGAGGACGGATAACAGAGTTGATGAATTACAACAAGAAAACAAGGTTTGTACCAGTGATGTATTACTTTCCACCATCCCTCCCCTGCTAGTTTTGTGAGTGCAACAGAACATTGAGTTGATCTCAATCACTTACCATTTCCTATCATAGATGTTGAAGCAGGAGCTGGAGTCGAACAGGAGACGCCTGGAGCTGGAGACGAGGGAGGCTCGCAGGGCCCTGGAGCAGGGTACCACCCACCATACCAGGATCCTGCAGGAGCTTGAGAAGGAGAAGGAACGGCTCCTGAGGAGTGTGGAGACATTGCAGGAGGCTCAGAGGGAGCGTAGGCAGAGGAAAGGAGCCGGGAGGATAGAGCAGGGGCTCCAGGGCAGGAGGGATCTGCTCCAGCTATCCATGAGGCTCCAGGAAGCTAACAATATCAGTGACAAACTCAAGAGACACTTAGTAAGATAAATTTTTTAAACAAAAGTATTGTTCTCTTTTTGTCTCATCAGAGGCATTTATCAATATCAAAATCATCACCATATATATACAGTATATAAAACGTATCAATCCAAATTTGAGTAAATAACAGCTGAATATGATCCATACATTACAAACATTTGTTTACAATCACATAACTTCTGATAATTGCAGATTTTGGTCTCCAATTGTTTTCTTTGTAAAAAAATTTGTTTAATACATATTTTGAATTTCTTCTTTTATCGACAGGCCTACCTACTTTGTTCCAATCTGTTACTTTGTGAATACACCAAAACTTCTGTTTAAATGAAGGCTATCAGTTGGTTGATATACATGTACATCATTATATAGTTTAGCCGCAGTGTTATAATGAATTTAGTCTATAAAACTTTACACACACAATACTCTGCTCATTTAGAGTGGTAAAGAAATAGAGCAGATGTTTTGAGAATTGCGAATTTGATTTAGTAATAAAAATGAACAAATTTACCTGACACACTAAAATGTCTTTCGAATGCTAACTCTGAAAGCAGATTTGCAAATGTGGTTTCAAACGATACATTTAGTCTCATGAACATTTTATGTTGTTGATAATTTCGAGGGCATTTCATGCAACAAAAATTCAGTGATTTCTACTGACTTGTTATAAGCTACTGAAATCCTTGCATCTGATTGGCTCAGAGAAAACTTGTCAGTAAAAAATCTTTATTTACTTTATGAAACACTCCCATGGATTTCATTTGCCCTTGATCTGCAGACGTTCAGCAGACACGATGAAGAGACATTGAACCAGAGGTCAGAGGTCACCATAAGGGTCAATGACACAAAGAAGGGGCTAATGACCTTCTGGTCACTGGAAACATTTGAAGAAAAGCTACTTCAGATGAGAGAGGCTTTTCAGGTTTGTAATATTTACAATATTTTTTTTGGGGGGGGGATTTAAAGCTTGTCACATTATTTGCTCTCTCTTACCTTGAAATGCAAAGTTTTGCAGATATGATTTCATTTCTATATTTATTCAGATTCTATTTACTGGGTGTACAAAACAGATTACAATGATAATATTATATCAGTCGGAATAGGACAATTGAAAATACATTATGAGTCATTTTAGAAGGAAAAGAAAAAAACAACCAAATATAAACATTTTTAGATAACCACCCTGGATAAATACTAAAAATAAATGCATCAAAATTTACTATCTTCATGGTATCATATTATTTTGAACGATAAAGTGAAGTGTTTCATATTTTTTCTTGGTCTACTTTTCAGAGTAGCCTAATACCACATTGGCTAATTCTCATTTAGTCTAATGCCCAGTTGGTCTATTCTCCACTTTGAATCTTTTATCACTTTTTACTTTATTGAATTAACATTTATTTCATAACAATCTGTTTAACCATCTAGATTAAAATGGTGTTGCAAGAAAATATTTGCAATTGAATGCAAATTAACAAGTTATAGATCAATTTATAATTGTTGATGTAAGAAGCAGACCATCAATCAATTGCAAATTTGCAATGAAATGTATGACTTTCAATTGATTTTGTGACCTGAAATTGACTTGCGATCAATTGCAAAACACCCCAATAGTGATATCAGTCAATATTAGAGGAAAGGGGTAAATCTAATTAAAAGTCAGATAAAATGATAAATGGGCTAAATGGCAAATAGAAATAATATTAAGTAGACAAAGTGGATGTAGTCAAAATAGGATTACACCATATGGAATAATTTGAAAAAGAAAGTAGAAATTGGGTGTAGACCAATGAACAATTTGCCATGGCCCCATTCCATAAAAACGTTAATATGATAGCAACTCTCACTGAAATGTCAACTTTTCTGGGATGAGCCAATCAAGAATCAGAATATTCAATGTTGTAAAGATAGTTAACATTCCAGCAAGAGTTGCTATCATATAAGTGTTTTATGAAATGGGGCCCCGAGAAGCATGGTGTTGACAATTCTCTTTCATCCACCTTTTAGGGTAATTGTACAGCTCGTGAGGTAGACGCCATATTCACAAGTCAAAACGGAAGCTGGGAAAAGGATTTCAAACTGGATTCACCGATCGCACACAGGAAGTAAGATTGAAGAACATTTCCTTTCTTCACTCCCCCAGGGCCCTGTAACATAGAACTTAGCGATTGATCGTATGGCTGATATCTATGATTGATTGCATTGATTATTATGTATGATCAATCATAAATATCAGCCTTATGATCAATTGCAAAGCTTTATGTTATGGGGTCCAGGGTTGAAGATACGTGACCCTGTCTTAATGGAGAAACTTACATCAGGGGCCCATAACATAAATCTTAGCGATTGAGCTGGGACTGATTTCTATGATTGATTGCATTGATTATTATGTATGATCAATCATAAATATCAGCCTTATGATCAATTGCAAAGCTTTATGTTATGGGGTCCAGGGTTGAAGATACATGACCCTGTCTTAATAGAGAAACTTACATCAGGGGCCCGTAGCATAAAGCTTAGCGATTGATCGTATGGCTGATATCTATGATTGATTGCATTGATTATTGTGTATGATCAAGCAGAAGACTCAGCCCCGAGATCAATCGCTAAGCTTTATGTTACAGGTCCCAAGGCAAGATGTGTTTTAATTGACTAATTTGATCATACAATATTCTTCCAATAAGAAATGATATCAATCTTTTGGATTCAGTTCAAGATTTTAACTGAATTCTGTGTCAGTTAGATAAATCTTAGTGTGGATATTGCACTGAGTTTGACTCTAGTTGAGATATTTCACCTCATTTTTAATTTTGAGTGGACAGTTACTTTGTATGTTAGTATTAATTATTAAATACTAGTATACTAGTATGCAAAAATATAACCGAAAAGTTTAACCCTAAAAAGACTCCCAGATGATTAAGCCATGCCCCTCTTTTTTTTCTTTGATGTTTTTTTAAACATATGTGATATCCGAGAAACTTTTGCACAGTGTTTCATGATTAATTTGTTATTTCTAAATGTATATATAATTTTTTTTTGAGGGGTGGGGGTGGGTCTTGTACATCTTTTGAGATCAGATTTATGATGTGTGGTGATGCTTCTTATTACACAAGTCATGCTCACGTGTGAGTATTAACATTGCTTATGAGTAAGTTTCATATTGAGAGTTATATTATTACTTTCCAGATTCACATGCTTGTCACGAAGCGACCCATCTACCACAACTCCCACGAGATCATCGTCCACCAGCAACGCACCGCATCATCAGCCTTCCTCGGTTGCCCATGGAAACATCCTGAATGCCATTGCAACATCCTGTCTGCGTCACCTAGCAACGGGAGTGATGAGGCAAGGCGGGAGGGAGGAGGAGGGGGACCACACCCTTGCTGACAGGACCATCGGATGCATGCACCGGTTGTTGGTTGCCATGAAAACACTGAGAGGTTCCTGCACGAGAGGGGGAGGTGAGATTTGAGTTCAGACAATGCTGATTTGTTGAATATCTTTAAAAATGTGAAAATGAAATGTTGTAATAGTGTATTCTATAATATGATCCATCAGGTTTCACGATTGCAGCAGAGGTCTCAGTCGTAACACAATTATTTGATGTTATTATTCCAATGGCTCGCTCGCCCATGCATCACACACACTTTTACTCAGGTCAGATGAACGGGCACCTCTTAGAATTTCTTCCTTGGAAATTTTAGTGACTATGTGGTTGCTTAACTTCAGATGGGGGTAATGATATGATACCAAGTATTGATTCGTTCCAGATTTCAAGATTCCAAATATTTACTGTCTGTAAAAACACAGAAATTCTTTCTCCGCTGGCACTAAATTAACATTACACAATTACAGACGAAAAACAAAACAAAATTCAACATATCAGATACAGATACGAACATAATATATGCATAAATAATACACATGAAATATCAATTTACAATTAATTTTCATTTATCAGCAGTCTTTAGACAGAGGCACAGAACAACAGATTCAATGAAGAGAATCTGCTGCTCCAAGCCCCAACAGCGTTGCAGTGGGTCAGAGAATGCCGAAAAGTATGAATACATTATTGTGGGGTAAAAATGCTCCGTATATTTATGTAGTAGTTACACTTTGTTATTATTTTTGTTTGTTTTGTTTTTATTTCAGGTGATCACATTGAGTCATCCATCCTCCAATCAACGATATCCATTGACCTTTTGACCTCTCTCTCACAACTATGGGCCACCTTGGTACATAGGCAAGATGAGCTTCATGGTCAACACCACCCTCATCTGGCCAAAGCTAGCCAGGGTTTGGTTGAACAGATGGAAGAGTGCAGCCAGAAATTGGCCAAGACAATCTATCATGTGTTACAGGTGAACATAATAACAATGATAAAATCATAAATTTAAATAATGATGAGAAAAATAGTTAATCGCCACTTGGTCAACATCCTTTTTGTGTAATTTCCATTTGGTCTCATCCTATTTTGTCTTCAGCCAGCGCCCTGTTGCATAAAAGTTACCATTATGGTAACTTTCCCATGCAATGGTTAACTTGCATGGAATCCTTGATTTTGATTGACTGTTGATCATCGTTGCCATGGTAGTTACCACTGGATTGCAAAGTTACAATATAACTTTTATGCAAGAGGCCCCAGATCGTCTACGTATATTTTATCTAACTTGCCATGTTCTTTTTCCAGACCTTTCAACCATTCTAAATTTTGAGAAAAACATTAATTTTTGATCATTTTTAGCTCATTTTGATATGATTTTCGTATTTTAATGATAAGTTTACTGTAAAATTATATGAGGAATACTGTTTCTTCCTATTTTTGAGCAAACTCATTCATACTTTCCAGTTACATGGGTTGGGAAGTCTGTATTTACCTTTTTGTCTAATTTCAAGTAGGTCTTACCCATTTTGTTGTATATCCACTTGATCTCCAACACCACTTGGTGTGTATGGTTAGATGAATTATTCATGAACCAAATTTCATTTGACAATGTAAAAAAAAAACAAGCAAAGTACTAATTAGACCATCTGGAAATTTGACAAAATAACAATCAGGCTATTGTGTGAGTCAAATAGATATAAGCCAAAACGGTTAAGCCTTTAACCCTATCTTAACTGGGCTATTTCGGACCAGTATATACCCTCCCCCCCCCCCTCAGATCTCGGCCGCTGATTGCGCGGTCGCCGCAAAAATTTGTATGCGCGTAGAGCCAGATGAAAACTACAAGGCTGTATAGTAACATTTTCAAAAAAATAATTGTTTATATTGTTTTATTAATTAATTATGCAAATAAGCGTATGAAACTTGCCCTAATTTTTTTTTGTGTGTATGTTTTTGCCTTTAACTAAATTTGTATAGTTAGAAGAATGCTAATTTTTGGTGGGAGTATCAATTATTACATTTCTAACAAATATCTACAAAAAAATTGCAAAAATATGATTAATTTCTTATGTATTCTATTGTTTTTTAAATTCTTATGTATTTCTTTGTTTTTTCAAACCTTTGTTTTTTATTGTTTTTGTCGGGGACCCTTAAAATTTTTAATCCATTTAAACCAACAAAAGTAAAAGACTTTTTACACGGAATCACGTTTTTTGAGCAATTTCGGGTCTGACATGCACTTACAAAATGTTGCGTAGATTTCGGGACCACGTACCCGGGCATCGCAAATTTGGTCTCAAAAGATGCGCAAGACTTAAAAGTAAAAAGTCAGCGAGCGGCGCAGTCAAAAAAAATTGTACGACAGCGTAGTGACAAAATTTCTCAAGGGTTTAATAAGGGTTAAATCTAAAACAATAGACAAAATTATTAAGCGGCTGAATGGTAATCAAGCCAAATTTTCAGTAGAAGTACTGGTTATAGACATACTTTAATTACACCAGACCAAATTACACAAGATGGGTGTTGACTGATCAGCAATTCGCTGTACAACTTGTGTACATTTTTTCTTTATAAGCATAAGACTGCAAATCAAATGGTGTGTATACTCTTTATAGTTTTTTTGCGGCCCATAGCACAGGGGAGGCTAATTACCACATCATCTTGTGTAGATTATGACAAGGGTTTAATGAGCTTGAGCTTATTAAATCACCTCTGTTTTTTAACTCGATTACAAGTGGCTGAAAATTTAATAAAGGTACTCATTATGCACATGGGAGATAGAGGGGTGAGTGACGTAGTGACTTTAAAGATAGATTAGTTTGTGTCTGTAGTGCGACTTTTTGTTTGTAATAGGTTTTTTTTAGGGAGAGCATTCAGTTGTGATAGTATATCAGTCAAAAAAGCATGAGTTTGATCAGTAACAGTAAAAATATTGATGCATTTATGAATTCTGGTTAGAACCAGAATTTACATGGGATTTGTACATGAAATCACATATTTTAGCAATTGTGGAAGTGACATTCATTTACAGAATGTACCAGAGCTTTGGAACCATGTACAACAGCATCACAAATTTTGTCTCCGTAGTTGTGCAAGACAAAAAAAAGTGATAAAAAGCCACGAAGCAGCAATGACCAAGCTTTTCATGTTATAGATTCATCTTGTCAATGCCTAATTCCCCCTCTCCATGAACTAAAACACTGAAGAACAACTATTCAATTGAATAGAAATGCTTGTAGTATGCAGTAGTTTTTTTTTTTCTAGGGGGGCAACCTTTTATTAGAGAGTCATTGTGATTTATTTATTATACGGGAGTGGGTTGGTTTCTTTCCTTGTCCTACTGTCCCCATAAGGCTGAGAAAAAATGTGACGTCTTATCGCAAAATATTGCATTATAGAGTTTTGCCCTAACACCCCCCCCCCCCTTCCCACCCCCTGTATTGATCAAGGACACTCACCCTTGAATATAGCAGATCCAGCATTGCATGCTGTCAAGCAACCAGAACTGTAGGAGGCCCTACATTTATTAGAGAGTCATTGTGATTTATTTATTATACGGAAGTGTGTTCGTTTCATTCCCTGTCATACTGTCCCCATAAGGCTGAGAACAAATGTGACGTCTTACAGCAAAATATTGCATTATAAAGTTTTGCCCTAACACCCCCCCCCCCTCCCCACCCCCTGTATTGATCAAGGACACTCACCCTTGAATATAGCAGATCCAGCATTGCATGCCGACAAGCAACCAGAACTGTAGCCAAAATTACCCCCTAAAATCTTTAAAACGCTTAATCTTTTGAATGACAATTTTCTTCAATTTCTCCCTTCCCCGTGTATATACTACGAAGAGTAGAATAACAACTTTAAAAAATGTATGTAATTCATGTAGGACTAAACATAATTAACTTTTGTGCTAATGCCTGCTCTGGGAATTTATCTAATATTCAAAGAATGGTTACCCTTGAAATAATAATAGAATAGCCTTCAAAATTGGAATGATAGTCTTAATAACTTAAAAGTCTCAAAACATCAAATGACCCTATAGGAAATAACAAATACCTTTAATCTGTTTTTATTTATTGATTCTTTATTTTGTCATATCTTCCAGAATGTCACAAAAGTTGGGAACAGAGATAACCATAGAGGTATGAGTGAGATGCAGAAAGACCTTGTGTTCACTGCACGTATATTAGGAGAGCTTTGCTTCATCACAGATACTCCATGCTGGTCTATTGGTCAAGGAGAACATGAGCAAGATGAACAAGTAAATAATTCTCTCTCTCTCCATTTTCATCACTCCCCCTCTTACTTGAGAGGGAGGGAGGTAGTAGGCGTGTCGTGGTCTAGTGGTTCTGACTCTTGCCTTTTAAACAGAGGGTCGTGGGTTCGAATCCTAGCCATGGCGTGTTTTCCTTCAGCAAGAAATTTATCCACACTGTGCTGCACTCGACCTAGGTGAGGTAAATGGGTACCGGCAGGAAGTAATTCCTCAAAAAGCTGTGCGCACCAGAATCGGTAGACTAGCTTAGCCGGGGTAATATAGGATCGCCTTGAGCACCTAGCAAGGTGGATACGTGCGCTATACAAATCCTATATTATTATTATTATTATTATTACTTGCTCTTTGTCTCTTTTTTTTCTCTCTCTCCATCTCTGTATGTCCGACTCACACTCCTAACTATCTTTCTGTTTTGTTTTTCACCCTTTTTCTTTTGCTCACTCATTCTTTTCTTTTCTCCCTCACTATATCTTTCTGTCCTCTCACTCTCTCTCTTATAGATGTTTTATCTCAATTTCTATCTCTATCTCTTGCCATCCTATTCTCCACCCTTCTCTGTCTTTCCTTGTATCTTGAGGTCCTTGTGCCTCTTTCTCTCATTTTAATTATCCAATACCATAAATAAACATAATGTATTTCATGAAATTTATTTGTTTGGGTATTAAATTCCTCACACTCAATACTTTCAAAATAGTTGAAACTATTTTATTTTTTCAAAGATACCTTACTTGTTGATTTTAATTTAATCACTCACTGATGTGTAATATTTGTATTATTCTGAATTGCTTATAATAGTGTGAGTAGGATATTCAGCAAATGTTTATTTCCATTGTTTGTGATTGATTTATTTAATTATTAATTTATTTCTTATTTAATTATTATTTCAGATTGACTTCAAACTGAAGCAAGGTTTCTTGGACGGTGCTGATGTATTTGTCGATAAGACGATTCAGGAAAGCCTCACTGCCATTGGTCAGTTTGAAATGCAGCTTCGTTCTACCCTCCATGATCACAATCTTAAAGGGGTATGTCAAATTACTTTTTTTTACTTCATTTCAACAATGTGATATATCACTCAAAATCAATAGTGTTATATATGTTTGTGTAATTTTCTTGTCATGATTACTCTCAAAATTTGTAGTTTTGTTGATCGATATCGATAACTGGATGTGATCATATAGAGCACTCACAATCAGTAGCTCTTACTGTATGTTTGCCAAAATATTTTATCAGACTTATTCTCACAATTCAGAGTTTTGATGATCGTCACCAATATCAATAACATGGGGGATAAAAATTCAATTTTTTTACTTTTCAAGTTCTATTTTAAAATGCAGTATATACATTGAAATTTTCAACCTCAATAAAAAAAAATGTTGAATCAGTTGGGCAGGGAGAGTGCATAATACATGCATGTTAATAGAGAATGGGTAACAGAGAAAGAAAAAAAGGAAAGAAAAAAAAAAAAGGAGGGAGGGATGTGCTTTGTTTGCCATTAAAAAAAGAAAGAAAGAAATTGGATAAAAGGAATAAAAGAGGATAGACAGAAGGGGAGAGAGAGAAGGATGGAGGGAAAAGAGAGAGAGAGACAGAAGCCCCATTTTAACAGACACTTTACTGACTGCCTTTTCTTGACAAAGTGATGGGACAAAAGATTACCTCTTCCTATTAAAGGAGAATGAAACCCTTGAAACCAGCTGAATCCATATCAAAGAGAAAAATCAAAGAAACATATTGTTGAAAGATTGAGGAAGATTGAATGAATAATAAGAAAGTTATGAGCATTTGAATATTGAGATCACTAATGCCATGTAGATCCTCCCATTGGCAATGCGACCAAGATCTGTGATGTCACACACGTACAACTCCCTCATTACTTTAATACTTATTTCACTTATATTCTCACTGTTATAGAGTCTATCACAAGGTGAGGTGTTCTCTTTATGAGAGGACAAGTACAGAGGTTTCACAACATTATATCATTGATGAATCGTTTGTCATATGATTAGAATGAGCAAAAAGAGATGTTTTGGGGTATATTTTCAGTGTCCAAAAGGGGAGAGTTGTTCATCTGTGACATCATAGATCTTGGTCGCATTGCCAATGGGAGGATCTCCATTGCATTAGTGATCTCGACTTTCAAATGCTCATAACTCTTCTATTGCTAGTCCTATTTTACTCAAACTTTTGTTGATCTTATTCTTTGATTTTTCTGCTTTCACAAAAGCTAACTTGCTCCACGAGTTTCATTCTCCTTTAAGATGTCCCTCCTGAGGTAATGGGAGGGATAAATTGAGAAAGATTTTGCCAAATATGGTCCTACTGTAAGGGTGGAAGCAAGGTCGAATCACAACTCCAACCCATCTGAGCTGGGATAGACATTTTGTTAAGATGCTGTTGGTGTACAGTCTGTCCAAAGTGCTTGAAATTGCACAATGACTTATCAAAGGTGCATGCATGCCTTTATCTGCATGATCATATGAATGGAGTAATCAAATTATTTGCTAAATATGCTGCTGGTTTGTGTGTAATATGTTGCATTTTTAAACAGAAAATTGAAACGTCAATTTTCATTTTAATATACAAATTTTCAAATTTAATACTCTTTTTAATATTGATATTAATATTGGGTCAAAGCAGAACTTCTGTATCTCCATTCTCTTGTCTCTCTTCCTTTTCTCTTTTTCCCTAAACATCTCCTTACTCATCTTTTCTTTGTTTTTCTCCTTTTCTATTCCTTTTTTCCTCTGCTCTTTTTCTATCATTTCTCTCTCTCTCATTCTTTTTGCAATGCTGGGCTCCGCACCACAACTTTAAACTTTTTGCTCTTTGTACAGTACACACACCCCCTCACACACACATATATATATATATATATATATATATATATACATAGTGCCTTGACCTTTCTAATGGGTGTAAATGTCATACTATTCACACCGAGTATCAACACAAGTGGTATCTACTTGGTCTTTGCCAGGGAAATCACTTATGGGTCAACTTTACAAGGGATCACCTCCACAATGGCTGTTTAAAGATCCCCACTTAATCTAATAAGGGAAGATTTTTTAATTCAATAATCACCAAATAGATAGCTTTACAACTAATCATTTCTGCAGAATTTAAAAATGCATTTTCATGTATTTTGACAGCGTTTGTTTATCTTTTGTGAGGGTCCTGAGGGATGGGTGATTCATGAAATTCATCAATTTTACATTAAAAGAAAATAAATCTTTCTGATAGAAACATAATTTTAGCTCAAACAACAACATCACCAATATCTCAAAAGTTATGTACAGTTCATATACAAAACACATTGCATAGGAAGGTGTTACTTTTCAAAAAGGTTTTTTTTTTTTCTTAATGAACATAGAAAATGATATTCCTCTTTTAGCAATATACTTTTTATTTCTTATGCTACTGGGACACATTTTTTTTATTGGATTTTAAGATATATATACAACATATGTCATGATTATAATAGTAATTTGCATTACTTTGGTAGTATTTTTTCATTCAACAAAACTGCTCGTGTAATTTGGGGCATGAAATTATTATGAAAAGTCAACTAACAATTATATCTTTTATGTAACACTTAATACCTTGGAACGATGTCTCCAATTGCTTTCCATTTGTATTACCCTGGATGGTCATCATATCCACATATTAAATGCCCTTTCTTCACTCAATTGGGAGCATAAAAATCCATAAATAAACTTCAAAGAATCATATTATAGTTTGCACTTACAGACTGCTCCTGCATATTGCACACAAGTCTTCTACACACAATGACTGCTAGAATGATGAGACTATTTTTCAGCTTTCATTCAAAGATCAGAGTGAATGTATTATATGCCAACCTGTCATTGTCCTCATAATCAAGATAAATTGATTTGTCATTCAAGGATACATGTTGGCCTATAGCTATAACAGGGGGAGGGGCTTTTCATGAAACAAATATTCAGTGACTTTCACTGATAACTTTTATAAGCTATTGAAAACTTTCCATCTGATTGGCTAAGAGCAAATTAGCCAGTGGAAATCACTGATAAATTTATCTCTGTGAAAAACTATCCAGCAGGACTTAATGGCCCGTATTCTGAAGTCAGGTTTAACTTAGACCATGGTCTAACTCTGTGCTAAAATTATGGGAAGCCAAAAGTGTCAAAATTGTTATTAAGTTGTATGTTTCTTATGAAATACTGTGCTCTTTCCTGATTCATTGATGGTGAAGACAATCATCTATTTATACTTCCTAGACAATTATGAATGATTTGAGAGCCAAATGAGCTGAAATATTATATCTCTACTGTTAGTAATTTATGTAACAATTGGCTATCCATACTTAAACCACAACTTTAAACCTTAGTTTAAGTTAAACCCGACTTAAGAATTTGGGCCATAGTATCTTATCCGTTTGGTCTACAAGCAGTTGGTCTAATTCTCTCCAGGAGAGTCTTACGGTGCCGCTCTCGGTAAACTTGACACGTAATCGCGGGCGCACGTTTAACAAACGCGGGTAGTCATGAGTTAAACGCGTGCAATATGTTGCGAGCGAGAGGCACATGGCCAATTAAGTAATACCACATGGACTATAAAACCTATTTGGTCTACTCTCAATTTGGACTAATTGCCACTTGGTCTACACGACACTTGGTGTAATACCCACTTGGTCTAATTGCCATGTAGTCTAATGTCCAAATGTCTGTTTTCCACTTCATTTTATTTTCCATAGTGTTGGAACCAGTGGACATGAGATGAGATGGGTATAGCCTGAATGAAATAAGACATTGTGATAAATGGTCTAAGTGGCAATCAAAGCAAATGATTAACTCTTTGTGCACTTAGGCCACGTTCCCCTCTGTGCTGAATTTCGTTCAGAGAAGGATCAGGAGCGGTATTAAAAAATGGACTTGCTCAATTCAACTCGCTATAACTTTTCATTGTGAGGGGATATGTTTCATAGCAAAGTAGAAGAGAATTTCACACGCTTTCTGACTATATGATATTTGGTGGAAAATAATGATCAGAAATTTGGCAAATAGTGCCTCATTTCACACATGTATGGTATTATTACATGGTAAAGATAAAATACAATGGATTGTTTGTTTGAACATGAAATGCAAAGTTTGTGTGGCATCGAGTGTGCACTGGTGCGAAGTACGTGTGGAAGACGAACTGGTTGTAGACGACATAGGATTAGACTATATTGGATGAGACCAACTGAAAGGGAGAATGTAGCGAATGTAGACCAAGTCTGATTTTACCTCTTTTACATGTACTCTGCTGCTTTGCAGCTGTTTAATTCTATAAATAAAATATGCTTAAGGCTTTATGGTTGATTTTTGCAAGATCAGTTTAATACTGAAATGTTATAATGTGTAACCTAGTGTGAGAGTTAACATATTCCATGTTCTTTTCTTGTGTCGTTTTTTCTTCCTTTCTTATTCTTTTTTTTAATAATTTAATTGTCCTTTTTTTTTCATTTAAAAAAATCTTTTTTGTTATTACCAAAACTTTTCGGTGAATCTTCTCTTTCTCTTGACTTCTAGGTTCTGCTTTTCCCTTTTTTCACTTTCTTCCTTTTCATTTTCCTTCTTCACCTTTCTTTATCCTTTTCTTTGTTCTTTCTGAATTCTGAATCTGTGTTTCCTTGCATTTATTATCTATTTGAGTGGGTAAGATATATCTTTAACCTGTAGCCGAGATAATCATGTGATTATGAAATCAATACCCATTAGCATGCACAGTATTTTTTTATATATTATGATTTGGATTTGTTTATATTCCAATAATTGAATGTCCAATACTCTGAAATTTCTATAGCATATTTAGCTTTCAGACTTTGCTACAAAAAGATATAAAACATTTCACACTCATTTTATAATACCTCTTGTATTAGTTTTCCTTCTTTGGGGGAATGATCCATGAAACACATGGTGAGTGGTTTTCACTGATAAAGTTGCTCTGAGCCAATCAGTTTCAAGGATTTCTGTAGCTTGTAACAACAGTCAGAGAAAATCACTTATTAATTTCATGTGATACTCCCCTCCCCCTCCGCCTGAATTGACATGATGCTTGAGCATGGAAACTACAACTCAAGGTGACATCAAAATAGAAACTCATGTATTGGAATAAAATGCAATTTTGTTAATTTGCGAACATTTGTATTGATCTGAAAAAAAGCTCTCTTCAATCTGGGCATTCCCACCCCCGTCATTAGTCCTCACAATATCACCCATTTATGATCACGGGATGCACATCTGTAATACCTGTCAAACCGTTAATTTGTTTGCGCAAAAACCTTTGAATATTTCAGATAGTTCATCTGCTAGATCTAATTTAGCCGGGGAATTGGCGTGATTGGGGAGGCGAGTCCAAATTTTGCTGGCTTGGGGTATTTAAATTCTCATTTTTTTTTGTCTCGGACAATTTTCTCCTGTCCATCATCACGTAGAGCCAAGGTCTACTGGTATCTTCTTTTGCAAGTCAATCAAAGAGTGCACTGCCTCTTACAGAGCCATGCAGACTTGGAATGATAAGCTGAGAACACTTTAATAACCACAATACAACTTGAATCTGTAAGATATGGAAAGTGCTTGAAGTATTTCTACATTGGACTATAGACTATCAAACTTATCAGGAAGTTTACATTTGGGGTGGTGTTGAACACTGATAAATACACCACGTTGTTTATCTTCACACAAATACCTTGCTTTTCTTCACTTTACATTGTCATGTACAAGTACATGTACAGTATGAACACAACTTAATTTACAAGTGATTATTCTCATTTTTATCAAGTGAACTTCACAAATCTGATTACATGTCAGTCTATGATTTTCATTGATAATGATAACCTTTAATAAGTATTTGATGGACATGCCAGTATACACATAAAATAATAATTTACATTATTTGTATAGCGCTTATCACAAAACATGTCTCTAAGCGCTTAGGAAAAAATAGAAAGAGAGACGGAATTTCAGCAAAAAACTAAAGTAATTGTATAGTTCACAGTAGACTGTAGACAGATATTTTTAAGTTTTGAAATATTCAATCAAATATTCAAAATAGTATTCCACTCGAGTCTGAATGTAATTGTACAATAGAAAATGAAATCTGTTTTTTTTTATTCACACATTTTTTATCTTTTCATTTTTGGTTAATGTGATTAATGTTTTCCACCGTCTGAAAGGGGCTTCACAAACCGATGTTATTCACCCCAAAACCTTGCCAGGCAGGAGGGACCCCCATTCCCCTGTACTATTACCACCCAATTAATGGGCCATGGAAAATGGACTCCATTCTGAAAATAAATGGGAGACGTAATACTCAGATATGTTTTTCCCATTGCTTCCGACCTTGCACTTGTCATAGCTGTTCTATCTCTTCCTAGGGGTATCCTGAACTTCTGTTCATTAAACGCTGAATAATTTAAGTTTGTAAGCTTAATTTGTGATATTTACTCCCCCCTTCCAAAAAAAAAAGGGGATGTGATAGCTTAGAGTGAAATGACAGTTTGTAAAATATGTTCCTTTTTCTATTCAATCAGATTTAATTCTGTATTCTTTCTAGCATCAAAACTGTATTTAAAAACAAAATTGGGGGAAATATGCGTTTATGATAAACATTTTAATAAACATAATAAACATTTGTTTATCTTATTGTAATATGGGAATGAACAGCTGCTGAGAACACTGCTTGATTTGTTCAAAGATAATGTATAGAATCTTTGGATTGGCTATTAAAACCTTTTATTGCAAATCATTTTTTTAAATAGGGCAATGGGGGCAAACTCATTAAAAAAGAGAAAATTTATTAGTTGTTAGTTTATCACATCTGAGCATGCTAAATCAATGGCAAATAATCCATTTCGTAGATTTTGAGCTGTAAATAATTAAATCATGTTAATTCTCAAAATAGATGGCAAATCATTCCCACTAAATCCATGGTGGCTTGAATTGCCCCAAGGGAGAAAGATACATGAATGAATACAACTATCTCAAACTTGCAATGATCTGATTTAATAAATGGCTGCACACTGAATTGGATACGCTCTCCCGCTCCACTAGTGACGGAGAGAGCACAAATGAGGTGGAAAATGTGGCAAGTCTTCTCAAACTTGAGGCTCGAGGGCCCTATCTCGTACTCACGTCTCACATTTCATGTCTCTTTTTCTTAAAATGTATTCTATTTTTGGTATTCTAAATTAAGTTTCTATTTTTATTTCATTTTTTAAGGACAACTCATGATTTTAGACCAAGTTTGTTAAAGGCATCCATATGATTATGAATGCATCTGAGTGAACAAGGTGTATGCTCTTTAGCCCCTGGTTTGATTATGATAGTTATAGTGATAAAACCAACATGAAACCAGCTTTACTCATTGGTATACAGTAATGTGGTATCGGTTAGAGGAATCGTGATTTCTAAGGATAGATTTCACTAAACAAAATTTGGGGATTTTATGTTTTCAAGTAAAAAGTACCGCATTTCTTGTCAGTGTCACACATCAATATGACATAGAAAATATTCCTATTTTGAATATTACTGTTGAGTGATTTTTTTTTTCTGTTACCCAAACTGGCTTTAAAGTTAGTGCAAGGCCAACTGGTAAGGTTTTATATTAGAGAACAGATGGGAAATTTTAATGGATGCAAAAACATATCAAATCAATAAAACATCCATGGCTTTGGACATCCTCAAATTAATTGAAGCCCACATTCAAGTAATTTAATTGTTAAAATCTTCTGTTTGTTACATTTATTCTGTAATGCTTCTGAAAGTTAAGAAAAATGTATGCTTGTAAATAAAACTAACTTAAACCTTTGAATTTGAAAATTAATCTTAAAATTATTGTTAAATCCCAATACGAGTGAATACTTTATAAGGCTGGGCCCTTCGACAGATAACAAAGTTGTTTTTACACAATATTGAAGATTAATAGGTCAATTACATGGCCCATATGATCGTGCTTTAATTAGTCTTTGTCTTTGATGATCCAAGATGATCAAATTTATTAAGATCCCCAAGCAATTTAGCTCTCTTGCAACAACGCTTCCAGGCCTCATTAATCATGATAGCTTGCTTAATTGAGAGCTACATGTACCCAAGGAGCTGGTACGCATGCTCCCTTCTAAAGTCTGGTTCCAAAGCAAGAAGTGAGAGAGAGGGGAGAAGGGGGGGGGGCTGAGGAATGAGGATGTGCTACTGCTAGTCATACATAGTAAGATGCAATATTGTGTACACAGTTACAGAGATAGGAAATACAATGTAATTGTAAAGGTTTTTTTTATTAGAATGTACTTTAAAGAAGCGATCATGGGTGCCAGTGAATAGTCAGTAAAGAACCACTTGGTCTACTCATCACCCACATATGGTGTTAACTGTCGGAGAACGTTTGTGGACATTGTTGGCTGCGGATTAAAGGCATCGTCCTCATCTTTGACAAATAGGTTTACTTCTTTTTTGTGACCTTCATAATGCTGACCTTGACTATGACCTGTACATCCAATCCTCAAGGTCAAAGAGGAAGGAGAACCTTTAACCCGTTATGACCCAGCTGTGACAACCCTTCGGTTGGTCTTGTCAACAGCTACATGTATAAAAGCGTTCAAACCTGCCTGATCAGAAAAATACCTGTAAATGATAAGAACTTGTTCAGGTTTCAAAATGCAAGTGCCAATTTATTTTGTGCATTCACATCTGCCTAAATATGCTGAATACTTGAGTTATACCAACAAAATGTACTCCAAACAGGCCGATGGTTGGTAATTGGTGATTAGGTAGCTTTTGACGGTCTGGAGTTGGTTTCACCAGTGCGACTGAAGCAGAACCAAACATTGCTCCTGCCGTTGTAAGCCAGCAACAGAATCTCAATTAAAAATGTATATTCTTTTCTTACCTCATGTCAAAGGCTTTTGAAATCTACATTCTAAATAAATACTGCCAAAAAAACCCATAGCAACCTTGGATAAATCAGTGCAAAGTTCTTGTAATTTTGACAACTACCAACAGACTTGGGGGTAAATTCTTTTGTAGATGTTGCAAGAAATTTGCAAAATACCTGGTATTTTAAGATCTAGGTAGAATTCCTTATCACAAAGTACAAGGTAATTTTTGTGACTAGGTAGGTATGGAAGCATCTTTTGTTTGTGGAAAGAAATGGTGTCCTGATTCAGGACACTGCTTCAGGAGTCCTGGAGACACCAATCAGCATCAGAACAGGTGTCCAAGTAGCCGCTAGACCACCTGCTGACGTGTTGAAGATCAAGAACCACACTTAACCATGTCATACAGTCACCTAATATTCCACTGGCATTGGTATTGACCAAGCTCCCCTTTGTCATCTTGGACCATAGGGGAATCCCCAGACACACAAAAAAAGATTGTTCATGAGTTTTAAGATGTCCGCTGACTCGTTGATGGTCAAGAACTGCTTCATGTCTCACACAGCATTTTATTGCCTAATGACCAAGCTACTATCAATGTCAAGTACAGAAGTTGAAATAATGACAATTTCACCTTGACTACTCTGTGGAGTGGATATTTCTTGCATTATCATTAATATTATTTCTCCCAAAAGCATAATCTGCTCATCTTCCATAATTAATCTTCCATAAGAATTTTCAAGGTCCTCTCTTGGCATCGGACCTGCTTTTATTATTTGCAGGCTACAAATAGACTTTAATTGGCTTTTAGAAACTTGGTTTGTGAAAGCAGGTACTGACCTACTTCATACTTTACTTCTCATTAGAGGTAATGATTTTTGTCAGACAAGTGGATATTTAAATCCCACGGATGAATGCTAAACCTTGTCATGGAAATTATGGACTTGATCATTCTGACTAAGCTCAAAAACTCCCCTTTTAATTGCCTGTATATAGATGTGGAGTTATAAAGCAGTAAAAGGGGAGATAAGGCACTGCCAAAAGTCCAGTGATTAGCGGTCGATATTGCGGTGGGGCTCCAACCTCTTGCACTTGCGAAACTGGACTGTTGGGGCGTCGTCTACGATGGTAAAAGCAGAAGAACTTCTCTCAGCCCACATTCTCAAATGGGAGCTGACACCTGATCTATCAGTGTGGTAGCAGGATGCAGACCCAGCGAGCTGCTGATAAAAGATTGGACCTTCAACCATTCACACCCCTCGTGTAGTAGGTGGATGAGAGGATGGCCTGTCACCCCCATTCACACACACACAAAAAAGGACCATGGGATCTGTTGCAGAAAGAGTCTTATTTAAAATGAATGCAACTAAAAATCAAAGTTGAGTCCTAAACTGTGTGCTCCTTAATTAAAAATCAAGTGACATCTGATGTTTACCTTTGCAAGGCCTTTATTTTGATATTTTGGGGGCAAAACCACTTTAAAGGGCCCTTTTTTGTATTGCAGCACCAATGGAATAATTTAAAAGGGGCACAAAAAATATTGAAGACCAATGAGAGGGACATTGAGGCCATGCAATATTTGATGTTAAGTTTGGATCTAAATTCATTGAAAGATTTGGGAAGTTTTGCATTTCAAGTACTAAATGTATTCATTTTGTATATAATTCGCTCCTGTCTGAATGGGATGTATTTGGGGGTATTTTACGGACTGTTTACCTCACACACCATGTCTTCACCTGCCTGTCCCATCCACAAGAATTTCCAAGAGTCTCAGGTGAAATGATATGTGTCTGGGACACAAAGATCGATCCTCATCCTTGCTACAACTCTTATTTTCACTAGCCGGTGAAACTCCAGACTGACCAAAGCATATCATCAGCCGGTTTCGTTCTTGTTGTTGTGTAGCATTCCCAAGCACTGATATTCAGGGGAGAGGGGTGGAGAAAGAATGGAAGAAATATAGAGAGAGTAGTGAAACATAGGGAGAGAGAGAGAGAAGGGGGAGAGGGTTAGAAAGGCAATATTTTTTAAACTATTGAAGAAACTAAGGTGCTTGTAAGAGAGCAAAGATAAGGGAGTAAAAATAGTCTGATAATCACACAAAGGAAAAAGTAACGTATTAAAAGAAAAAAATACAGAAGCTGCTCTTACAATTGTTCTTCCGAACGAACGAGGCACGACACTAATTTGATTGGTGAATACCGGCTTGTGGGTCTGGTTAAGTTCAAGGTAGGGTCATGTCACTAGGGATAGGGACTTTGTGAGGAGACAAGTTGATGCACCCTAGCAGATAACCAATAGTAGGACTTCAGGCTGGTGGTTGATGGTCAGGTAGGGGGGGGGGGCAAGGGAAGAGTCTGCCTCTTTAGTCAGGTAGAGGAGATCGGGGTTAGTTGGAACGCAGGGTAAGTTGAAACATTGTAATTTTCTTTAACGCCTGTAAAATAAATTTATGCAATACTGCCATCAATTTATTGCTATTAATAATACAAGAGTAGTGTATTGCAATACTACCCTCAATTTATTGCTATTAATAATACAACAGTATTGTATTATTAATAGCAATAAATTGAGGGCAGTATTGCATAATTTTTTTTTACAGGCGTTAAAGAAAATTACAATGATTCAACTTACCCCGTGTTCCAACTATCGGGAAGGGGGACCATTACGGTTACAGTGATTAAGTTTGCTTTCCCCGGCAGCCAACTGATGCATTCAGAGGACCGCCAGTAAGATTTTGCATTTATAATTGTTTGTGTACTCATATTTACATTGTTATATTTTGTGTGAATTGCCGAATGAATAAATAATAAAACTAACCCCGATCTCCCCTACGTATAAAAATGCCACTTAATTGGTCTTATCCAAAGTTGTATTATGATAGTTTGATCTGATTTCAATATAAAGTCCTTGCTCATTTCATTTTGTTTCCAAAATTATGACAAGTTGTAGTAGAATGGTAGGAAAATTATACCACCAGCAGCAGTAGTACAGATAGTAGTATGTAGTATCTAGAACAAGAAGAAGTAAGAAGTATTTGTAGTAGGAATTGTTGGTGTTTATGTCTTCAATTGCCCTAAGAATTTGCATATTCTTATGAGAAAAAGTAATGAATGCGAGAATTGGGAAGATCAGTGGAGAATACACAACCCCACACTTGTATATCGATCGCCAATAGAGGGCCAAACATCTAAATGAATTGTGCTATAGCACCATACAGGGTCATAACGGATGGATTCATGGTTCAAGGTCAAGGGATAAGAAGGCATAGGGCAGGTGGTCTTTACTACTAATGGTCATGACATATCTCTTCATCAAAGAAAACTTGTAATTTTTGCACTTGTTCCATAGATCAGGAAATATTCTATATCTAGGTGTCTGGTAATCTATTTTGAGATATATAATTATGAGATAGCACAGGACCCGATGGTGTCTAGCCACTTGACCTTTATGTACTATGTTTATTTCTTTCCCTCTTTTTTATCTCTCTCTTTCTCTATATCTATCTCTCTCATTTAATTTGTTGAAAAAAATTGTCTGGCCAACTTTACCCTTCCAAAATACAGTAGTGAAGGCAGATATTTGAATCATAGTCTATAAAATAAAATTCATTAAAAACATAATACATGCCTACTTACATATATTTACAAAAAATATTGCATGACTACAAAAATATAGACGCTGTGCATGTACCCATGTGATGATTTCAAAAGGGGGACATTTCACATGTAGATTATGAAATTTTGTGAAACAGGGTTTTGCTTTGAATTTTTTTCAACAGCATCCCACCGCTGCCACCTATAATCCATCTACTCATTTATTCATTTTTTTATGAATTAGTCATTCATTAAGTTATAATTATTTTTTCAACATTGGCTAAAAGGTTTATTATGAACTGATGCAGTTGGTATGTGATAAACATGCAGAATTATATTAAAGGAAAAAATACAAACCTCTATATACATATGCGCCATACTATAGAAGTATGATAAGAATAATGTTGTGATGTAAACTACATCTGCATGTCCATGTAGCTTCTTATGCAAACTTGTTACAGCTTAATGTATCAAGTGTGTATCATAAATAATGTCTAAAGGGTGAGTATAAACTATAAGCAATAATAAAATAAGGATTTAAAAACATTTGCTTCTATATTGGGCCAACTTGAGTTTAAACCTGTAAATATTAATTCTAGATTTAGAAAAGATTTTTTGTGAGCACTTTTAATTAGTTTAA
Source organism: Lytechinus pictus (assembly GCF_037042905.1). Lineage (NCBI taxonomy): Eukaryota > Metazoa > Echinodermata > Echinoidea > Temnopleuroida > Toxopneustidae > Lytechinus > Lytechinus pictus. Next base: position 24,167,255 of record NC_087259.1, read on the forward strand.
CCCTCATGAATTTGGGGGCTCATTTTTTCCATTCAAAATACTGTGACAAAGTTTAACTTACACTGTAATTAGATATATTAAATCTATAAATTTACTTATTAATTGATGATGAAATAATTATTGACAATCCGAGGGCTCCCTTGTAAAACAGGCCATTTGGCTTGAACGGGACGACCCTGTCTTCACGTTAAAGAAAACGTGAATAAATTATATCTATTTTGGGATTTTCTTCCATTCAATATGATGTGGCAAAGTTAAGTGGTAACGTAGTGTGTAATTGGACAAACTTAATCTGTAATATAATTTGAAAAGTTTGGGAAGGGCCACTTTAAATGATGCAAACAATCATTGATGACCCCAGAGTTACGTAGTTATGCCTTTGTGTAGTAGAAAGGGGCAGTGATGATGATGATTGTGCCATGCCCAGCCATGCAACAGTTAGGGGTGTGACATTTCATTGTGTGGGTAGTAGTGGGCCACACCTGCCATGGAAACGTTTGCAAAGTGCTGGAGATCTGTCAGCAGCGATCAGCCATGATTGAGGCAGAGATGAGGTTGGGAGTGAGAGGGAAATGGAGGGGGACCCCTTGACAGTTTGAAAATGGAAAAACAATTATATGCATGGGCCATAGGAATAATAATGAAACAAAAGAGCCAATAAGAAATGTCTTCAAAGTTCATCGTGATTGGCATGAAGGGTATCTTACATAAAATGAAGGAATTTGGAAAATGAATTTGCAGCATTTTAAGAATGGAAAAGTATTATGTATTTTAATCACCTTACCCCAGCCCCCCCCCCCCCCCCACCCCGTAAAAAGATAAATGTAACATAATATATTCTTATTATTGTGCTTGTTATTATCATTGAAATATAAATGAGTCATGGAATGAATTAATATACAGACAGTTCTAAGAAATACCAGCATTAGAAAAGAAATGAAATTAATATTGATGAAAAAATGTTAGCTCTATAGAAATATCAAGGAATAAATATAATAATTGGAACATTATCAAGAATGTGTTTTTTTTTTCAAGATGAATTAGATAATACTCATGTTAATTACAAACTTAATTTTGTTGAATGAGTCAAAATATTTTTCTTTGATATAGAAAATTCTAAGATTGACAACATTAAAAAGAATGAAATTGATTTAGATGAATCAAAAATGAAAGAGAATAAGTAGAAAAATACAAAAATAGTAAATATGAAAAATTATGAAGAATTATAAACTTGATAATGGATTAATATTGGTATATTTAAAGAAATTATTATATTTTTAAAATAATGTGTTAGAATCAGATAAGAAATTTGCCAGTCAACTCTAAAACACACCTTATTTGATTTAATAGAAAATAATCCCCAAGAGATCATTAGATTCCTCAGTAATATGAGAAAGAATTTATGGCAAAAAAATGATGAAACTTGTTTTTATGGGAGACAGCTACTTATCTTCAGGTGTTAGAAATTGTTTGGAAATAGTACAAAAGTGTAAGTGTTCGTCAGGTGCATAAGGAGTTGTTATATGATTCATCCGTGCACCTGTAGGATTGGGTTTGCTTCATTGTTCATACTCATGTCTGCTCCACTTTTTATGACCTATCTGGTTATTTGGGGGGGTTTTTTCTTAAGGAGTAGTATTGCTTTTCTGTTCTGATAATAAATGGTATACGTAAGAACAATGTTATTGGGGTAAAATGACGTAAATTGAATTAATGTCACATTTGATTTCTAATGGGGTCCGTTTTTCAACACCAGGACAGGTAGTAGTCATATCTTTATCCACTCATACTATAATGTGAGGTGATCTTTATCCACTAACCACAGAGTTAGCTCCAATCTTACTAAACCCATTTCACAAAAGTCTTCCTAACTAGAATCCCTTGATAAATATGGTGAAACATAAATTGTTTAAACTTTAGAAACCGAAACATATGATTTGACAAATTCTTTGCCTAAAGTAGAGATAGAATTCATCCAAATGCTCATAAGGTTAAGGGTCCGAAAACAGAGAATGCAAGTCCAATTATGGTTAGCCCGATGTGGCAGAATCTTTAGCGATTGAGATATTTTACTATTTCATAATGAATGTTTTTTTGCATTTTACTAACAGATTATACAGTTTTTGTGCATTGCAATTATTGAATGATCTATCCCACTTGTTTGCAATGTATTTTCAACTTCTATTATTGATTACGTAAGACTATAATTTACAAATTTTGAGGCACTTTTGCATGTCATAGTCTACCCTCGTGATGCCACAACTTCATTTTGAAAGAAGTTATGATAGGGTCGGAGGTGTCATGAATATTTAGTCAGGTTGTTGTCCCCAATCTTGGCAAAGAGAGCTTTGTGAAACGGATAGTGGACATGTAGCTCACTATCTCCAATTTAGTCAAGTACTTAGACTTATGTTGGTGTCGATAAATGGGCCCCTTGCCTATATGAACTCATCAGCTCAACCTGACTTTGTTTACAGGTCCCTCTCTTGTCCTGTTTATGCACGTATTGTTTTTAATGTATTTATTGTTCCATTATCTGCATGAACCCTTGTAAAGTGACCCCCTTTAAGATTCTTCTATCGCTATCTTGAGTCATTTTATTGTTGGCTTATCCAGTCAGTCTGCAAGCCCCTGTGTTAATGAGCAAATGAGCAAGATTTATCCAAGTCCTCTCGTGGCTGAATTCATGTCCCTGCAAAATCTCGTGAATTGTGAGACTTTCTTTCTCAAAGAATTTAACCACTTTCTCCTTGAGTAATATTGATTATTTTTGTACCATAGGAGAAAGTAAATGATACTCTTTTATATTGGTTATTTCTTTTGAATGAAATATTTTGATAAATAAGTGAATTTTTGACCTGAAAAGATGCCTCAAACAGAATTTTCTTCCCCTGTTTTCACTTGCAAATTGTGCAAAATTTTGTGTTTTAGGCACAAACATTATTTATATCATCAGAAAGCTCAAACTCTATACTTTTTATTCTTGATAAATAAGTGAATTTTTGACCTGAAAAGATGCCTCAAACAGAATTTTCTTCCCCTGTTTTCACTTGCAAATTGTGCAAAATTTTGTGTTTTAGGCACAAACATTATTTATATCATCAGAAAGCTCAAACTCTATACTTTTTATTCTTGATAAATAAGTGAATTTTTGACCTGAAAAGATGCCTCAAACAGAATTTTCTTCCCCTGTTTTCACTTGCAAATTGTGCAAAATTTTGTGTTTTAGGCACAAACATTATTTATATCATCAGAAAGCTCAAACTCTATACTTTTTATTCTTGATAAATAAGTGAATTTTTGACCTGAAAAGATGCCTCAAACAGAATTTTCTTCCCCTGTTTTCACTTGCAAATTGTGCAAAATTTTGTGTTTTAGGCACAAACATTATTCATATCATCAGAAAGCTCAAACTCTATACTTTCTTACAATGTCACTCTTGATATGTGGCATCTTTTAGATTGGTCAGCAGCCAGCTCTTTCCATCAAGATGCAAGACGAGTTTTCTGAAATTTCTGAGTAACATAAAATCCAGAGTTCTGATTGGCTGAATAATGTTTTCAAAACAACAGGCGCAGGTAATTTGAAGCGATTACCACATGGGGAGTGTGACCTTGCTGAGGCCCAGTGTGAGGAACATTGGAATTTGCATGGGTGCGTGGTCTCTATGACCAATCAGAGCGCAGTATTCTTGCTTTTGAGCTGCTAAATGTACTTGGCCTATGAAAAGCTGGCTGCTGACCCATCTAAAGTACCTCTTCTTTTAAAAATTATATCATATTAAAGCTTTGATCTTCAGCTTTATCATGATCTAAAAATCATTTGTGCTCAAACAGAAATAAGTTGAAAATAACAACCTGTGTTGCATGAAAATAATTATTTTCTTTCATGTTTTAGATCAAAAGTTTCACCTATATTAAACAATCTTTTAAAAAATCCAAACACATGACATGAAAGAATGACTTTTCTTCTTTAAAAAGATACAAAAAACATTAAATTTGGTCAATATTTAGAGCAGCAATGGCCAAATAAAAAGAGGTGTTTTCGTCCGCACCAAGCTCATTAACAATGCAAAAACCCTCCGTTCATGAATATCACTTGGATAAAAGAAGCTACTTTTTCAGGGCTTGCCGACTGACTGTATCTACAAAAAATTTGTTTGTTTGACTTGAAATAGTATATCACATTTTTCAATTTTCAGTGGGTCCAAAAAAAACTATACACTTTTGAAATGGCTGCCAAATAAAAAATATACGTGTATTACTTTGGGGGGAAAACACCTACATACCTGGAAGCCAATGTCAACTTTCAAATGACACCAAAACAAAAAGTTGGAAAATAATTTATTCTTGAGCGAGCACTACCCACTTAAACAAAGGGTATAAAAATTAGGCTGGGCAGGAATTAGCCTTCCAATTTCTGTCAGTTTTTGAGAGGGAAATCCTTTGGAACTTGCAAAGTTGAGGGAGTTGTAATAAATTAATGATCAATTGTGACCAGTTTGGGTTGGTTAAGCAAATTTCAAATTGAACTTTAATGCATGAGTGAACACAAATAGCACTTTTTGGGGCAGCATTTTAACTTTATCATGTGGATCTCAGCAATGTGTTCATGGGAGTCAGGAGAATAGGGGGTGAGATAGGACTTTAAGTGGGAGAAGTAGGTTGATGGAATAAGGGTCAACAGAACATTTACCCCCCCCCCCCCGTCCTTCCCTCCTGTTGAGAGACTGATTGCTATTACATATAGCATGAAGTCCAGAGCAGAACGTTGATTTAATGATAAGTTCTGAAAATTTGGGCATCAACTTTTACCTATCAATCATTTAATCAACAATTTATCAATAACTTAACTCAATCAATGTGCAATGGGATTACTCAAACATTCAGTTTTTTCAATAAATTATTTCATAAATCATAATCTGTCAATTTCTTGGTAACCATTCAATGAAATAAAATGACCATCAGCCACCGGTCACTTGGCAGTTAAGTTTTGAATAGGCTACCATCCAGGAAGTGAGACACAGAGAGTGAGGGAGCCGGGGAAAATGGAGGTGGAGGGCGGGGGTGGGGGTACATAAGACTTTTAATTTGTGAAAGGACAAAAAGAAGAGGAATGCCCTTATAACCAAGTCTTACCATATCTCGCCCTCTTGCTTGTAACAGGTACCATCACATTACTCTGACACTCACAAACACACTGCTGAGGTCCACAAGATAAACTTAAAATGCTACACTAAAATTGCAATTCCTGTTCACTCATGCATTAAATTTCAATTTAGTGACTTATGAAATTTGCCTAAGAAACCAAAACTTATCTCACTCAATTATTTAGCCCAACACCCTTAGCTTTGCAAGTTCCAAAGGACTAACCACTCAAAAAACTGGAAGCCTAATTCCTGCCCAGCCTAGCCAAGCTTAGTTTCTCAGGGGGAGAGAAGTGGGGTGGGGAGGGGTGGCTAAACGTTATGTTGACCTTTATCCCATCAACTTACTTCACCTACCTAAGTCCTATTTACCCCCTATTCTCCCGATTCCTGACTCTCATGAACACATTGCTGAGTTCCACATGATAAAGTCAAAATGCTGCACCAAAAATTGCAATTCATGATCACTCATGCATTAAATTTCAAATTAATAATTGGTTAAATTTTCTCAACAACAAACTGATCACAATTGATCATGAATTCCTCACAAAACCCTTAACCTTGCAAGTTAAAAAAAAAATTGGAAGGCTATTTCCTGCCCAGTCTCATTTTCATACCCCTGGGTGATTCCATAAGTGTCGTACGGGACATTTAGAGAACATTTGACAGTTTTTTTACAAGAAAAACAAAAAATATTCCAGTAACTAAAGGTGATCATCAATTACTACCAGAGTGTTAGAAAAACCAAGACTTAACATGACTTGAATTCACATCCTGTATAATACAGATTTAAAATAGTAATGTGTCATACGGATGCAGAAAAAGTGGCTTTTTTAGAAACCTCAAGTTTGTACTCTAAAGTCTGTGAGTTGGTCTGATAATTTTCATAGAAACTGAACTCAAATTGATATTCAATTACCCAAGAACAAACACATCTATGAAAGAAAGCAAAATAAGCATTAATGAATAAATAAAGCAAATTACAATTTTCAAGAACATTGTGGCGTACGGGACACTCAAAATGTGTCGTACGGGACATCTCTAAATTGAAGCCAAACTTTCTTTATGTCTCTGTGACTTCTTCAATCACTTTATTTGGCTGATGATAATGATAATCCCATCAAACTAAAGACATTCATTATGTTAGAAACCGCTATTGGCTGAATATTTCTGTCAATATATCATAAACAAAATAATGTGTCGTACGGGACACTTGTGTGTCGTACAGGACACTTCTGTGTCGTACGGGACACTTGTGTGTCGTACGGGACATTTGTGTGTCGTACGGGACTCTTGTGTGTTGTACAGGCACTTGCGTGTTGTACTGGGCAGCCTGAATAAAACAATGAACTTTTTATCAATCAGAAGGGGAGCATTGCCCCTAAATTCTTCCTTTTTAATGAAAAGTCTTTTAATAAGTAGTCATTCAGGACAATATAATTAAGTAACCTCAATATATACAATCGGGAGCAAAATGTTATCATTTTTTTTTCATGATGGGAAATGTACAATGGTTCATTCACAGCATGTTTACGAGCTGAAAAACTTTAGGTTTTGTGTGAAGTTATATTTTAGTGAATTAATTGATGATTTCCAATACACTATTTAAACAATGAATGAATGAAACTGTTTGTGTAAATTATGGGGCTAAAATGTAATAATTTTTCATATAAAATGTATATATACATGATATGTCACAACTGTCACTTGTAATTCCACAAAATATTTTTTTCTAAAGAAATGCGGTTCTACTTTTTCAAACCTTTCTGCATTTCATGAAACCATATGGTTTGTCTTATTTTCCAGATTTTTTGTTTTACAACTTGAAAAAAGTAAGGAGTTTCAATACTGTATATAAAAAAATTAGTGATCATCAAGGGAAGTCCAAATAGATGATTGATATGTAATTTTTTTTTTACCATCTTATAGTAATTCCACATTAGCATGCAAGAAGAAGTCATCTTCCAGGCTAGGGTGAATCAATTATAAAGGTTGTCTTTTCATGCTCAATGACAAAGATATTAACCTGCTCTAACCAGTGAAAATCACCAGTTTAGCTGATGGGAATCACAAAAGAATACGCCTACATGAAATCAATTAAAATGGTTAGAATCACCTATTTCATGTTCTATGGAGATAAAAAAAGTGCTTTTTCAGTTCACTTTATGTCAAATCGATTACTTGAATTAAAATAGGCCTACTATTTATAGTTTCTGAATCCAAATCCTGCAATTAAATGCATTATATATTGTGTGTCGTACGGGACAACTTTTAATAGGACAATTTTTGAAAAATGAAGGGCAGTAATTAGATCCTTATTAAATGGGATAAATCGATCACCCATGGGTCAAAGAAAGAGAAACTGATATTGTGAAATTGCATCATCAAAAATAAACTTTTGCATTTTCATGTGTCGTACGGGACATTGCCAAAAATAGGTTCGGAAAAATCAGGGCTGCCCCTATTATAGATCATGAAAATGTTGTAGATATTATTTGGAACCATCAATGATACATTATTCCATTGACCTGCAATATTTTTAATCTTCTTGTGCTTTGCCAATAATTGTTTCAGGCAGTGTTTGTACTTGACTATTTAGTTAGCAAAATTATTGAAAATTAAAAATTCCATTGTTCCCCCCAAAAAAACTATATCTGACTTCACTTTTGGTTAAAACTCATAATTTTCATAAAAATTAGGTATCATAGTAAAACATTACACTACTTATGACTTATTGAAAGCATGTTGAAATTTATGATATTTTTGAAGTTCTAGTGTGGAATCGCCCCCCTGGTTTACGTGGGCATTGTTCATTCAAGCATGAATATATTTCCAACTTTTTGGTGTCATTTGAAAGTTTTGACTTTATTGGCTTTCCATATATATATATAAGTCTTTTCCCCTAAAAGTGATATTTATTATTTTATTTGACAGCTATTTCAAAAGTTAACAGTTTTGGGGAACGCACTGTATAGTGAGAATGAAGTCTATTATGTAGCCAAATCCACCTTACAAAATACAAATATGTTCTTAATAAATACAGAAATCAATATATACAACACTGAACATTACCTGTATATTTTTTATATAAAATTTGAAAATTAAAATTATCAGGTTTTGCTTAATTTCACTGGACATCGTGATCGGTGTACAAATGAGGGAACTGATGCACAGTAAAAATGCTGTTTAAAAAGTACAACACTGTTTCCAATATGAACCTTACAATAGTTTTTTAAATAGGTCATTTAGCTATATTTGATTTATCAAGCCATTTTTAATCAGATCAACTTTTAATTTGGGTGGACTTGACCATTTAAAGACTAATTGCCTCCTTCTATTCAGTTTTTATCTCAGAATAAGTTTCATTTAGGCATCAGATGAGCAAGTATTCTTATCAATTTCCTGAGACATTGAATGCAGTTATTACTTCAGACAGCCTATTCATGAAAAAAAAACTTACAGTCATCATCCACCTGGTGTTTGAGATACTTCAAAGTTCAAAGCACAGGAGATTAAGAAGGAAAAAGTGCAAAATGAGGGGGATATTCTATAATTTTTTGAAAAACTGAGAAGTGCAAAGTCATTAAGAATTCCTCATCTCTACTTCGCAACCTTGCAGGAGAAAGCCTTGACAAATTTAGTTCACTAGCTGATAAGGCTTAACATGAGGAAGATGTCCTTTTCAGAGTTTTATCATGATTTTATTTGTGTATTTTTGTGTTCAAAGGTAATTTATATCTTTGATTACAATTTGTTGAAATAAGGTCAGGTGTTTTTTTTTTTTCATTTTAAAAATAGTTCTAGTTATTAGACACTTTAATCGTAAGTTCTATGTTTTATAATTAATTATTTTAATTTCATCTGATAATGAATCCAAACTATTGAAAATGAATGTTTAGATTAAGCAAAACTTAGAATAATAATTTTAAAGAAACACACAAATATAAGGAAACTGTTCTATATCATAGGTAAAAAGAAGAGATATGATTAACATCAGTTCTAGCGATATGGAGCTCGTAATTAGGTCCTCTTTAATCAACCCTAATCAAATTTGTTAACGTGTAGTCTAGTGGGGTAAAATAGTGGTCGGAACCTATTATCTGCACCAAGCGGCAATTACGTCTTTCCCTTTTTCGCACCATTCAAAACACGAGACGATCAGTTACCGTCATCCTCATCCAATCATCTGGAAAAGCCATCATTTTTTTTTCTCTCTTCGATATGAGGAAAGAGGGACCATTTTTTTTTTCCCCCCTCTCATTTTTCTTTCTCCTCCTGTAGGAATATGCTATATTGCAGGTGAAAGTTCAGGCTACCTTTAAATTAATTTGCAAGGTTACTAATTACAATGAACTTTCCCCATACCGGTATATTTACATAATGTGGAAGAGGGAGAGGAGAGATTGCATTACCACATGTACAATGTTGAAATACATTGCGTTAGGTGGATATGGGTTGAGGACTAACCTGATAATGTTGTCTATCACTTTTAGGTTATGAAATTCATTTTATAATAATAATACATGTAGCTGGATTGTATGTAGGGCTTTTAGCCAGAGGATACAAAGGGAAGCGGTTATACCCTAACCTTACAATGAAGCTCATGCTTCCATTTTATCTGCAGCGCTCGTTGCATTCATAGAGACATTTCTTGTGGTATTGTACTTTAAATAAACCCTGTCATACAAGTAGGCCCGTATTCTGAACTCTGGTTTAAATTAAACCCTGGTTTAAAGTTGTGGTTTAACTATGGAGAGCCAATTGGAGCACAAATCCCTAACAGTACACATTCAATTTATTTATTAACTGATATGACACTTAAATTGTTTGCAATTGTCTGAGAATGATAACTGAAGTATTAATCTTCATTATGAAAGCAAAAGGAAACAAAAATAAAACATAAGAAATATACAATACAAACAATTTTTGAATTTTTGGCTACCCATAATTTTAGCACAGGGTTAGACCATGGTCTAAGTTAAACCTGACTTCAGAATACAGGCCTTAGAGTCAGAAGTTTAGTAGATATACTTGTACCTCATCATTCCACGTAAATTATTCAATAACAGATCCTCTGAAATATAATGCTCCCACAACCACAATAGATTTTGCAGCAAACTTTCTCACTATGGTTTTATTTTCACTTGTTCTACAAGCAGTTGGTCTACTTCTGAGATCTAATCTAGTCTCATATCGCATGGACCAAACTCATTTGGTCTACAATTAGTTTGGTCAAATTGCTATGTGATCTACAAGACACTTGGGCCAATACCCACTACAGTATAAAGGATAATTTCTTTATTTGCTTCATTGATTCAAACTCTACAGGAAAAAACTTAGTTGGATTAGTCAGAATACTTTTCAATATGTTTGCACCAATATATTCTACATTATATAGATGGTCTAAAGGAGAGAGAAAGGAAGAATCGCAGTGCATCCCCAAATTTATCTAACAATTACCGGCGTAATACTTTGCTATTCCATTGGGATACTTCAGGAATTAAGTTGTAGGATGAACGTAATCTGGATACGTAGAGCATTGAATAAGATGTTGATCAAATAACTTGATACGCCGGGTTAGCGAGTGATACTCTGGGGTTCTTATTGCTCCCATTGCTGGATAGGCTTTAATGCAATCAATTACAGCAAGTGACGATGGATATTTTCATTGAGTTGGGTCTTTAGAAGGCCTCTCATATCATCATTCCACCTCTATTAATACACACAGCTAGATCTATTACAAAGCCATTATAAGACGTATCGAGCGTTGCCTCATGGATGTAGTTTTCTCTCACGAATCTCCATTGGTAAATGTTCAATGTATTAACTCTTATGACATTCAAATCATTTATTTATAACTGTCTCAGAATGATAACTGAAATATTGTCTTTATTGTGAAATCAAAGGGAAACAAAATAGTAAATAAAAGAAATATATAACATAAGCAAAATTTTTGAGCATTTGGCTCCCCATGATTTAGGTACAGAGTTAGACTACATAGTCTAAGTTAAAACTGACTTCAGAATACGGGCCATTAAGTTTAATTTCATTACTCATTCTTAATCTCTGTCAACCCTTGCAGGAGGTCAAGAAACCCCTAGACCTGGTCCTATCCATCTCCACCTCAGCCAAGATCCTTCTCAACAAGACCCAGGAGGCCCAGCTGGAACTGACCAGTACCCAGACCAGTCCAGAGGACCAGTCTAGACCAGGATCCTACTATGGTCAGTCCTATGCCTGCAGTCTGAGTCTGTCCGGCGAGGTCCACGATCTGAGAAGCCACATTCAAGAGCTCTACGATGTCATTGTAACAGGATGGAAAGGTGTGTATCATTTGATAAAGGTCCAAGACATTTGATCAAGGTTGATTCTTATGATTGAATAGATTAATAATTAGTCATTAGGGGAGGTCCATCATCTTAGGAGCCACATTCAAAAGCTCTATGAAGTCATTGTTACAGGCTAGAAAGGTTTGTATCATTTTGTATGGTCCATCGCCCAATCACACAAAGATGAGTAATTGATTGTAAGATTGATTATTATGATTGATTAGATCGATTGGCTGAGCCTATCGGGGAGTTCCATGATCAGATACAAAGCCACATCCAAGAGCTCTATGATGTCATTGTAACAGACTGGAAAGGTGTGTATCATTTTGAATGGTCCAAGGCCCCCTGTAACACAAAGTTTATTGATTCAATGTTTGATTTCATTATCCTGCACACATATACCCCTTTAAGTATTTTAATATATGTACTACATGTATATTCCAATATTATATCCCAACATTTCTAAGATTACTAAGAAAAAGTGAAATTGACAATAAATATCTGAAATCAAAGATTTAGCTAAACCCCCTTCCCTCTTTATGTAAGAATTGTCTTCTTATGGGTAAGCCCTTTTATCGTATTATGATTGTTTCATCAGGAAACCCATCGAATGATGGTGAAAGTGGTATGATTGGTAAGCACCTGTTTGAATATTTATCATTAAAAAATCATTGGTCTTGTGAATCAGTAATGCATTCTATCTATCTATATCTATCTCTATTTCTCTGACTAAAGTCTATCTCTGCCTCTCTATGTCTTTGATAATAATATACATTTATAGCATTTCTGAGGCACTGATTGCATAATTGCCTATTCAATGGTGCACTATATTGCTGTAATGGCTTTAGCTCCAGCTGCTTAAAGGTGCTTGATGCATTCAAGGAATTAATCTTGTCGGGTACCCATTCACCTCACCTGGGTGAGTGTAGCCCATTGTGGAACAATTTATTGCTCAAGGAAATTGCAGCATGGCCAGGATTCAATCCCACGACCCTCTGTTTCAAAGGCAGGAGTCAAAACCACTAGAACGTCTCTATCTGTGACTCCATATTTCTGTATCTTTTTCTATGTGTACATAATATCTGTCTCCCCCTTTTAGATCCTTTTTTTTCTTCTATTATTCATCATCTAACCCATTGGTCTAGTTTATGGGTGGAATTATAATGTATTCCTTTTTTCTTCTCTCTCTCTCTGTCATTCTCTCATCCTCCTCTCTTCTTGCATTTTATATGTTCAAAGCAAAGTTCATGTGAAATATTAATCTCTGAATTTAAAAGGGTGATGTAAAGGCATATCTAACAACATCTAATACATTTCCACCTACTGATACACTCAAAGAGTATTATACAGGATTGTAATGTTTTTATGTCACAACACAGGGGGCATTTCTTGAAATAAATTTTCAGTGAGTTTTACTGGCTATTGTTATGAGCTACTACATATCCTTGTTTCTGAAATTCTGATAATCAAAATAAGATTATGAAAATCTCAAAAAAAAAATTTCATGAAGTCCTCCCCAGAACTTTGATTTTGTCTCTGTATCATTGCTTCAAGAACATTTTATGCTTCATAAACCACAAAATTTATCCAGTGATTAACAATTGACTAGAATAATTATTATATAGACATTTTGTGCTTGAATGATCTGATATTTAATAGTGTGGAAAAGGTTTTTTCAAACTGTGACCACACTGCAGGACACTGTTACCACACTATTGGATACTATGAAAAAACACTGTCACCACACTATGGGACAGTGTGACCACAGTAAGGGACACTGAAAAATACTATAGGACACTGTGACCACACTATGGGACACTGTGAACACACTGTGACCACACTATGGGACACTTTGAACACACTATCAGACACTGTGACCACACTATTGGATACTGTGAAAATACTATAGGACACTGACCACACTGCAGGACACTGAGACCACACTATTGGATACTGTGAAAACACTATGGGTCACTGTGACTACACTATGGGACACTGAAAATACTTTAATAGGACACTGTGACCACACTATTGAACATTGAAAAATACTATGGGTCACTGTGACCACACTAAAGGACACTGAAAAATACTATAGGATACTGTGACCACACTATGGGACACTGACCACACCATTGGATATTGTGAACACACTGTGACCACACTATTGGATACTGAAAAATGCTAAAGGACGCTGTGACCACACTATGGGACATTGAAAAATGCTATAGGACGCTGTGACCACACTATTGGACATTGAAAAATACTATGGGTCACTGTGACCGCACTAAGGGACACTGAAAAATACTATAGGACACTGTGACCACACTATGGGACACTGAAAAATACTATAGGACACTGTGACCACACTATGGGACATTGAAAAATACTATAGGACACTGTGACCACACTATTGGACATTGAAATATACTATAGGACACTGACCACACTATGGGACATTGCAAAATACTATAGGACACTGTGACCACACTATGGGACATTGAAAAACACTATAGGACACTTAAATCACTATGGGACACCGTTACTACACTATTGGATACTGTGAAAAACACTATGAGACACTGAACACACTATGGGACACTGAAACACTATGGCCGGGACACTGACCACACAAAGGGAAACTTTGAAAAAACTATTGGACACTGACCTCACTGTGGGACACTGAAAACAATATGGGGCACTGTGACCACACTATAGGACAGTTCGACCACAGTATGGGACACTGACTACATTATGGGACAGTGTGAACAAACTGTGGGGTACTGTTTTTTTTTCCAGCCGGGATATTGCTTGCCAGACCACAATGCTACCTGTACCTCCAAGCCATGGCACCACTGGTCAATGACAGTCTTTATTATTTTATTCACAAAAATATATCTAAAAATAAATTGCACCTTTTTCAATCTAACCTAAACAATCTACAAAGTATTTTCGAAGACAACTACCAAACTTTATGTGGGAGTGTTTCATGGAAGTTTTGATTGATGCTGACTTTGTTTGCTCTCAGCCAATCAAATGCAAGGATTTGCAGTAACTTATAACATTATCTAGACTATTTGTCCATAGTTCATGAAATGCTCCCTCGGCTTGTCTCATAATCTACCTTTGTGTTGGTCCACTGATTTTTATATACTGTATATGGAAAACAGCATTGAGCCTGTTCATACTGCTTACCCATCCATTTCACATGTCCACTCTCTTGTGAATAAATGCTTCCATTGTGCCCCCCATGGCCCATCAGTTTATCTACCTGTGTTGTAATATATGGGGACATAGACAGCGACATGATCTGTTTGTCAAATTTTGTCATGACATATTTGTAATGTTGTTACTTCTGGATATGTAATCCCACCTACCCACTCGAATTACTCCAGTCTGCGTCAAAGCCATCCTTCAGCGGTGTCTTTCTCCGGCCCCTCGGTTCCCCCTCGCTCATCTTCCCACACCGTGAATTCCAGGGAGCGTGAAACGCATCATGGCCTGAACGTCAGCCGCCATTTAGCCCCGTGTCAATCAGTGTCAGGGTTTGAATGCGAAATAGAAGCTTGGAGTGGCATCCGATTTGACTTTTCATCTCTCACGGATCAATGCTTCTGTCATTCCCATCTCTTCATTGCCCTGTCTTTCCATTGCCCTATCATTCATATCCTATCCCTCCACCCCCCTATCCCTTTATCATCTATCCCTCCCTTATTTGCCCCTTCATCACCTATCTCAACATTATCCTATCCTTCCATTGCCCTTTCTCCTTATCCCTTCATCCATTCCTCCTTTGTCTATCCCTTCATTATCATTTCTTCATCAGTTCTGCCCCATATCACTTCATCACCTATCCCTCCTTTCTTTATTCCTTCATCACATATCCCTTCATTGCCCTATCCTTCATCATTTATCCCTCATTTGTTTATCCTTCCATGACATACCCTTCAATGTCCTATCATTTCACCACATAGTCCTATTTTATCTTTCCCTTCATTACCCATCTCTTCATTGCCCTGTCCTCCCATCGTATTCCTCCATCATGCTATCCCTCCTCTGTCTATTCCTTCATCGCCTATCACTCCATAGCCTAGCCCTTCAATGCCCCCATCACCCAATCCCTCTTTTGTCTATCCTTCATCACCTATCTCTCCATAACCTCGCCCTTTAACACATTATTCCTCCATCACCTATTCCTCCATCATCCCATCCTTCCTTCGTCCCTCCAAAACCAATTCCTCTTTATCTATTCCTTCATCACCTATCCTTACATAGCCTTGCCCTTCATCACCTATATCTTCATAGCCTACCCCCCCCCCCCCATCATCTTATCCCTGTATATTTTATTCCCTTCTTTCTAGTGGTAATTTACAAAAATGATGTGCAGATTCACAAAAGTTTTCTACATGTACATATGAAAGGATTTTTAAAATACATGATGTTCACTGTGAATATTCCTCTTCTCTGCCCCCCCCCCCTCCTTCCTTTCTTTTGTGGTCATTATACATGTACACATTTACAAATTTCAGAATATCCCCCAAATATTTTGTAACCATTATATTCAATCTCACCCATGCCTATCCTTTAATCTTTTGAGGGTCTGGGGCTTTTTCATAAAACTGAATTTCACTTACAACTGATAATCTTTTCTTGTGATAAATGATATATCCATGTATGTAGCATATTCAAATCATGCATAAATTTGCTCATAACTTTACAAACAGTTTTATGAAACAGCACCCAGGTTCCTTTCACTGTTTTATCTTCTATTCATTTCACTTCCATACACATCCATCATTCCCCCTTTTCTTCATAGTGTAACCTCTGAAAATATGTCAGATATCTTGCGCTTGATCCCATTCCACAAGTTAGTGCTACACAAACTATGTATGTCACCCAAAAACTTATTTGAAAACCAATATCCTGGCATCTTTCACCAGAGTCTCCAAATGTCACATTCCTTAATATAGCTCTCCGCAAGTGTCTAAATGAAAATAAAAAACTATGTGGGGTCCATAATTGTATCTATTGACTTTCCTCTTACACTTCCTCTTGTTGGGGTTCAGGTCGTGATCGAGGTTTAAGGTTGAATGAGGGGATTTTAGTCATTTCTTTTGTTGTTGTTGTTGATGCTAATGTTCATCTCATCATTTTGCTACCAGTCTGTCTTGTAAAAATTTCCCATTTTATAACCCAATTGTGGCATTCATTCCACATACTGCGGGTAATTAATTTCAATATTGAATGTTTTTAACAATTTGCAGTATATGAGTAGAAGGGGTTGGAGTATTTATGAATCTCTTCTTATCTTTTCCTCATATTGTACTTTGTGTGAGAGATTTTTGAAAATGCTTTATGAATATGCTTTAATATCTGAGCATTTGCATACCAGTAAATTGGCAAATTCAAAATCACAATGTTTTCATTGAAATTCTCATCTGTCGCAAATTTTTTTCAAAAAATATAAACCATGAAATCACTTTTTTTTTTCATTGAAATTCTGTCACATTCATCCTTTTCAGGGAGTTTTGATGATGTTCTTTTTAGGATCTGCATTCAATTTAGTAATGCAGGGTTAGAAATGCAGCAAAATGATAATTTGAAGAATATCATGCAGTCGATTAAGTTCAAAATAAAGCTTAACTGAGGGAATTACGCATTTAGTGAAGGCAATGCTCTGTCTTACTTTATTAACCATTGCAGGGGATAATTGGTAGATTTTGGAATCCTCCATGATATTCTCCAGTTGTGCATCCCCCGAATGTGAGGAACATGCATCTAATAATTTAACCATTGCTTTATTTGAAAATAATGCCCCCTTACCCCCTAAAAAAATAAAAAATAAATTGATGATAAAAATAAAATATGGGAATTCTCAATTTCAACTGCACTCATTTATGGAGAATGTTTCTATAAAGGTTTAGGTAATATTTATTTTATTTCATATCCACACTATATACATTGGACTGATTATTATATGATAAAATCTCTTGGCTATATTTATTAAATCATTTCAGTTGAGCTTTGAAATTACAAATATTTTGTTGTTGTTTTTACCTACCGTATGCAGGCTCAGAGTTTGACCCTCTAAAGCTACGCCTGCCGACCGATGCACTTCTAGTGGTGGTCAACCGTCTCCCTCAAGCCGCATCCACCCTGGAGCTACTCAGTATCCATGGCAACAGCTCCACCTTCTCCGACACCTCCACCACCTCCTCGACAGACGGTCCTGGCCGTCCGACCGACCTGGTGCGCCTGGCTAGCAGACAGCTCCTGACCCACCTCAGGTCACTACAAGATTACATACGCAACACCGTTAGGAGGTCACGAATCCCTGCGGAGTCAGAGACGGGGGTGAAGCGCAGCAAGCACGTCAGGTTTGCTGAGCATCTCAATAAGAAGGCATTCATCTACAGGTATTCATCGATGTCCTCCGACACCGATTCTAGCGGGACGTGAAATGCCATAAGCCTTCTTTCAAAATAATGCAACATGGTCAAACCCTTCTAAATGGCCACTTAACATAGCGATTATATAATTTATATTCCTCTTTCTTATCCCAAACATTTTGCCCCTGAAAACTTTCATCATTAAGTTCTTGTTCATTTATATATTAGAAAAATTGCCAATACTAGTAGTCCTCAACATTTATCAAGTCAAATATGAAAAAAGGCTTTATTGGCTCATGAGAAAGATCTCGTTCCTGAGGCATTGCATAAAATTAGTTAAAAACAAGAAATTCTAGAAAATCAGCAAGATTTTACATCTAGTTCTACATTTGAATTTTTACTTCATATACATGTATGTACTGGGATCCACAATTTTCAAACCACAGAATGTTTCACTGACTATTTGATCGTTAGACATAGTGATAATTAGCCCTAAGTTGGTATTAGACCAAGTTTTACTTCGACCTAATGGTAGTTTAACCAAGTGGATTCAGACAGAATGCGATGTAAAGCTAGATGATCTGGAAAGTAGACCAGTTGGTATTAGACCAAGTGTTATTTGGTCCAAATGCCAATTAGACCAATTTGTTTGTAGTCATAAATGCAATGTATTCAGGAAAGTAGACCTAATGGTATTATACCAAGTGTTAAATGGTCCAAATGGGTTTAGACCTAATGCAATATGAGGCTAGATTATCTGGATGATAGACCAATTAGTATTAGACCTAGTGATAATTGGACCAAATGGTCATTAGACCAAGTTGATTTGGAGATGCAGTGGGTTTAGTCACGATGCAGAGACATGTACATGTAATACATAGTATGGATTAGACCAATTGGTAATATACCAAGTGATGATATCGACTGCAATTAGACCGAATGAGTTGAGACTAGTTGTAACTGGACCAGAAGGAAATAAGACCAAATAGACAGTAGATCAAATGGGTTTTTCATAATACATTGTGGTATCATATGATTTGTAGATTAAACCAACTGATATGAGATTATTGAATGATTGCACCCAATAGCAACATGACAAAGTTGATTGTATGCCAACTGGGTTAAAGACATATTATATAGTGGTCTTAGGTGCTTTGAGAATTAAGGTACATGTAACTGGTATTATACCAAGTAGCTATAGTCCCACAATATCAACACTGCCATGCCATGCAAAATGATTCACAAAACCTTTACAACAAAAATTGGAGTAACCATTTCTTAAATATACAGTAATGAACAAAAAAATTTAGTCAAAGGGTTATGGTCAGGGGGGCTCTGGTAATTGCCTTCATGTATTTAGTAAATATAGGCTTATTATATGTTAATTTTATTGAAATATCACTGCTTGTTGCCCAAAATTAATCAGAATGTTTATGTATAAAGCATTGTGGAAACGACTAAACAAATAGCATAGCATAGAAGTCTCATAAATGTTTCACATCCTAGAAGTGCCAGATATATTTTCAGGGGGAGGGACTATTTGATGGTGTAAAAAGTGTACATATTGTCAACATTTTATTTCTGCAGTATAGTATACCTCTCAACAGACATTTTTTAGTACATACATATGTATATATACTTGACCAGTTTAACAGTATTGGATGTAGAATACATGTATTTCTATTTTCAATGACTGATGTTATTTAATCTTAATTGGCAATTAATTTGTGAATAATGTGTAGAAATCTTGTACAAATTGATAGATAAAGAAATTTTGACAAGCTAGGGTTTGCCTGAAATCACACTGCTGTAAATAAAAAAAAATTAATAAATCATATAAACGTGTGTATGTTTATGTAAGTAAATAATTGCAATTCAGTAATCATTTTATAGAATTTGTACGACTGCGCAAACAGGTATTTGCAATGGATGGATATACTTCAAGTTGTAACATAGGTGTGTACATATGTAGTTGCAAATACTAAAAAAGATTATGCTCACTTATAATTGACGATTCATGGTTCAAAGGACATTTACGTGTACAGTGTATGCTCAAAAGATTGAGAGAGAAACAGAGAACATTCTTGGCATCACAATACTTTTTAATCTTAATTTGAAATGGAACAATAAAAGGGAACAATAATCAAACGGAAAAATATCTGAGAGCCTACAGTGTTTTTCAAGGGAATTTTAATGAATTTACGAAACCAAAATTGTTATCTGTTGCTAAAGTGTTCCTGCCTAGGTGAGAAAAATATGTAAAGTATTGATCAGTAGGAGTGTGTACAATGTACCCTCAAGTTAGAATGGGACTATACTTGAAACTAGATTACTAGATATTATTATAGAAGTCATTACACTCCCCCCCCCCCATTCCGAAGTCCTCTCCCTCTCTGTATCTCTCTCTCTCTCTCAACACAAACCCCCCCCCCCTTCTGTCAGTTCATTGCATATAAATGAATGAGAAGGATTAGGCCCAAAAGATGAAATTGCTATCCTTCAATTAAATGGGCCTAGCTCCCAGCTGAGCCTTCCTAATGAGGTTTACTGAAAGATGCCGGCTGAAGCGATTAGCGGCCGGCCGGCCACCGTGCATGCCGAACATGACCTATAAAGTTATGCCCAGACCAAGGCTGAAACTCTGACCACACTGTCATTGCCATGGTAAAACCATTCCAGATATGGTATGTGGATCTCTGCATCTGAAAATGGCGGATCAGCTATTTTTAGGAGCCGACTGTCCTTTGGTTGTGTGCCGTAATTAGGGGAAGTGGGTGTGAAAAGATGTCTTCTGAGTTTTGTGATGACAGGTACTTGATAATGATAACGGCAATTATAAAGAAATTATTGTGAACTCAATGTAATTAGAGGTATCATGAAATTCATACAGAACATGATGACCTTTGAACTTTAATTTGGTTGTTGCTACAGCGGTGATAACAAGTTAGCGAACCCCTCCACAAAATGCACTCCTCCATGCTGAGTGTTGAATGTAGACAACAACACTACAAAATTTATTGAATGTAATATTTTATCACCTGACTTCACAATTGAAGATCTATAAACATGGCATAATTTGAACACTTTTTAGCACCACTGTATTAGCCTTCACCAGACGGGGCTAATATTGAATCAATATCTCAGGAAACTAGAAAATATAAAAAGTGTCCATTCCTAAGTAAAGTTTAATGGCAATCAGAGCATCAAAATAAAAGGGAAATAGCAGTGAGCTTAATAAAATGTTTACGTTTTTTAGACACGATATTGATGGGAATAGAATCTATGGTGTTGGAAGTGATTTAGCATATGGCAATTACAGATAAAAGAGACATGAAGAAGTTAAGGAGTTTGTGCCATTTCAGCAATTGATAGAGGCCAACATGCCAGGTCAAGATTTAAAAGTTCATTTCTGTAGACTTTTGACATAAAAGTCTGTTGATAGATGTACATAGGTTTCTTGTAAATACCACTGTGCGAGAATAAGTACGTGTGTGTCACTCTATTGTGAACTGCATGCAATCTGAATCATGATGTCAATGTATAATTCGGTATGAGGGATGAGCGCTAGAGCAAACTAGCCCATAATAAATGGATTGAAGCTTAGCCAAGCCTATTGTGGAGTATTTGTCAGTGTCTCTACGGAATGCCTGTATGATGGATAGCGAAACCCCCCACTCGTCTTCTTGATTGCCCCACAAGTCTTTAAGTCCTAGATTAGAATAGGTTGTAAACAGATTATTGGTAGGGGTGACTCCCGGCCCATTTTGCAATCCAGCAGGTTTTTTTTGTCAGAGGAGGCAGGCGGGCGCAAGAGGATCAGGGAGTTGGTCCAACGCTTCCCCCCATGAAAACCTTGGGGGAGTGGCCCTCTGGAAAGGGTGCGTTATTCTCCAAGGCTAATTTGTCGGGATCACTTCGTCCAAAACACTGAGCACCTTAATTTAATTTCCTGGGCTGCGAATCCATTGTGCGAGTTGGCAGTTGGCAGTCGGTGCGAGCGTTCCATGCCATCTCCAATAGTGAGGGTGATACATCATCGTCAGCAACATGCGGGTATGGAGGAACAGAGAGTTGAAGGTAGAAAAGGAGAGACGTGGGTCCCACCCCGAACCGACCCGCTTGCATTACCGCCACCACTCTTGACGTCTTGTGAATTGGGATCAGCGTAACCCCAGGAGTGGGGTGAGCACCATCGGCATCCTGGGATTGGGATTGGGTTCTCGCTCGGTGCTGACAGCGGGGGTCTAAGTCTTCGAGCCAGAATAGAGGTCAGGTGACAGTCAGGAACCAATGAGTGATGGGGATTAACCCCGAGGTCAACCCTCTTCTAAACCAGAACCTAGAGAAGTTCCCCTGGTCTTGGGTTGCTTTAAGACTCATTGTCATCCAACCGTGACTTATCGCTGGAAGCCTGAGCTGACATCCTTTATACCCTTACAGTGCTAGTTTGTTTTGCGCGGGATTGCAGCCCACAAACACACGTCACATCGGGGAGATCCACCGGGGAATGATACGTGCGCAATCAAATCGCAGGATTACGTGCCCACTCCAGCACCTCATCCCCGGCTCAAACTGGAAGATACGACCCTAAGACTGAATTAACATGCCAACATTTTTTTCCCTCTCTATCTCATCCTCCCTTCCTCTCCCTTGCATCCCTCTCTATCCACAAAAGTCACATGATAGAGGCTGTGTCGCATCCCTGTGGTGGAAACGACTCTTTTTTCAGCTACCACTACCTTCATACTCCCTTGCGGGTCTTGGATGAGACTCTGCGGCGCCAGCGCTAATGACTTTCCCCCCTTCTGTACCCCTAGTTTGGGGTTTTCACTGGTATCTATGGTTCATGGTTCCCTATAGTAACAAAAAATATATAAAATAAAGGAAAAAAGGAGAATGGATGGTGTCTAGTAACATTGATCAGTGATCAGGTAATGAATCATAATATTAAAGATTTGTAGCATTCCTTGACTTTGTCAATTCATTTGAATATAATATTCAATTCGAATTTGTTCAGAAATATCATACAAATCATTATATAATTTGAATTGGTAATATGATTGAGATAACATGAAATACATGTACAGAATTTTTTTTTTATTCAATTTTATTTTGAAATGATGATACTAAAATTATGAAAAGAGTAAATGTAAAAAATAAGTCATAGACCCACTTCAAAGTTGAATTAATTGAGATAATAAGAGTGCATAATTCATTTACACTTATCCGAATTGAAATAACAAATTATATAGATGTAATGTCACTCCTCTCAATGTAGCGCTCATGGTGTGTAAATTGATTCTTCAAATCTCTAGATTTGGGCAAGTTTTGATTCTACATGTTTTGTGCACAATCTTTATTGTGCATATTTGAGCTGTCATGCATCACCTGAAAATTAGGGGGAAAAATTCAATTCATTTTATTTAACTTCAAAAATACAAACAGACCCAGCTATGATATTAATGATCAAAGTTAATCGATTACTTAGAATTGATTTTGAAAGTTATATGATTAAATGACAATATGATTACAATTGAGAGAAACATATTATAAGCTGTTGTAGTGTTGGTTGGAAGAGCATTGGGGTCAAGATACAATAAAAGTTTGTAAAAAAGGTAAAAATGCAGCCCAACAGATGGAGAATACATATAGGCCTACAGAGTACAAGTGTCAGCTAATTGCATTAGTGTGTTAAAGGCTCATATACGCTACATCTACATAATATATTGATGTATTTATATATTCTGTGTATTAGTTGTCATTACTTAAATACTGTCATTTGAAGATTGATTTGGGGATGAGAGAGATTGGTTGACAAACTTCTAAAAAATTGTTAAGCTTTTTGATCCATGACATACAATATGAATTGATAGTTTTTAATCTTTGATGATGATTGAAATAAATTAATCTTGAATTCCTAGTGTGCTTATTCAGCAGATTCAGAGGGCTACACAAAATTCAAATTATGGGTTGAAAGTTAGTGAATATGTTAGAAAAGAACAGTTTTCCGATTCTGAAATGCATTGATAGAGTGAAAGTTTAAAGAAATATCATATTGCTTCACAAATGCTTACATGTATCTTTATTTTAAATGGTTATTTGTGATTTATGCCATTAGAAAATGTATAATATCAAAATTTCATTCATGGCATAGGTATTATGTACGTTATACATTCGTACATTATTCGCTATCTGAACGCAAAAGGGATGTAAAGTCGAAACATTCATGGTAATACTACCTGGGGAGCCTTTCCTAAGAGTTATTTTCACTGACTATATGTTATAAGCTACTAAAATACTTGCATCTGATTGGATCAGAAGGAAGATGCTTCATGAAAAACTATCTTGGTATTGTTATTCCCTTGGATAATAAAGATACAATATAAAAAAAAAGTGTACAATGCAAAAAATCTTTATAAGATGAGATGGACTAATAGTAATAATAATAATAAACAGTTCTTGTATAGCGCATATCACAATTATGAATAATGTCTCTATGCGCTTCCAAAGGACTTGGATATTCTGTAGCTGGGGTAGCTAATAGGCTCTTTGTAAATGATGAGTCAAGTTTCTCATGCAATAAACTTGCAATCAATGGCAATTATGGCATATCACTTTTAGGCCCCCCAATCAATCTTAAATCATTCAATTTAATATGCACATATTTTGCTTGTCTACTTCTTGCAACAAAAAGATTATTGATTTGCTAGAGTTAATATTGACCCATTTACTGAACATTTGAAATTGAATTTGCAATCAATTGCTGATAATTTTTTTCTTGTAAACTCTCCTAGGGTATTCATACCACTGCCCATCTTTAAACTTTCATGGCTGTAATGCAATTAGGTGACACTTGTACTTTGTATCTTTGAACCATCGTCCTGTTGCCTTGAATTTTCACCCCCTTTTTATAATTCTCTTTCATTGAATCTTGACCTTATACCAATCAATCTGTTTCCATTACAACCGCGCATTTCTACCATTCATCCACTAATTTTTCACCCATCTACAGTCAATTAGTTTCATTTTGGTTTTTTTTTTTAGACAGTCGTTCACCTCTATTTCCCCACCTGGAAGACAAGGTCAGGGTAGATGTAGTCTAGTTCTAGACGATATTAAACGAATTTATTTGCACCGATATATACGTTCTATTCCGTGCGTACGCCCAGCCGAGTGTGCGCGCAAAACCGAGAACCTGTACTCCGAGGAAATATCGTCTAGATCAGTTGCTCAGCGGTGACGTCACTCCCTCAGATTTTTGAGGGAAAGTCGTTAAAAGTGGACACGCCTCCCGTTCAGCTGTTAGTCTTTGTTAACAGCAGGGAAGATTACTGGGTTGAGAAATATGGTGTGATCTACCGATAAAATGAATATTAATTACCTAAGAAAGGACTTTTCGTTGTAAATAATTATAAAAGAAATCAAATTAAACACACAAAAACATCATAAATGAATCGCATCGTGTATGTTTCCCCTGATACCTACAATAAGGTTTTTGAGCGTAGACTATCGTATATGGATTACATAATCAATCGGATCGCACAAAGCAGCACAACATAAGCCATAGACTTGTGTACTGTACCGTCTGCCGTGCTGTTGTATTAGGGAGACTCCCAACTCCCTGGTTGTATTGTGTAGGCCTATACATAATTATACAGCGCGCGGTTTCCAAATTTAGTTTCTTGCGTGTTTACCAAATCAGACAAGTCTTGATCACTTATCTTCGTTTTTTTTCATATATGGTGTGATGGTGACGGGAAATTAACGTCATTCTATCAGAGATTCCATCCTGCATATTTCCAAACAGTTGGGAACAACGACTTTGAAGATCCTACAGAACAAAGCTAGCTCTCGAAAGTTTCCTCCGAGGCCACGATGTCTTCTTGAATATATCTACTGGGTATATATGGAAAGAGGGTAGCGACTTTATATCCTTCAAAATTGACACTCCCCTTGATTTGGGTTAATTATGTAATTTCTTCATGATGCCAGTTTAATTGAAGTCACGTGGCCCCAAGTTTCATAAATGGAGTCACTTAAAAAGCAAGAAATTCTATATTTCCACATGTAAAATGACAATGACAATTTTACACATTTCCTCATAAACTTGTTCCACAGAGTTGCTTCTTTTGTTCGCATGACAGTAATATATAGCAGGAAAATAATGGCAAAGTCATTAAAGGTCAAGTCCACCCCAGAAAAAAAATGATTTGAATAAATAGAGACAAATCAAACATGAATAATGGTGAAAATTTCATCAAAATCGGATGTAAAATAAGAAAGTTATGACATTTTAAAATTTGGCTTATTTTTCACAAAACAGTTCTATACTCAACTCGGTGATATGCAAATGAGAGAGACGATGATGTCACTCACTCACTATTTCTTTTGTTTTTGTTTGAATAATACACTATTTCAATTTTTACGAATTCGACAATATTAGTACCCCTTTGCTCGAACCACAAAATGTTAGAATAATGGAATTACATGTGTTCAGGGAGGAATGAAACTTTGTTAACAGACAATGACGAGAAAATCAAAATATTTCATATTTCATAAAATAAAATACAAAAGAAATAGTAAGTGAATGATGTCATCGGTCCCCACATTTGCATGCTGACTAAGATGTGCATATAACTGTTTTGAAAAATTAAGCGAAACTTGAAATTGTTATAACTTTCTTATTTTACATCCAATTTTGATGAAATTTTCAGAGTTATGTTTGTTTGATTTTTCTTTATCTATTCAAGTCAGCTTGTTGGGGTGGACTTGTCCTTTAACTGGCAAGTTTGGTCTGAAATGTACTGTTCTTTCATAATATGGCTGACCAAACAATAATTGGAATTTGCAGGAGAACAAGAATACAGTAATTGTCTCCCTTTTGCATATATTGAAGTGGACTGAGTAAACTCTCTCTGGAACAAAAAAAATCCTAAAGAACCATGACCAAAACAAAACTCACAAGTCGGTCATATTTGTACGTACAGTATAGCACTTTAAACAGTGGCGTACCTACAATTTTCCACAGGGGGGGGGGGGCAAAACCGTCCGCCAAAAAAATTGACAAGCAAGAAAAAAGTCTTCAATCACAAATAAAGGACTTCGTACCTGGAAAAAAAATTGACAAGCAAAACAAAAAAAGGTCTTCAAGCTCGTCAGGGGGGGGGGGCAATAAAGGTCTTCAAGCTCGTCAGGGGGCAAAAAAGGCTATTTTTTCAAGCTCGTCAGGGGGCCAAGATAGTCCTTCGCCCCACCAATAGAAATGATTGGGGGGCAAACATATCGTTTTGCCCCCCCCCCCCCTCCTCCAATAATTCCGCATGTACAAAAATAAAATAAGATATAGTAATGTTACACAGAAATCAGCAAGCGATATTGAGCTACACAACTCGTTCTTTGTTTAAAATCGTGCTCAAATTGTCCGCTTTTCAGATTGGAATACAAAAATTTTCAGCTCGCGCTTCGCGCTCGCACCATTTCTGTAGCAAAACCCCACACTTTTCATCATTAAATAGGTGAATAGAATGTCCCGTTCTCAGTTCTAAGCCTCAAAAGAAGTCCCGCTTCGATTTGCAATAATCTTTTGTTGGATATAATCTTGTTCTTTATTAAAAACGTCCATTAAACTGTCATTTTTTTTCAGATCGAAATATCAAAATTTTAAGCTCGCGCTTTGCGCTCGCATGTTTTGTCTTTTTTAGATACCCATCTTAATCATAGGTACCAAAATGCAGAGGATATCAAGCTTTCTGGTCAGAATATAAAGAAATTTCAGCTCGCCCTCGGCACTCGCATTATCTGTGTAGTGAGATATGTATTCTCCTCATGAGTTACTACAAACAGTCTTTAAAAGGCACCTTTTTCCTATTTTCAGGTCAGTTTACTAAAAAAATTCAGTTATATATATATATATATATATATATATATATATATATATATATGAGTGTGTGTGAGTTTGTTTGTTTTGTGTGATCGAGCGCCGTTGGAAAGTTGATTCATGATTCCCCCCCCCCCAATGTGAAAAAAAGATTGACGCCCCTGTGTATATATAGTAAAAAAATTGCATCTCAATTAATATACACAAGTATCGGCCTCATCGCAATAAAAGGGTTAGTACACGAGATTTTGTGTTACTTTTTGCTTGTTTCTTTCTTTAATAAGTTTTTCAATCTCTCTCTATATATGTCTAAGAAAGATTATATGTCTAAATTCATGTATATTTTATGTTGTAATGATATATGTTTAAGTGGACTTCAGGGAATGGTCGTACGCAGCAAGGGGGAAGGGGGGGGGCAAATTCCCGATCAGTTGTTGTGAAAACACATTTTTTCCCTTAACATTTCATGAAAACTATGAAAAATGTGCAAATGTGAGATGTGTACCAAATACTTTTATTACACTTTATAAAAAAATAATAATCGCCACATGAGCAGCTCGGTCCGTTTTTATTTTTCAAAAATATGTTCGAGATTTGCCCCCCCCCCCCGGAAATATTATCTGCGTGTGGTCATGCAAAATGGCATGACTGGAAATCCTACATTTTGAAAAGAGCATTTGACAGGGTCAGACTTCTGTCAAGTCATCATTATTACTTTAAACTACAATTAAAACATAAAATAATTATTATCCTTTGTTTCTTAAAAAAAAAAAACTGACACAAGTCCTTCTCAGATGTGCTCATTATTGTGTCTATCCTCTCCTCTATTTTCTCCTCTCCGCTTATCCGCCTTCCTACGTACAGCAGCACCCATCCATCTTCTCAGGGCATTCTCCCCCTTTTTTTCTTCTCTTTTTCTGGGGGGGGTGGGAAGGGTAGATATTTTTAGGACGGGTTGTTTTGCCCTTCACCAAACTGTATATTTTTTATTACTTTGTATTTATTTTGTGAGTATTTCCCTCTCCTTTATTCATTCTTTTCTCATTTGATTATCTGTATTTATACTTTGTTATTTTGTTATTTGTTGTGTTATCTATTTCTTGAGGGGCCCACATTGTACCAGCATTGCTTTTTAGTGGGTTCCTCCATTTCCATCTTAATTTAATTTCTATTGAAAAATAGTATATATATTTAAAACCTACAATGTGTTGCCCAAATCGTCTAAGTGTTTTTTTTCACAACATATGTATTATTAATTTTGTTTGCAACGGATACAAATATTTATGTTTATATATGGTATACAATTTGTTTTTGTTTGATGGAAGTGAAATAAATGAATTTGAATTTGAATTGAATTTGACTTTTCCCCTTTTCATTTTCATTTATAGTGCAAAAATATGTGCGCCGCTCGGCGGTCCCCCCCCCCCCTTTCGCCAAAAGCTGGATCCGCCTATGCAAACTACATGTAAAAGTTACACTGCAATGGAATAGTTACTAGCAATTTAATTAACTGGCAAGGTACATGTAGATCTGAACATAATGCTCTTTCATAATGGCTGCAAAAAATATATTTCATAAATACTGTACTTCAAAGGTAATGAGAAAAGATGCCTTTATTTATAGATCCAGACCGGACCCGAAAATGAAATTCATAAATTATATACCAATCGAAAGCTTATAAGCTACTAAATACAGCAAGGTATGCTATATTAATTTTCACCGCTTCCCAGCTGAGTATTTTGCTTAAGAATATTCCAATTATCGGGCTTCGAACCCCGCTTAGAAAATAGGCTTTATTGTGCTTTTCACTTGCCTCGAGACCCTAACGTCACGTTGTGTAAGAAGCGTCGTGATTCCATAGGTTTGTACACAGAAACACTGGGTGATTTTTTTTTGCTTTCCAGATAACGCATTTCATTCTCTTCACTTCTATCACAGAGGGATATCACATATATTTTTACCCACAAGCTTGAATTTATGAAATCTACAGTTTTGAACTAGTTTTTGCCATATTTATTTCCTGCTTACTTGGCGCAAATTTCAATTCTATCTGCATTTAGATTATGTATAATAACTTTTTCTGACATAGCAATTTAGGCCCAATAAGAGCCAAACAAAGAAATCACAAAAAAGTAGTGAATAGTTGTAGGTTTACAACAATTTGAACAGTGAATAATTTTGAGTGCCATTTTCATCTGAAAACGAAAAAAAAATGGATTCATAACATGGAAATGGAAGAAAATACCCAATGCTTTTGTACACAAACCTATGGAACCACAACCCTCCTGACACAACGTGACGTCATCATTTCCAGGCGACATGGGGATGCTCAATCGAAGCGTACTTTGGAGGAGTAGTTTCTTTGATTTTTATTTAATATTTTTAACTATTGGAAGAATCATTACCTTTATTTTAATATATGATTGTTTTTACACCGGTCAGGGTCTTTATCGAAGAGGCTTCATGTACATCATTGGCAATATCATTTCCTGGCTACCTGTAGCTAGATAATAATGTAGCTGAACAACAAAAATAATTGTACGCATTATCTACATGTTCATGTAAAGTAAATAAATAAACTAAAAGTTCCAAGGACAATTGTAAAGATTTTCTTCCAAAATCTAATGCACGCATCAAAATCCACATTTGTGAGATTAATCTACTTTTAAAAATCAATAATGATTTTTATTCTGTTTTCCTTATCCCTTTCACAGCTCTGTACTAATCTGTACAAAGTACATGTACTTCTCAACCCTTTTTGTCATACTCTCTGACCATGGGTGTCGATCGGTATGCTTGGTTGGGGGGGGGGGGTGATTGACACAAATGTTCTTGTGGATGGGGATCTTTCAACATTACCCCCACTAAAATTACAAGTTAGGACATTTGAGAGTGGTTGATATGCATGGTGTTCTTGGAAATTGCTTAATGCAAAAAGCATGAACTAGCGTTTCTTCACTGGACGTAGGGGAAAAGTAGGGGATTGTTGCAGTGTACTTTACTTATATAATTTTTTTTTAAATTCAATTTGTGTTACAAGTAAGCTTATTATAAACCCATACGAAAGAAAAATGACAAAAATTGTCTGGACCATGTACAAAGTGATATGTTTATTGAGCATGATGTATACAACTTCTCTCTTAAATCTAACCCGACTGGCAATATCTTTTTTCTTCTTAATGCATGATCATGATAAAATGCACATTCGGACAAAAAATATAAGACTAGCACAAATTACAAACTGTGTGGCTTCTCGTGTGCCATCGGGCTTACCGTCATTCCTTAGACGATTTTAACCCTGGATTTTAACATGTTTTAAATACTTTATAAGTGCATGAAACAAAAACAAACATTAAAACAATCAAAACTCAACTGTCATGTTATGATATTTCTCCAACATTTTCTTGAACCATCAGTGTGTAATATCAGCTAATATACATTATGTGTTAAAATGAAATTTACGTACCGCATGAGTGTGCTCATATAGAATGTAAAACTGCCATCCCTTTCCAAACTCAAAAGATATTTCTTTTTGCCAAAATAAGAAAAAAATAATCAAGTTTAGTTATTCAAGTCCATAACAATAACAAGAATAACATGAAAAAAACATCCGATGTTCATATCCTCATATCCGCTTTAGAGAGAATGAATGATTATTCTTTCTGAAACCATCAATTGATTTCACTTATTAAAAAAATTGTAAAAATATGATCATATTATATTGAGCTCACTGAACCTCAATATTTTCATGAGAGGTATCTGATGGGGTCACATGATAAAATGTTTTAATATCAATTACATCCAACCGCATACAACAAAGGCACCATATATGAGCTACTGATCACCAAACGACCATTATGACTTTTTTTAAAGTGAAATTTTTGCATTTGATGTGGGCTCACTCTTTCATGACTATAGGCACCTCATTTCCACATAGATAGATAATGAGGACATCGATGCTCTCCTGCAAAATATTATTGACCAAAAGTTATCGTTCAAGTCAAGGTATTTGGATATACAAGTAGGGGTGACTTTCGTTTTGTGCACATCTTGCTTTTGGTATATTTTCTTGTTCAAGTTACTGAATGCCGAACTTAATATATAACTACCATGACATACATCGGTAAAGTGTGTATAACCAGGCAAATAAATGAAGTGATAAGCCTATACTCTATAGAAACGCAAAGGTATTTTTCTTTTTCTCTGAATTTTCTGGGAATGAATAAGAAAAAGGTGAAATAGAACAACATCTATTTCAGGTAGTCTCAATAATGTCCGAAAATCTTTCGCCTCATGTCAGACCTCATTGCAAATAACTTTTTATGACAGCGATCCCTGGCGATTTACTTATTTTACATAACTTCAAAAATGAAATGATATTCAAAAGGGTTGTAGATTAAATGGAACAAACATCATGCACTTGGATGTGGGGAGGGGTAAATCTGAGAAAAGTTATTTGTACTTTTTCAAAATTGCGGCCCTCTGGGATTTACGTCCATGGGGTTTTCCCTGTTTACTCCCGTTTATTTTTCCACCCGTTTATTTTCCCACCCTTTTGAATTAATTGATTTATTAAAATGTATTTATTCACCAATGCCTGGTGGGATAGAACACCCTATCAACAAAAGTTGTTTTTAGTTCATCGGGGTCCTTTTATGTCATGTGTTAAAAAATATCATATACATAAACATTTAAATTTTTGTCATCTTGAACCTCCACCCATCTGTTTTAAAGTCCTGGAAAAGAATGTTCTTATTTAATAACAATATACACACATTGCGACGGAAACAAACTGATTGATGGCATACTATAATCATCACTATAATTATCATGATCATACTTTTTCATTTTTGATCATCATTATTTAATTTTTCTACCCTAAATTATTGGGGGGATGATAATACAGGCCATCCCCCCACTTGAAATATTAGGGGGGATATATCCCCCCATCCCCCCCCCCCCCCCCCCCCCGGTGATCGACACCCATGTCTTTGACAGTGAAATATGTGAAGAAGACTTTGAAAATGATATATTTACAAGTGCCCACAGTAAAATGTACCGTGATGTGATCCATTCACAAGAATGAGACTTTAATTACATTGTATGAGTCTAAATTTTCAATACCCATACTAAGACAAAATGCCTTTATGTAATTACATGTGTAGATGAAGAAGAATATAAAATATATCATTCAAACATGTACATTAATCATTCCATCTGAGTAAAGTGGAAAAACTAGTCTGTATTGTTTTGAAGTTTGAAATTTGGTACATTAGCACCTTCTTTCATATATCATGATGGTAACATCATACCCACAGATTTAACCAAGATATGCACATAGAGTGAAATAACTATTATGCATGTAACAGTAATTTCCCAACAATGAAATGTCTATTTGTAGCCTTAAAAGTAATGAACTATCTTAAACTGTCGTATGATACATGTACATGTATTCACATCACATAGATCACGGACGCTCACGTCCCTGCGCTGCATAGATCTACTACATCAATCCCACGTGCACAATGTATGCACACAGCTGATAACGAGTGTGCAAAACGTAAACAACGTTGCACTGTTCGGCGCAGCGAGATTGACAAGTAACTCATGCATATTCATGAGCACTCGTCCGTTGACCTTTGACCTCTGACGTCACCGCTGAGCAACTGATCTAGACGATATTTCCTCGGAGTACAGGTTCTCGGTTTTGCGCGCACACTCGGCTGGGCGTACGCACGGAATAGAACGTATATATCGGTGCAAATAAATTCGTTTAATATCGTCTAGAACTAGACTAGGGTAGATGCTGTGGGGGGATTTTCATGAAATTAATAATCAGTGATTTTCACTGGTAGCTGTTATAAGCTACTGAAATCCTTGTATCTGATTGGCTCAGAATGCATTAATTGGTGAAAATCACTGACTATTTGCTTTGTGAAACTCTCCCTTGTTCTCTACCACTGAGGTTTGCAATTCGTGAACTCTTTCGAGGATTCTTCATCGAAGGTTTCCAGTAAATGAGCTTTTCAGATGCTTTCATTCGAGTCCTAATTTGAACCCCTATTTAGGGATTCATTTTCTCATTTATTTTGTGTTGAGTTTTCTGTGTCTGTCGCTATCCATCTGGCGAAAGAAAAATTGTATTCACACCTCTTTTCATCTCCTCTCTCTATCTTTATTTCTATCTCTCACTTACAGTTGTTATATATTTCCCTCTTGTTCTATTTACCTCCGCCACCCCCCCCCCCCCTCTACAGGCGCATAGATGGGGCAGAAAAGGGTCCACGTAACAGTTGTGGTGGTGTTGGTGGTGGTGGTGAAATAGTCAATAGTGGTAGAGGAGTCAACAGAGTGATTCCTCCTCCTCTTCTTCTTCTTCTCCTTCTTCTTCTCCTCCTCCTTTTTCTACTTCTTCTTCTTTGTCTTCTTCTCCTCCTTCTTCTTTTTCTTCTTTTTATTCTTCTTCTTTTCTTCTTCTTCTTTTTCTTCTTCTTCTTCATCTTCTTCTTTTCTTCTTCTTCTTCTCCTCCTCCTCCTTCTTTTTCTTCTTCTTCTTTTTCTTCTTCTTTTTTTTTCTTCTTCTCCTTCTTTTTCTTCTTCTTCTTCTTTTTCTTCTTCTTCTTCTCCTCCTCCTTCTTTTTCTTCTTTTTCTTCTTCTTCTTTTCTTCTTCTTCTTTTTCTTCTCCTCCTTCTTCTTTTCTTCTCCTTCTTCCTTTTCTTCTCCTTCTTCTACTTCTTATTCTTTTTTTTCTTCTTTTTCTTCTTCTTCTTCTTCTTCTCCTTCTCCTTCTTCTTCTTCTTCTTTTCCTTCTCCTCCTTCCCCTTCATCCTCACCTCTTCCTCATTCCTCCTACTCATCTTCCACTCCCTGGCATCATTCGAAAGAGTGCGGGTGGGGAGGGGTAGTAGCAAGTTGATGATGGGAGGGGGATTGAGGCTTTATAGATGAGAGAGGAAAAGAAGTGAGAGTGAAAATATTTCCATACACCTTTGTTGATCCTCTTTTCCCTAGAAAGCACTTGTTTACTTTTCTCAGTTCGTTGAAGTATCCTCTCAATAACATTGATTGAACATGATGAATGTGAAACATCTTTTGGCTCTTCCCTTCTCGTATTCCATTTCTTTAACCCTCTCGATCCCTCAAAACCGGCGAACAAGCCCTACTTACAAAGTAATATTGAAATGCCTATTATCTCGTGATTATAATATCTAGCCCCTCCCCGTTCCTAAATCAAAGCATAAGTACAGGGGCGGAGGAATCGGGGGGGGGGGGGCTTCAGCACCCCCTTAGGTAACCATGTACAAACATATGAAAACGAACATCAGATTGTGATTATATACATTTTCACCCCACCCCCACACATTCAAAATCGAGGCCCTTGGTGTCAACTAAAGATATTTATGTTTGTATTGCCCTATATATATTTCTTTTATTTATTTTCAGCATTTTAAGACCCCCGATCTTCCAGTTTTCTCGGAAAATTGATCACAATTATGGGCTTGAACGAATGATAAAGTTACTTGGGCAGGACCAGGGTACACCCCGCCCTTCTTGCACAAAACATTTTTTTTTTAAATATAGGCATACCTTTTCATTTTTAGGGGGTGGGCTATTGGGGGTGGAGGGGTGCGTGAAACATTTTTATTTTTATTTTTTTTTTTTTTTGAGAAAGGCTACTGGTCACCCCCTCTGAGGGCTACTCCATGAGTGCCCACGCACTAGAAGCAAACATCACCTATCATCCGAGTTGCTCCAATCCGCTCCACCAACTCACCCGTCCCAGCGGCAATTTGGTTTGACAGCTCGCCTAATCCGGCCCGCCTGTACTCCGACAGCAAGAGCCTATTCACCACCACTGGACTTGCCTGACTCTCTCTCCCTGCCCGCCAGCCGAACCCTCCCCGCAACACGGTTCGTGATTATTTACGAAATCTCGCAGTAATCCTCAACTGTCAAAAGCAGGCAATGGGATCTCTTTTTGACAGGCAATTCAGTAAAACCTTCTTATTTATCATAGGATAGTGAGGTTAACGTAACCCATGTCTTCCTTAGCACGGCATTAGGAGGACAAGTGAGCACGGGAAATAACAGTTCATAAAACTCCAGACGAAGGGGGTAGACCGATATGATAATCTAATATTGATTTTGTCGGTTGTTACCATTTTGAAAGTTTTGGCTTGATTTTATCATTTACTTTTTCAAGTGATCGCTCCATTTTCTTCATGGGAAGAAAACTTTGCAACTAGTTTTTAGCTTAAGTTATAGTTTCAACATCGCTATAGATAACTTTATTTGAAATATTTGTGTTTTCTTTATTGTGATTCGCCAGATTCTTAAGTTTCATTTAATTATAGATAATTACACAAAAACAAAAGGCCCAAATGATTAAACAGCAAGAAATTAACCAGTTTGATTGGCAACGTGATATGAAGACGTTGGCATAATCAATACATCAACAATCGTCAATTTACTTCAGTATAAAATGTTTAATATTAACCTTCATGTGCAAAATCGCATTTTTTTTCAAACCTTGACTGCACTTCCATCACCAATATCTTTATGACATCATTTTCAAAATCATCATCAATCTTTAGACCTATTATTATACATCAATACCATCATCACCATCATTATCATCATCATCAATATTATCATTATCATCACCATCATTATAATCACCATCGTTATCATCATCATCACTATCATCATTCACAACATCATCATCACCAGCATCATCATCATCACTATATGTATTGCAGCCATCTTCATCGTCGTCATAATAATCGTAATCATCGTTTTATTGCATCATAATTGTCAATTTTGTTGTCATCCTTTGACAAAATGCAGATCAACATCAACTTGTTTCGTTCTCACAGTGAAGAAAACAATAATTTAAGTAGTGGTTTTATGTGACAAAGTAAAATTAGTCATGCGCGTGAATGTTTTGTTATTTAAATAAATAAAGCTATATTTGTTTTGTTCAATGAACATTACAAATTATTTTTGTCATTACAAACATTTCTATGACTCATGGATTCATAATTTTCAAATTGAATGACGAATTAATGAACAGGATATAATGAGATGCTGATTTGTCATTTTCACTTCGTCACAAAACACATGGCTTGTCTGTTTATATTGTTGATAATTGTATATTTTTGTTACTTGGTGGCCCCTTTTTGTAACCTTCACTTTATCCGGGGTCACCTTTACATTATTGTATTTTTGTATAAAACCTGTTGTCAATCTGTCTGTAATGTTTTGTATCTGATGGTTAAACAAACAAATTAAATTGAATATTACAAGAAGAATTATATATTCATTCGATATATCCTCCACAATTTCCTTATTCACATCAAGAAGAAGACATATGATAACAGTTCTTATAAATGTATAAATTCTCTCTTTCTAAGCTGTGATTGCAAAGATAATGTTAATTTTTAATGATTTTGGCGGGCCAATATGGAGATATTGCCCAAATTAGTTATCACCGCCGGAGTCATCAACCGAGGGCAATAGATTATAAATAGTGATGAGGGTATATATTTTGGAATGGTGAGTCCATTTTATGAGTATTAATTGCACATATCTCGTATAATCTCTTGACAAACAAGAGAGTGATTCCTGTTTCCCTTTTTCCCCTTTCTCTTTAATTTACTTTTAATCACTTCCGAAGAAGATATGTTAGAAATGCAATCCTAAAGCATCGCGCTCGCTTATATTAACTATGTATCTGAATAAAATTTCCAATTGCTGTTGTATAACCGGACAAAACGACAATTTTGATAATTTTGCACACCATTTTATAATTTGTTACAAAGTAATGTTTGAACATATTAAATGCTGAGGACGAATGTCCACAGGTTTCTTTTTTTCGATGAACATGTTGTGGAAAATCCAACGGCATCCATCCCATCCTTCTTTTCTTTAAACTGATGTAACAATATACTTGTCTAGTACAGGTAAAAATAACCTAGGTCATAATGACCGATGAACGTGATGAAGTAAATCATTACTCTAAAAGATTTCGAAATAATTGTCTCCTCGTTTGTGAGGAGTGACAAAGGAGAACTGCCAAGATAAAACGAGTCTGTCAGTC
The DNA here is from genome assembly GCF_037042905.1 of Lytechinus pictus. Classification (NCBI taxonomy): domain Eukaryota; kingdom Metazoa; phylum Echinodermata; class Echinoidea; order Temnopleuroida; family Toxopneustidae; genus Lytechinus; species Lytechinus pictus. Next base: position 24,205,093 of record NC_087259.1, read on the forward strand.
ATTGGTCAATGAATTCACCCTTTTATAGAATTTTAAAGTTAATCATCGTCACCAAAATATTTACTTCTATTTTCAGATATCTGTCAAATATTAGTATATTCTTAATATCAATAAGCTAAGTGTTACCAACAAACAAATTAGGTGGTCATCGAGAGTGAATAAGAGTTAGTCATTTAGGGATGCTCTTTCGAATTAGCATTTATTGATAAACCTGATATAAAGCGATGTCTCAATGCATTTATCGACTCTTATTTCAATTGTAGAGAAGATGAAAACTGGAAGTCCTCTTTAACTGAAGAAATGTCGATGTCAGAACAATCTGGATTGAAGACTAAAGAAGGAATGGGACGGGGGAATCAAAGCTTCCCAAATTTCGTTGATACTGTGTAAACATATTACTGTTCGATTTATTGGTCAAACATTGATACCCGACAATTTGAAAGTTTCGTTGTTGTAGAAAGCGCATCAAAGGAAAATGCTTGTAATTTTTCATTAAAGCGCTACTCAATTGACATGAAATAAAACCCGCACTAACATTCGCAATGTCTCTAAACGCTTCTAGAATTTCATACTTTTCATATTCGTTCGGAAAAGTAGAAGAAAAAAAAACATCACATCGGGTTAAACTATCTCAATCGAAAACCGCGCCAAAAATGTCGGGAAGTGGGTCACTTGCATCGCGTCCTTGGATCCAGTGTGCAGACGATTTGTCATCCTCAACATTTCGAAGTGCACACTAGTTTAGGGAATTGTGAAACAAAGGTGGACTTAACTCGGAGGGAATGAACTCCAAGAGGGCTTAACTAGCCTGGTTCAAAACCTGTGGCCTTATTTATTTGTCACTATTTTACAGTAAACTGCAAGCCCCCTTCTCTCTACAATTCATGATCAAACTTCAGTTTAAGAGTCGTCCATAAAGAGTTTGTCATTAATTCTCCTACTTTTACATGATGACATACATGTCTACATTTGTAAATGAAATTCATAAGATTTTAATGCAGCACAAAGAAATTGTGTTACGCTACTTATGGCCTTTAGATTGATTGAGAGTGATATTTAAAGAAAGGAGGATTACAAGATTAAACCCTTGAAAACAATCATTCAAAACGGTTCTTGGCGACACGACCAGGGCGACTTCGGAGCCGGGGCTTCGATTGCGAGAATGGTAAATAAAAAAGGCATACATATCTATCGATGTTCGATTTTCTGTGCTTTAATCAGAAGAAAACCTTTTCTCTCTTTGCTTTATCAAAATGCCTGATTTGGAATGACGACTGTATTATTTGGCTCTGTCTACCGTGGTGATAGTGGCGGTGGAGGGGTTGGTTCCTACCAATCTATCTCTGTCAAAAAGCAATGGGTGAATCACGGCATGTTTCTGTGGTGGGGGATCGAAGGCTTTAGGGTCATTTTTTTCACCGCGAATAGTGGCATATATATACATGTATATGTTGTATCTATCCTAGGAGGCAAAGGGTGTAAGTCTATTGAATGAAATGGGCATTGGATGAAATGCCATTTATAATAAAGTCAAAGACTAATGGACGGTTAAATAATATGCAATATGGATGACTGATCTATGATGACTTTACATTAAGCTGGACGTTTGATTAACTCCTTTAAAGAGATCATAATTTTTAAGTTCACATTGAAGGACACGTGTATCCACCATACTTATGAAACTGATGTTAATGAAGTTTCTTTTACACAGCGCGTTCGCCAAACATAATGAGGAGATGCAGGAAACTTTTACAATGTCCCATTACTCGGGTTTTCATTTATTTCTTTGTCATTATATGATTTGTTTGATAAAATTAATTTTTTGCGTTATTATTGTAACTTGTTGTATCCTTGTTCAATTGTTGTTATCACGCCCTTGCTGAAAAACAGATTGATGCAAATTGTGGGCACTTCTGTATATTGCATAAGTATCTGATTTTCAAAAAAAAAAATCACTGTGATAATTACGGTAACTTTGCAATTGAAATATTTCATTTCTCCAATAGAAACCAGATTCGGTATAATAGGAATGAAGCTCATCGACCTGAATTAGTAATATCACGACAAAATATATCATAAATATTGCGAATAATTACACACTGCATGCAGCTACAGGTGTACAGGGGGGCAACCGCCTCTAATGGGTTTCTTGTTGCTGTTTTTTTTGGTCGTTTATAGAATGATATAAACCAAACTATGGATAAATGAAAACAAGAAGAAAACAAGGAAAGGAAAGAAAGAAATAAAAAGAAAGAAAGAAAGAAAGAGAGAGGGAGAGAGAGAGAGGAAGGAAGGAATAAAAGAAGGAAGGAAGAAAGAAAGAAAGAAAAAAGATATGAAATTGAATAAAGAATTTTGAACAAGAGATTGCGTTACTTGTATGCAATACTCCCTTTTTTAACCATTCCCCTCCTCATTTTCTATAACTTATTTATGTACATTATTACTTTTATACATTGTTATTCAATGTCTATTTTATGTATTATGTATTTTATCTGATAACTTGAGGGGAAATAAACCAAACTTGAAACTTGAATAAATCAAATCCTATACCGACTTTGGTCGTCTTACCCCTTCAGCGAAAATCATGCGTAATGGAGGAGTGGTAAGAAATCCCGAATTTTAAAATGATAAACCCAAATAAACTATATGTTTGCGTTCAATCAAAACACTTATGCTTGATTTATGTTTGTTACTGACGTTTGATTTGGAATTAAAACATAAGTTTCTTGTAACACCCCATTAGATGAAGAGGGTCGCGTAAAGGGGTGCTGGGGCACCGTCCCTATCCCCACCAACCAAAGACCGCGTGTATGATGTAACATGTGGTGATTCGGAGTGGCGAGAACATGAGATGTAAGAGAAGCGAAACCATTGGTTCACCACCAACGGGAGTCAATCGACTCATCTCCCTCAATCACCCGACCGCGCGCTGTCTCCTCAGTCCCGACAAAAACTTTGCCTCAAGAAATCGAATACTTTCGGAAGAAAGGGGTCGCCGAGACAGAACGATGACAGAATATCGACAATTAGAATTAAACCCCTCATCGTTTATACTCTTTGATGAAAAATTATCAACAGTTCAATTCAAGGTATAAACATATTGCTCAATTTGAATTAATATTTCACTTGACAGCAGTGTAACGGCTGTTATATCTATTATCAAGCACGCTTCTATGATGAGGAAAAGGCCGGGAAAAGGGTAGAACAAAAACATTTATATCATGACCAATACCATTTATTATTTCTTGCAACCGCTTATAATTTCTACCAAATCCTGATACTTCACTCTGAGAATATAATACAAAGGATGACACAATTTTGTGTTGTAGAGGACTCCTTAAACGCCATGAAGAGTGGCAATAACATCAATGAATGGTTGAGATAAAACCGAAATACCCTATTTCATAATTATTTCAAATTTATAGAATGTTGATGTTCGCTTGTTAGCTTGCTTAGCTGTTTTTTTTATATATTGTTCTCCCATTTCTCTCTATTATATTGTACACTGATAAGAATATCACCTTTAATTAGGGTGTAATATTGTATGTCACATCCTGATGCGATTCCCCAAGGTCAAACCCATCATGTCAAGGTCACGGTCACATGTATCCCAATGGCAGTATCTTGCCAAAATACATTTATTATCATACTTGTGGAGCATCTTTTTTACCCCTCCGGATTTGAGAGGGAAACGGGCAGACAATATGATGCGGAGTGCGGACAGACAAAGTGAGAGGGAGAAAAAAGCATCGAGATTAAAGAAAGATGTTTTTGAAGTTTCAAAAGTGTACTTCCTAACAATGTTAGACTACATCATTGATGTCATTAAAAAAAAATGGGTTAATGCTATAAAATTGTCTGATGAATCATTTGCTTAAGTTTGGCCAGTTTATCATGGTGACATATGCCTACATGTATACAGATAGCCTTATTGAACTGTGATTGCGTGTAATTAGTTTACTTTACCGTGTTTACTGTAAAATTCGACCCAATCACACATCCACACCCACACATGCACAATCGTGCTTTACCTTCCCATACACCCCACGGACTGGAGCAAATTTCCAACTCACACACGAAGAAATTGTGCAGATTTACAATTTTGCATCATTTAATGCAACATATCGAGCTTCTTTTTTAATGCAACTTTGCACCATGAGCAGTTCTTTACACCTCATTGCAGTCAGCTACATTGCTTTTTGCATCCTATTAGAGTGCAGAGTTGCACTCTTAAGGAAAGTTAATGTGCACCAATTGGACGCAAAAATCTTAAAAGGCGATAAGGCCGAACATTTTTGGAGTTTACCAGGCATTTCCGTTAGGCATATTTGCAAAAGGTACATTTGCACCTTTTATCAATAGGGTGCAAGATCCCCCCCCCAAAAAAAAAAAGTGATGTCGGTGTTGCATTTGAACAGTGCTCAATTCCAGCGATTAAAACATGTTAGAATACAACTGAAGAATCACCCCCATCGTGTCGAACACATATACGTATTCGTTTTTTTTTTATAGTTTAGTTTAGACAGCATTTATGGTTATAGTTTAATTTTACTTTTCTTCCCCTATTATCAGTATTATCGTTATATTCATCATCATGGTTGACTGGAGAAGCTCATTTCGAGATAAAGTGCTAGCTAATTGAAATACTTATCTATGAAGATCAACCTTGCCATCTCTCACTCCACTCATTTGATTTTATCAATAAACTGACGGTCACCCCTAGAAAAATAACTTTCTTAACTCGAAATTGGCCAATGGTTCGACTTTCGTGGTGCCTTTAACTTACACGAAATGGAAACATTTTGCAACGGAGGAATAAAAAATGATACCAATGTCATGAATCGAGGAAGATGGATAAGGGAAAGAATAGTTTCTGAAAGTCGAACATCTGCCAAATTAAATGCTACAGTCAAACCCGCGAGACCGAATCACGGCCGACAAAAGCCGGTCGGTTTGGAATCTCATTCGGCCTTAAGGGTCATTATTGTTCAAGATTTTTTTTTCTATGAATGAAACATTACATAAATCAGTGTTCACGAAAAGAAGGGGGTATTGTGAAGACCTAACGCCATTTTGCAGTCAGTTGCAAATTAATTGACAAATTTACAATTGACGGTTATATTTGGAACAATATCACTGAAATCAATTTTGTTTTCTGCATGAGCTTGGAGTTATAAATAATTTTCAGATCTAATTGATAGCAATTTCTTGCATCTTGCACTATCTTTATTTTGTATTTTTCCCAAACTTTTGTCATTGGCATTACAAAATCATTCTTTTATATAATGTCACCCACCCCGGAAAAAAATAAATTATCAAAGAAAGACACGAAAATAAAGATAAATCAATAAAGAAATGAATAAATAAATAAACAAATAAATAGATAAATACAAAGTATATATATATCAGTAAAGAAACCCTAAAAATGCTTGGAAAAAATCAAATTAAATCAGATATCGGCCAGTTCATATCCAAATCTTGCCAATCTTCAAAGAAATAGGCGACAGCCTTGGACTTGACAGTGTGATGAATGGACGCCATTTCACGGCCAAGGGCACTGATCAGTGGGTGTAAAACGGCAACGCCAAACTCCATCGCTTCGCTAGTTTCAACTTAATTTCCCCACCACATTCGGTTGACTTCAAATAAAACCCATTTTCCCTTTCGTATATTGAAAATACACAAAGAGTGGGGGTCTATTCATATTCTCTTTGAGTATGAATGATAATAATGATCTTAATATTTCGTTCTAAATTCATATGAGATTTTTATCATTAAAAAAACTATTGTAATATAATCCGCGGATTTTGAATATTTAGATTACAAAATATACTATAATAGTTATAGATTTGATCTGCAACGCGTATTCCCCCTTTTAATATTATTGATCCTTTGAAGATAAGATATAGGCCTATTGCGAGTGTTGACATTAAACCTTGCAGAATAATCCTATGTCATACAAGTTATGATATACATTTCTATGTGATGACAGGAATTAACCTAAATTGGTTTTATCATCACGGGATGTTATTAAACTGATTTGTTTTTCTTATTCTTATATATTTTTTTCAAATTTATTCCTTTTTGCGAAACCAGTCAACTTTGAGCTCTAAAAAAGTACATCGATGAATCAAAGTGTGATAGTCTCCTTTTTTCAGGCAGTTTAATACCTTCTCCCTCACCTCCCCACACTTTCAAGCCTGTTTATCATACTGCATGAATACGATGATATTTTATGAAAGTGGATAAGAGTCTGTTTGTTGAAGGTTAATGGTTGTGTCTGGTTTGCGCGGTGAATGGTGAGTGATCTTAGGTAGTAGATCGCTTTCTCTCCGGGCCGCCGCCCCGAGGTTGATGAGTTAAACATCGACTTGAACTTGCGAGCCACATGATACAAAAACCAGTTCGATGTACAAGGTTGTAATTGGAGAAGATGCACTTGGTTTTTAGTCAGCCCCCCCCCCCCCCTCTGTCTCTGTCTGTCTCTCTGACTTCTTCTCTCTAGCTGAAGAATTTATATCCCCCGGATCCAGGGGGCGAGGGGCCTGCCCCCCCCCCCTATTGGCGGAGAAAAAAAGAAGGGAAAAGAGAGGAGATAAAAAGAAATGGAAACATAAGAGGTGGAAGACGAGTGAATAAAATAAGATGAGGGGAAGACTTGGAAAATAATATAAAAAAATCTCTTATGTCATTATATATAATTTTCGCTCGCGCTTCGCTCTCGCATTGCCTTTGAGGTGATTTTCATATCTTCCTCAATATAGAGCTTAAAATATCAAATCTTGAAGTCAATATACAAAACATATTTCAGCTCGGAAATCGAACTTTCATTATTTTGTTTGATTTACAAATTGATTTTTAAAAGGTGCTCTGTAAAAATTTCTGTTTTATGGTCTGAATATTAATATTTTCGGCTCGCAAAATTTTATTTGTTTGGTACCTATAATTTTCCTGTATTCCATAAAGTTCTCAAAATATCCCTATTCAGGTCAGATTCTCAAAACGTATCAGCTAGCGCTGCACGCTCGCATTTTATGTAAATCTCAATATTAATTCTATAACAAACTACTTAAAATCCCCATTTCATGACAGTTTATCAAAAAATTCGGCTCGCGATTTGCGCTCGCATTGATTGTTGTAAATATATTAACTTATGCATCTTATTCATAATTACAAAAAAGCTTTAAATGTCCAGTTTTCAGGCCATAATATTAACAGATTTCGCGCTCTCCTTAGGCTTATTAGATTAATAAATAAGATATTAATTTAAATGATCAAATTGTCCCTTTTTCAAAATGGAATATCGACAAGTTTCATCTCGCGCATAGGAAGAGAAATAGGAAGATAGTCATCATTTTCATATGATGACATAATTAATGTTCTTAGAATATCCCGGTCCTATGTCAAAACTCAAAGTAATAATAATGAAACATATTATAAAACAGGGCTTAAATTGACCCTTTTTAAGATCAGAATATCAAATATTTCAAGCTCGCTTTATTGATTTTCATGATAAGAAAAGGTATTTAGAATGCCCAGATTCTTGGTCGAAATCTGAAACACGCCTGCGCATTTTTATTCAGATACGCAGCTTGTTCTCTATCTAAATCATTATCCAGTTTCAGATCACATTATAAAAAAAAATCTGCTCGCGCTTTGCGCTCGCATTAATGTAGGAAGATTTCCAATTACTCATCATTTTCATGATTTACAAAACATGAATAGAGTGTCCCATTTTTAGGTGTAAATTTCTAATTTTTCCCGCTCGCACTTCGCGCTCGCATCAATATTGTTTAGTTATATACTTATCCTTTTCACGATTACAAAAAGTCCTTAGAAGTTCCATTCTTAAGGTAGAAATGTCGAAATTTTCAGCTCGCGCTTCGCGCTAGCATTATCTGATTGTTGAAATATGTAACGTCTTCATAGCTAACTGCAAGCAGCCGTAAACAGATCCTTTTTTGACCAGATGAAAACGTATATTAAAAAATTTCTGATCGCGCTTCGCGCTTGCAGTAATTGTTTAGTTGGATACACATCTCGTTTAGGATCACAAACATTACCCAGAATGTTTAAATTTTAGGAAAATATACATAAAATAAAAAAAAAATAGCTCGCGCTTCGCACTCGCACAATTTAAATAAGGCTTATGAGATTATCATATATTTATGTTGATTTATAAGAATGAAGCTTAGAAGTGACTATTGGGATTACCTCTTCAAATCAACAAACAAAAATCAACTTCGAGAGGCCGATCTGTGAAAATGTGGCTGAAAACCCCCCCCCCCCTATTGGCAAAGGCTGGATCCGCCCCTGCCCCTTTCCCCCCTACCCCTCTCTCTTTGTTTTGTTTTTACCCAAAAGCTCAGGTCCATTTTCATTCAGTTCTTTAATTTTAGAAAATGTATTGCTCCCTTTCCTATATGCCTTGTTCCTTTTTTGTTTGGGGGAGGGGGTGATTTAAATGAATAAATAATGCAGTAGCACTAATTGATCCACTTTTCCCCCCATAAAGCAGACACTGTCTCTCATTCTATTATTCACTTATTGTTTGCCGAGCTATGATAGCCATCCTCCACACAAAGTGTATATATTTGTAATTCCATATTATTTATTGGTTTTCTGCGAAGGGAAACAAAAATTACCGCGTCAAGTGTCCAGGTCTATCACAAGTCATACATTATCACGCATAGCTACATAATAATCCACAATCTCAACACATTGAGACTTTTTGTATTATGTCACTTAAGCCATCGATGAACTTTATACTGGTATACCTGTATATTGATTGCGACTTGAAACCATACGAAGATGTACAATATTTGCAATATCAAAAAATAATGATTACACTCTTAAACTATATAGTTGGGCGAAAAGTGCCCAACTTTTAACCAACCCTGGACAACATACTGTTCACACAACCATTGGTTAGAATCTGTCCAAATTGGGTAATAAAAACTAATAATTGGGTAATAAATTTGCTCAATTGGATAATAATTGCCCAGAATATAATTTTGTTAGCAACAGACATTACCCAACACAGTGACACGGTGGACAGAACGTTGCCCAGCATTTTAAGTATGTACATAAGTTTAAAGTTCGAATTGATACGTTTCGATGGAATATTGACATATAATCCGCAAAAGTAATAAATTCGTCTTTTTTCGTGTAAATTCTTAAAAATAAGTAAATAGCACGTGATACGAATTATATCATTCTATCGAAACTCACTCATGGTGCATACGGTCATACTCAATCTTTAGGCGTCATTAATGTTTCTATGATTTTAGAAGATGTATTACTCTTTTCCCCAAATTATTTCATTTTTATTTCTTTGCACAAAATACAAGGTGTACTATCGAAACATTAACCTATATTCTAATTCAATTGTAATACTTGATTTGATTTTCTAAAAGCCCGATTCAATTTTATAGCCAACATTCAATAATGCGTTTTGACACTTTTAGCATGAAGATTTTCTGACAATTCTTGCTCCACGTTTTGAGCTTCGAGATCGATGTGCTATATATAGCTTTCACATAGTACGTTATCTGAATTTTAAATGAGGTACATACATTGAGTAATAGTTTTGGTTGGAGATATACAGTAATAGTCCATTCCTTGTATTTTGTATAAGGCTTTATAGGAGGCTACATAAAAAAATTAAATCATTGGTTAAAATGACAGATGTGGAATACGTTTCTACATCATCAAATGTGACCGGTAAGTATCGGTGTATTGTCCATGGTAGGCATGTAGTAAAATAGAATCAGGGGCGGATCCAGGATTTTTCCAAAGGGTGGGGCACATTTTACCCAAGGGAAATTTGACAAGCAAAAAAAAGAAAGAAAGAAAAGTTAAGGTTGTCACTAAAAATGAAAGTCATTTTGTCCCGCGTAAAATTTGACAAGCAAAAAAATAAAAAATAAACGCCACATTCACATTAGGAATAATGACTATTGGGGCGTTGCAAGAAACTTGCGATCAATTGCAAGTCTATTTTCGGTACCTGAATCAATCATATCTCTTGTAATTGATTGTATATTTGCGATTGATTGCCTATCTGCTTCTTGAAACAAGGAGTGTAATCTGATCTGCTAGAGCTAAAATTGATCTATTGATTGTAAATTGCAACAGAATATTTGCGATTGATTGCAAGTATTTTCTTGCAACACCCCCTATGACTCTCAAAAGAGCATTTCCGGCCTGTGCCCCCCCCCCCCCTTGGATCCGCCACTGAGTAGAATAGTCCAATTCGACTATACTGGAGCTTGCGGGTGATAGTAAAACTTTAGGTTTCTTTACCGTAAAAGCGAACGAGCTAGACCTTGCATGAATTCTCGGTTCTCCACATTATAGCATTTATATAGCGCTTTTTCATTGGAACATGCTCAAAACGCTTTACAAAATATATTGAATTAGTAATTATACTTTCTCTGTGCTACAATATATTAAGGGGATGTTAAAGAGAAAACAAATAGTTTTTTTTTGCGTTTTTGATATTTGTAATGAAGAACATGAACGGATATTCATGATCTTATTCCTTTGTTAATGGTGCATGTCTGGGCTCTCATATCTCTAATTCTAAATTTTGATTTTTTGATTTGATTTGATTTATTGGTTTCTTCTGCATCCATAACATTCGTATAATACATTTTTCATAACATAACATGCTAGCATTTTTGGCATGAATCATAAATAAAGAGTATTAAAAAGATAATTTCAGACAAAAATGATTAACTATATGATATTCACAATTTGCAGGAGAAGGATTGTCATCATAAGCAGATTGCTTGAAAAAAATGACAATCCCAAACTTATACTAATTGAATTAATTAATACATTTATAAAGCAGAATGGGCATACATTTTCAAATACGAAACATGAATTCATGCAATATTATAGTATGAAGATGAAGATGATAAAGCTGAGGGTGACGGTGATATGATGTTGATGATGATGATGATGATGAAGGCCATGGAGATGATGGTGGTCATGATGAAGATATTGGTAATGATGTAAATGTACTTTCTTTCATGAACAAAGTTTTCAGCATTGAATATGATCGGATATTCATGATCTTTTTCCTTGTTAATTAATGAGTGTGCTCTCATATCTCTAAATCTGAATGTAATTTCTTTCATGAACAAAGTTTTCAGCATTTTAAAAGATAATTATTCAATACATGCAGAGCTGAATGGGTCCACTATTATTGCCGCGTGCCATTTTTGTTCCCTTATGTTTTTTTTACCAATGGCGTCAGACCGAACTGCATGGGGCATTAAACATCGGGTCCTATTTACGCTCATTAAAGCCTACTTTACATCGTGTAAGGCTCCGTATGTGACAAACAGTTACACTAACCTAAATACCCAAATTCCTAAGCAATAATCTAATAATATACCCCGGTAACATCTTTATAAAAGTGCGTTCACATTGCTGGCTTGAGGTTTCATTTACAGTTGCATAGCTACAAACATGCACTCTCAGAAATATGTTTAGAACAACCGCAAAGTTGGATTTTTAAAAAAATCCCAATTAATTTTGCATGTAGTTTTGTTTTAACAAACAGTAGATAGATTAATATTTGAAGTAACCAATAGGTTGGTTGAATAAAATGTGAAATTGTGCCATATTATTGATTGTTTATTCTGTAAGTTTTGCTTGATAGTTGCTTGTTTATGTTGGTTAATTCTTTGTTTACTTTTTACTGACGTAAATAACTATCTTGGTACTCCTGGCGCAGGTCTGTTCGAGCTGAATTTAACTTATTCTTAAACATTTTTTTTTCATTTACGTTACACGTAACTATTTGTCTCTTTTGTACTCATTTGTTTTGGTAAATTTCAATCATTATCCGTATCATCATTTCTTTCTTTTCAAACATCGTGCATACTTTCTATTAGACGCGTCTACGCAGTAATATTCATATAACATCGATCCTCTTTCTTGATTAAAAACCAAATAAAAAATCACTCAGTTTGGTCGATAAGAAAGGAAAAGACGCTATATCAAAATTGGATTAGATTGCACCGCAAAACTCCGGTGTGGATTTACCACCAGCCCGGAATCTATATGTCCACACCAGCTGACCAGAGAAGTGTTAAACAACACCAGTTTGGTTTTGGTCTATAACATGCAGATAGGTGTTTATACAACACTAATTAGTATTAAAACACCATCAGTTTGATTCCAAACTGGTGTTGTTTTTCAATACGTCTCTGATGTTGATTCCGGGCTGGTGGTAAATCAACACCGGAGTTTTCGCAGCCGGAATTAAATATAATTGTTGTAAAGTTTGCTTATCAGTAAAGTCAGCTTATTTCAACATTCGGTAATTATATTATATAACATATTTCAGCTATAATCACGATGTTGTTGTCCTTTTTTGTGTTCATTACAAAAATGAGGTGATTCATAAGCCCACGTGAAGGGTGCGTTGTCATGGTAACGGTTGAGGTATTAATTCTTCTGTGTCACGGTTGCATCCAGAAATCGAAAGGGATATATTTAAGGTATATCGGCGCCAAACCCATGCTGGGATCAATGCAGGAGGGATTTTTAAATTTCCGAACATATTTTTGTTATTGGGGATTTTTTTATTCTATGAAAAATTTCCCTTTCCTTACGAACATGACGAAAGGGGAATCGAATGAAGGATTTACAAGTAACTGAAAACTTAATAGTTCTATCAAATATATATATAGTTACAAAGGTATTGATTCTAACGCAATGTGAACAAGCGCTTTTGTATTAGCAGGATGAGGCTGTTCCCATTTCTATTAATCTACCAATAAAGCTCCACTTGATGCTAAGAACATAGGGCGCGTTCCGCATGTTCCGGGGCGGGCGCGTCCTTATTTCAATCCTGAACGAGCTTAGTTGGGCATCATTTAAGCTTGATTTTTATGCATACCAGGGGAGATAATTACGATGAGAGGGCGGAAGCCCATATCCCCATTTTCAAATTAATATAGGCAATAATTTATGAAAATCGTCAAAATTTTGCCATTATTTCACGAGATCACCGCGTGACCCTTTTCTAGTAAAAATTAACAGAATTTAGGTTATATTTCTGCATTTTTTCTAAAGTACTTTGATATCGTTGATATTGCTTACTAAAACGTTTTTCCAAGAAATATGCACGAGAAAATAAAGAGGAGCAGACAAAGAAGAAGAAGAAGAAAGGAAAGAAGAAGACGAAGCAGAACAAGGACATGAAGAAGAAAAAAAAGTAGAATAAGAAGGAAAATATTTTTTTCTCGTATTCATTTATGAAAAATAACTAATCATTGCTTTAAATCCATAGGGAAAACTAAGAGAAGTGCATTTGCCTCTTAACTCAGTCCCACATATTGATGCAGATGTTTGGTCATACTTGAAGGACACTTCAATGTCCTTGAAGCCTCGCTTGGCTACAAACCAATCTATCATTCCATACCTCGCTACTTCTCTTGATTTGTCAGCGTAAAATGCTTCAACGGACGACTGGTTATTGCTTTTTTTTCTGAGTGTCTCCAATATTTTGCAATTATACCCTTTCTTTCATGTTCTTTTCGTATTTTATTTCTTCAATTCGAGCTGCTTTGTCCTACTTTTCACCAAGATTGTAGCAAGCGACATTATTATTTCCTTCTTTTGCTTTTGTTCTCTAATTTAAAACATTAAAAACATTTTCTGTGATTTTGTTTTGTATGTATCCTGATTGTTCTCTGTCTGTTTCATGTTTTGTCCTATCTTTAATATCAAGGATTACAGGGGTGGATCCAGGTTACAAAGGGGGGGGGGTGTAAAGGATAATTTTGACAACCACCCACCCCCCCCCCAAAAAAAAAAAAAAAAAAAAAAATCGCTTCCAAATAGAGGTCATTTTGTGCATGAACAATTTGACAAGCCCCCAAAGTCCTTACTTACCTTTGCATGGCATTTTCCTCCAATATATATATATATATATATTATTTTTGTGCCTCTCAGGGGGGGGGGGGCACGGGCCAGATGTGCCCCTACCCCTACCTGAATCCGCCACTGAATGATAATTTTTTTTCAAAGATGGCGCTCTCAAAACAGCATAATCTTTTTATATATTTATTCTCCATTAATATTGTTCTCTTCTTTATTGAACATTCTTAATTAGACGGTCGTTTTATTAAACAAATTTCGATTAAACCTCGGAAAGGGTATATATAGGGACAAGAGAATTGGGGATTAATCCTTTCTGTAGTAAGATATAAAAGATAATGCAAGTGAAAGCATGTACTGAATCATGGGAAATCATATTTCTGTCCAGTAAGTATAAAATCAAATTATCGCAGTGAAAATGTCCTACAATTAAAATTGTAGCCTATCCTCATTTTTGCGACATGATAAAGAAAAATATATTTCTTTTTACATTGAGAGCAATGCTGTATTATAAGCATTAGCATTCGGTTGAAGTCCGATAATTATGTAAAATTTGATTATTTTGATCAATGTATAATGCTTGTTAACATTGTCAATATGGTTAATGTTGCGGTTTAAAAAAAAAAGTATTTAGTGTGTGTAGGCCTATACATATTTGAGTGCATCATTATCTGTCAAGCTATTTTGCCCCACCAAGAAAAAGAATCTTTAATATGCCTACTTATAGAAAGACATTGGTCATCTCTTAAAAAAATAGAGAGAATTGTCATTTACACTAACGATTCGCAGGTTTTTAATGTCTGTACCATAGACAAACCAAGGTTCTTTTCACCAAGTGGCATGACATGCCTCTCTGTACGGGCACAGGCCCACAGTCGAGGCATGCAGGGAGACATGGAGCCCTGGTTGCAAATCCTTTCTCCTGAGATGTTTCTTGTCTTGTCAAATTAGTATAACAAGTCGGCAGACTTTAATCACTGTTTAGTAACTACGATGAACAGCGGTAATGATGAATCCAGGCCAAGACGAGGTTTTTTACTCTCTCTCTTTAACAACCATTCCAGAAAATCTTCTATTGAATGAACAGACGGATTGACTAGCTAGGCAAGTGGCCTTCTGTCGACTTGGTTTGGTCTAGATGCACTTGGTTTACAAGCAGTTGGTCTACTTTTCATCCAAAGTTAAACCTATTGGCCCGTACGTATTCTGAAATCGGGTTTAACTTAAACTCAGGTTTAAAGTTGTGGTTTAAGTATGGATAGCCAATTGTTACATAAATCACTAACAGTAGAGATATCATATTGCAGCTCTTTTGGCTCTCAAACCATTCGTAATTGTCTAGGAAGTATAACTAGATGATTGTCTTCACCATCGATGAATCAGGAAAGAGCACAGTAAACATAAGAATTATACAACTTAATAAACATTTTGAAACTTTTGGCTTCCCATAATTTTAGCACAGAGTTAGACCACAGTCTAAGTTAAACCTGACTTCAGAATACAGGCCATTGGTCTACCGTCAATTTGATCTAATTGCCGTTCGATCGAAACTGCACTTGGTCTTCTACCCACCAGCCGAATTCAATTTAGTCCAATAACCAATTGCTGTAATTTCTACCCTCGTCTTGTAGTACGTCGTCTAGTAAGTCAGACCATCCCAAAACGTAAAAAAAATCTATTTCAAAACGTGGTCATGGCATTCCAAACTAAATTTACTAATTTTTTTTAAGAATTAGGGTATTAAATACATAGATCAATAAAGAGTTTTACCAATTACTGATAGCGACTTGAAAGTGATTTTATTTTACATTTCATTAAAAACCGACATCTTATTTGATATTATTTTGCTAGTGGAATAATCACTGCAAATCGTGAGATTTATAATCAATACTTTTAGACAAACCAGCGTCCAATTTATTAGGCTTGCTTTTATGACATTATGATTAAGACAGTGAGGATATACATGACGTACTTGCTCAAGATTTGTGGGAGATTATCAATACATTACATTAAAACAACCTTAACACTGAAGAAAACTTATTGTTTAGACAGGCTATCAAATATTCTAATCATTCCTGATACAGTAGAGGGAGGGACCATGGAGGTGAGCAAGGGGAGTGCGACTAAAGAGAGGGAAAAAGAGGAAAGAGGAGGAAGAAGATATGAGATAGAAGAAAGAAGTTATAAGAGAGAGAGACAAGTTGCAGTCATGTAACTATTTACTATCCATGTTATTCTATTGTAAAGTCGTCTTGCCACCCCCCCCCTAAAAAATCAAAATACCCTGGCGTTGCCTCTGGAAAGAGTAACCATTCTTAAATACTAAATACTGTCGTACGCTGTAATGTACTGCACATGGCGTCGTACTACCACTTTACTCAGTTGCACATAAAAACACGCAGGCTCGGGCAGACGACGATATAGACAACGATAATTCAAGTTGAAATCGATATCAAAAGAACAACGTTTCGTCTGTCTGAAGAGCGAGAGACACAACGAGAGGAACATCTTTTCTAATTGTCTTATCTCTCATTCCTTTGTTTTGAGTACGTTAATGATTTTATATTAATTGATGAGAAGATTGGGACTAAAGATGTTTGTTTTAATCTCCATTCCACTTGCCCCACTTTAGTAGTACGCCATTACGTGTTACAAATAATTCTTATTTTATGTATTTAACTTATTTGGAGAGACTGTCTGGCGCCAGTGTTTTTCCGAAATTAACCCATATGTTATCCTAAAAATGGGAATATAGAAAGTGACATAAATAGGTTTGAGAGAAATGTTGGGAAATTGCTATTGAAATAAGCGAATTTAGGACATTTTCTAAAAAAAAAAAAAACCTAACCCAAAATAATAAATAATTGAATAATAATACAAAAAAGAAAATAAATTGTGACTTATTCTACTTGTGACCCCTTCCCATGCTTTTTTCTTATAGTGTTAAATAGTTCCATTACTGCTTCAAAACCATCTCCATTACTAATTCTATACAATACTTCACTTTTCAAGAGAGAAGGACACCCCCACCCTCAAGTATATTTCCGCTCGTATAAACTTTGATACATTTTTCTAATCATTAAACATGTTAAATCTTACTGAATGTTAGATGGTGTTGCAGGTTTGCATGGTGGTGTGGATAATCGCAGAATAGGTTTTGCCCTTCACATCACATGGTGTACCGTAAACCTCTTCTGTGGTTAATGAATGCTAAAGATGATTTTCAAGATTTTTTTTTAAACAATTACTTCGCCATCCGGTATATCTTTCATGGAAGATAGTGATTGGTTGTCGAGCAATGTTATCAATTTAATGGATGTCAAATCTGCTATATGGGGTCAGATGGTTAACTGAATTTACCCTTGTACTGACATTATTATTGTTTGACTATACTTGCAAAGTCTGAAGTAAAAAAAAATAAACACACACACGCACACACCTTAACACTATAAAAATAGTGAATGCAGAATGATGTATTGTATAAATTATTACGCGCCCTCCGGCTGAAATTGTCGACCTGTTTTGAAGCTTATGTCAGCAATGTGATTATCATCCTACGTGATGGGAAGTGGCAAAGATGTAAATGGTCGCTTAGTTCGCATCCTCGGTATAATATTTATTATTTTCCACAGTGGATCTTTATCTAAACCGACTTATGTTTCATGTAAATATAGTTTTAATTTTGAGGGGGATAATCTCTGTGGCCCGTATTCTGAAGTCGGATTTGATTTAAACTCTGGTTAAAATTGTGGTTTAACTATGGATAGCCAATTGTAACACAAAACTCTTACAGTACAAGTTCGATGAATCAGCTCATTTGACTCCCAAATCATTGATAACTGCCCGGCAAGAAGAAATCGTTCAATATAGTCCTCGCTCATCTGCAACCAATTCGCCTTCTTACAAATGTAGTCTAATTGTAATTATCCCATTTACCATTTTGTATCATTTCCAATTAGGATCTACCCATTTATATCTATAATTTCACTTGGTTTAACATTACTTAGTCTATTATGAGATGAACTGTTTATGAACCAAATTTTCATTTGACAAAGAAACGATTCATAAGAAGACGAGGTGGAAATTAGACTATTTAATTAGACTGTTTAATGAGAATTAGACTAAGTGGCCCGTATTCTGAAGTCATCTTTAACTTAGTCAATGGTCTAACTCTGTGCTAAAATTATGGGAAGCCAAAAGTGTCAAAAAATTTATTAAGTTGTATGTTTCTTATGTTTACTGTGCTCTTTCCTGATTCATCGATGGTGAAGACAATCATCTTTTTATACTTCATAGACAATTATGAATGACTTGAGAG
The DNA here is from genome assembly GCF_037042905.1 of Lytechinus pictus. Classification (NCBI taxonomy): domain Eukaryota; kingdom Metazoa; phylum Echinodermata; class Echinoidea; order Temnopleuroida; family Toxopneustidae; genus Lytechinus; species Lytechinus pictus. The sequence continues at coordinate 24,223,313 of NC_087259.1, forward strand.
CCAAATGAGCTGAAATACGATATCTCTACTGTTAGTGATTTATGTAACAATTGGCTTTCCATAATTAAACCACAATTTTAAACCTGAGTTTAAGTTCAACCCGATTTCAGAATACGGGCCAGTGTGAATAAGACCGAATGCAATTTAGACCAAACAACAATTAATGATTAGATCAAATTGATGGTAGACAAAATGTGTTTAGTATATATCTGAGAAGCTAGACCAACTGTTTGTAGACCAAGTTATTAGAAAGAAAAGTCAACATTTGCACGTCTTTCTATTGGGGTATATGATGCCCCTCCTTTGACTATAGTTAGTGGGAGCTTCGTGGTCTAGTGGTTACGAATTTCGTCTTTCAATCAGAGGGACGTGGGCTCGAATCCCAGCCATGGCATGTTTTCCTTCAACAAGAATTTTATCCATATTGTGCTGCACTCAACCCAGGTGAGGAGAATGGGTACCCAGCAGGATTAATTCCTTGAATGCACCAAGCACCTTTAGCAGCTGGAGCTAAAGTCGGGGTAATATACATGTATAGTTCTCCAAAGAATAGGCAACCAGATAATCGTCGCCTCATAAATGCTATATGTTATTATTATCATTACCCATATATTTTTTATTCATTATTCTGTAATTTGTATATTACTTTGTTTATTGTTCCGTTTATTTACTTTTCTTTTTCTTTTTACTTCAATTTCTCTTTTATTAAGTTTCACCTTATTTTCAAGTTTTTATTATTATAATTTCGTTGATATTTATTCATAAATTGATTTTTTATTCTTTTGCATTTTTCGCAGCCTTGTTGAAAAACAGCTTTTAGCTGATAGGTTTTTTTTTACCGCTATTAAATAAACAAAATACAAAATATACAAAGTAAACCTTATTAAATTGCTTTGTCATTTCTGTCTTCGCCCGAGATCGAGCTCGAGGGGCGGCCCCAGTACCCCATCAGGGCTGGCTCCGTCAAACGAGCCACGACGATCAAATGGTTCAAAACTAGGTTTCACCCTCGGGGGAAGAGGAAAGATTTGGTTCAGATAACTTTTAGGAAGATTTTTATCGTCGAGACGAAACGAGAAAGAAATAGGCTGCGAAGATGGATGGGTATTCATATTTCCATTTATAAAGATCACAAACATGTCCTGTTCTCATGGGTTGTCGATATTTTTTTTTCTTTCGCTCGCTCTGAAACGCTTCCCCCAACTATGAAGTCTGCAGCCCTCTTGCAATGCAATTCAACCAATGCTAATTTCAGAATGTCCGTTTAGGCCTATTTGTACACTTTAAAAAATATTGGGTAAAAATGCTCCATGGAGTAATTATGTGTCCAACCAACATTGGGCATTTCTTTTGGGCATTTTTATTTATCCAGTGTGATGAAATTTTTGCCCATTCTATAATTGCAGTTTATTTTTTTAAACCTTACTGGACAATATGCTTCCCGCATTGGGTAATATACTGCCCCAAATTGGATAGACACTTAATTACCCTCGTGCTGGTTAAAATTTTACCCAATATTTTTTACAGTTTATTGAAGAATATGATATCAATCATTTTTGCTTAAAATACCAGTGAATTAAGGATGTACCACTACCTCTTATGCGATGAAGCTGAATTCCAAAGCGATCTTCTTCCAAGAAAAGCCTATCATCATTGCAATCGTCTTAATCAATGTCCTTGTGATCATCTAGGCCCGTAGTCATCATCACCACCGTTGCCATCACCAATATAATCGTCATCTTCATTGTCGTCGTAATTTTCATCAACGCCATCATCATAATCATTATCATCATCATCGTCATCATCAATATCAACATCATCATCATCACTATCATCATCATAATCATCATATTTATCTTCATCAACGTCATCATCATAATAATATTGTCATTATCTCCATCATCATCGTCATCACTATCAACTTCGTCGTCATCATCATAATCATCATTATCACCATTATCACCACCATCATCATCATCAGCCTCATCATCATCATTATCATCATCATCATCATTCCTGTCACAATATAATTTCATTTTCCTCGTCCTCTTTTATCCACCGAAATTTCATCTTTACAAAAATATTAAACTCGGAAGAATTTCTCCAATAGATTATGAACTACGAATTTATTTACACATGCTCGTTATGTCGCAATAAGGAAATGAAAATGGTTTAATATCAACAATTTAAAAGTCAAATCTACATAATTAAAAATGTATCTTATCTACACACAAAATTATAGTTGTATCAATATTGTTACATTCACGATTTAAAATCATCAATATTTGCATGGTGTCAGTCTGCACCGCTGCGCTTCGCTGGCGGTTTTTATTTTACATGGAATAATATCTTCAAATTCGCGAAACATTTCACGTAATACCAACATTTGCATCAACTCCTTGAACAACTCCACAAATCATGAGATCGATTCCTTAAATACATTCATCGTACATTTCAACATTCCACATCGATTCATTAATAAAAGTAATTTATAATTTCATTTTAGTGAACATTTTTATATTGCTTTTCTTTAACTTCATGTATACATCATTATTTCAGTGCCTGAAAAGTAATAACATTGCCATGAAAAGGGAAACAAACTAATAAATTTCAATTAAAAAAGGACAAATCATTTGAAAGATCCTCTTAAACCGTTCCAAATGAGTCATTTGGGATCAGTTTGCATGAGGACTTTTATTCATTCTTAGAATATAGCAAAGAGTTCTAACCAAAACGTTTAACACGGAGAAATAAAGGAGTGTTTACAAAATGAGTTGTAATCGACATTATTGTCAAATGTTTCAAACTTCAATGGAAGCAGGATGATACTTGCTGTATGTGTGCACCCCTCCTTTCACCCCAAATAAAAAAAAAATATTCCACTCTATTTCGTAAGCAAATAATTTTGCCAGGCTGGATTTTTTTGTCGGGAGGGGGGGTACAGGTGGGAATGCCATGTCTGGGAGCGTGGACGATCCTTTCTCATTTATTACTTTACAAATTCAAAATTTCAGGTGAAACCCTCCACCGGCCCCCACCGCCCCGCTAATCACATCCCAAGATCACAGTCCACTTATAACGAGATTTGTTGGGTTTTAATAAGATTCATGAAAATAGCAAAATGCTAGTCTCAACTCTCTCTTTTTTATCAATTCGTTCTTATATTGAATATTGTGTCTAATACTTTAAACAAATCATACAGTTACAGGTAAACACTGATAAGAAATTTTGATCTTAGGTATGAAGAATTTCACCTTTGGATCGAAACTATTTTTATGACGTTCATTAGGTGTTTCAACGGTGTTTAAGTTTCGTTGATGGAGTTTTGTAATAAAAGTAATTACACGAGGAATATAATTCCACTTCTGCTTAAAAAAATTAAAATTTTAGAAAGTCTCTGTAAAGCTGGTTCGATGTAAGAAAAATATTTTGTGGGATAAAATCACATTGAAAATATGTTGAAAGGATTTTTACAAAAACTGAATCATCTGATCATCTGTACTTACTTCTAGCTCATTTATAGAGACTGCAAGATTATATAATAGCCTTGTTTTCTTTTTCAATTACTGAATAGATATACATTTTTATTTCATCCAGTCATAATTAGATATACCGCTCCTTCACAGAATCGAAACAAAACCAAGTATAAGATGTTCATTTTAACTCCTCTATCCTTTCAACAAATTACAACAATGATCACTTGTCACAAAAGTGGACGAATCTTCCGAAAAGACCAATGTCGTTTAATCCACAATCAAACCGAATTGTGTCCTCCAAAAATATTTTTTGGCAAACGGAATTTCCCAATGCCTTATTGATGAAGGAAAGATGTTTTGTGACGTCATACATCTTGGTAGGAGCTAAGCTAGAAGATTTATCTGACGTTGTAGTCGTAATCAAACTTGGTCCGTATTTTTTTTTATTTTGTGTGAGAACCGTCAGTTTACAGATGAACACGTCTGACGCATGAAAGTGAGATAATAGAAAGCCTCGAATCTCGCTCCTAGATAAGTGGAATTTGTTGCATGCTGTATTCTCTCGCCTTTAACCTCAAATTAGCCCAACTTGAGCTTAGTCCTCCGGCGTTTTCCAACGCATTCATGTTCATCATTGACATGTGGCCAGCGGCTGCCTGCGACATGACACCGGCTAGTCTCCCGTAGGACGCCGCTGCGGCTGCGGCGGAGTTCCACGTGCTGCCGAGTTCTGTGCTGGTTGGGCAGGGACGCGGCGCCACTGGTTGTTCGACATTGACGCCGTTAAAAGGTCTTCTCCTGGCTGCGGCGACCTTGGCGGCTTGGAGGCTTCTCTCGTTACGACGAAACTTAGCTCGTCTGTTCTGAAACCAGACCTAAATATAAACGAAAAAGAAGAAAAGTAATATAACAATGAAAGAAGAGCAGGTCAACATATACATAAGAGAATATCATGATACTGCTATGATACAAAACAGGGCCCGACTTACAAAGAGTTACGATTGATCCAATCAATCGCAACTCTATGGAAATCTATCAGTGTCATTTTTTACAGGAAATGTGCAAAATGTCCTTTTTAAACAAAGGAGAACACACCGAACTGTCAAGAAATCAATGAATTTATGGATGTACATTCATATCTAGAAAAAGAAATGGAGCAAACATCAATTTTATATGTTGACTTTGCTGGCTTTCCACAGGTAAAATGATTGATCGGATCAACCGCAACTCTTTGTAAGACGGGCCCCAGAGCAGCTTTTGATGAATTACGAGAATGATAATTTCATATAGGCAAAATTTATCAATCAATGATTTACCAATGACACAAGATATATAAAAGTGATAGAATAAATATTATAACAAAAATATCAGGAATAAATAAATAAAGTGATTAAAGAAATATATTATAAATATCAGAAAGAAAAAAAAAATTGATATAAGTAAGACGTAAAGTAAACTCTGCCGCATAAGAGCGAACATTCCCCAGCTTTCTGAAATAAGTATTTGCCTTCTTATTCATGTTATTGTTATTGGATAGTTATTTCTCCTTTTCTGAACAGTTTTGAAAGTGGGGGCTGAGACGGAGGGGGGGGGGGGGGTGGCCATGAAAAAGAACACGTGAAATCAGATGTTCATAAGGTTTTTTTTACACGTTCATTATTTTGAAGGGGAATGAAGCCCACCCCCACCCATTCCACGGCTACTGTCTTTTAATAAGTTTAATAAATTTTAATTTATTTATCTCGATTTCAATATATTTCATTAAAACATTATCGTTTCGTTTGGGAGAGGAACGTCATTCAGGCCCTTTGATCCAATTTCTCTGCGCTAAATATTGGAAAGTCGTAAAACATCCCTTATTTTATGGAGGTGAACTTCTCAGTCCTCCCTGTGAGATAGTATATCCTTAAGTCCCTCAGGTTCACCGACAATAAACAACACTTCTGTCTGTATGTTATCATAACCGTGAAGAAACCTAACGAAACTAAAATATACAAATCAATAAATTATTTCATAATGTCTTAATATCCTCACGATGAGTCATTCGATCGGTATGAGAAGTTCATGAGGTAGAGTATGCATGTAGAAAAAACCTGTGTTTAACCTACATTGCTAAACAGTACTATACGATGGAAAGTAAAAACGCATTATGCATTGCCTGAATTACTTCATAAACTTATTAGGTATTGGGGAAGAAACATCTATGTTCAATTTGTATATTTATTGCTTTATTATTCAACATTGTTGTTTAAATTCTGACGCTTTCGTTAGAATTTAATTCTATTCAACTCTCAAAGACCAGCCGAAAGTTCTAGTATTTTTTTTTTGCTGTGCATCACTGCATGGAAATATCAATAATCAACATGCCGGAGTTTCCTGAGTTTAATATTACTACTTAAGAAAGAAAAGTCAGTTGACATTCACTCGTATAGTTTGTACAGATTTTATTGTGTTTGCATCTATATATTCACATTTCTAAACTTTCAAGTGACAGTGGCGCTTTTGTTAATATTGCTATGAACAAGAAGGCTACTTTGGATACGTTGAACTTAAAGTAGCATACTGAAAATGAATAATGAGACTTTAATGCATGAATAAGGAAAACATGCGTGTCAGCAAAAATCTAGTTTTATTTCTTATTCTTATTTTTATTTGTTCATTATTTTTATTTTTAATCTAATAAGATGCCAGGATTCACAGTAGCTTTTATCATCTGTCGATGAAAACCACTTACAAACTTTTCATGAAACGCTCCCAGGCCTTAAATCTCTGTAATTTACTATTTAAACAAATCGAATGAATAATCCACCCATTGGAGGAAATGTGTATCAATTCAATAGATTAAGAATGATTTTCACTTGTTATTGAGTTAATTTCACCATGTTATAGTGAAATTAGTATGAAAATAATGTTCGTGTGGCCACTCTAGATTCACTATAAATTGACGTCAATATATCAGAGTAGAGTGAACTAGTAATCAACCTTCGACGAAATGTGGCTGAACCAAACCCCTTTTTACACAAGATCCTTTATAGCATCAAAAGAATACAAGAAGGAAACAAAGTAAGAAGGGGTTACGAATCTTCAATGAACGAAGAGAAACGGAAATTATTCTTGAGAATATTTACAAATTGACGCCAAGGCTGGAAAGCAATGCTGAGACCACTTCCCTTTCTATGGAAACCCTAACTTAATTACCAATGGAAATCAACTGGCATCAAATCAAGCAGAAATCTGGAACCTTCTCGAATTTGTTTGAAAAAAGGCGATATTTGTTAAGAAATTACCGATCTCCCAATTGCACAATGTCATGGGCGTGATGTAAGAGCGTGAAAGAATTGTGTATCGATTTAGTTGTTGCGATTTAAAAAAAATTATCTTTAACAACCTTTAAATCGGTATAATTTTGGGGGGTTAAATATTCTATGGTGGACCATCCCTCCTCATAAAAAACACAACCTCTTCCTCCTCCTGCTCCTTACTCTTTTCTTACTCCTCCTCCTCCTTTCACTATCATCACTGACTTCCTCTTCGCAGCTTTCCACTCTGTATATCTTGTTTCCATCTTTAACTTTTAACCTTCTGCCTATCCATGCACTCAGTAGCGTTATGAGCCCAAATGTTTGGGGCGCACATGCGGCTGTGGCGCAAAATTTAAAAAAAATCAAAATGTTGACCTTTCTAATAGAAAAATCAAATTTTGTGATAAGATTTTGACATAATATTCAGAAATTATATCATATTTCACCTCATTTCCTTTCCTTTTCTTTCTGCCTTCTCCCTTTTTCTTAGTCATTAATATTTTGAGGATCAATTGCCCCCAAGTCGCCCACATCTTGTATGCAAGTGATTCCACTCTCCATTATATTCAGTATGATCGATAAGAAAGTGGGTCATGGACAACAAAAACAAAATATGAGACCATTCCTTGGGAATGAAAAGAGAAAGATGACGTTGCTGGGTGCAAATTTATGGTATCCATATAATACTTCGTGGGGCCAGGCACCACTCGTTTCGTCTTTCAGCAGACAGGGTGCTGTATACGCAACTTCGGCCAAACCTCTCAAAAGAAACACCGAACAAATGAAAACAGAAGGACGTTTCATGAGAAGTCTTTCCATTCATTTGATCTTATTATCAGCTCTCAGCCAATCAGGTGCAAGGATTTGCCGTAGCTTATAACAGTCATTCAAACAATTACTGACGATTTGTTTCATGTGAAATGCTCCCCCTGGTCAATGCCTCCCCCCCCCATCTCTCTCTCTATCTCTCTCTTGTTCCAGCGGTCGCACTTTAACAACACCGGGGCATCGTAAATTTACTCTTAAGTTGTGTTTTTCAATTATTTCTGGCAAAAGTTTATGAACTTTTCTCCTCCGCTGACCCTCAGAAAGGCCAGTGTTTGGCGGCAGAGGCTCCTACTATTTTGGGGAGTTTATCATGCACCGACGTATAAGCCCTTCATATTTTGTTCATATACGTTGTTATTTTGTTCACATACGTTTCGAGAGTGGCATGGTTTAAATACAGTCATGCAACTAGTGGAATGAGTCTGTATGTTTAACATGGCAAAGATGTTCTCCCGCATCGTAAATAAAAACCAAATAAAATTTAATTGGTTTAGATTTTAGTTTCGGAATGAAGGGTACCTTAAAGAATTACTGTGAAAGATGAATGGTACAGTGATCCCATCGAATGTGATTACGAGGAGCAAGCTCAAAGCCAGAAAAAAAACCTGGACCTGGCTTAACACTATACTTAACACGAACTCTCCAACTAAGCATTGAGTTGAATTGTGAAATCATGAACTTTTCTCAAGTTATTCGTATTAATTATTTTCTATTAAGAGAAGTGACATTGCTAAGACAGTAGTCAGGAAAATTTGAGAGAAAGCGTAAAATGGAAATACATGAAGAATTGTCTTCCATTAATTTGCAATGATTACGCATGATGAAGGTTGTGGTAAAGGAATTATCCGACCTAATGCAATTTTAGTTGATGATAGTGATGATGGTAGTGGTGGTGGTGGTTGTAGTGGTAGTGGCGGTGGTAGTGGTAGCGACGGTGGTGGTCACCTGGTGGTAGGGCCGATGGGTGGGTTATATGGTAATGATGTTGATGTAGTAGACTTTTGTTCTGTATTCCGGTGTAGAGTATGTTGACAACGACCATGGCCATATAACAAATTCAATTTATAGTGATAATGACAATGACGTTCATTGTGATATGTTGATAATGAATTTGCTTAAAACTCTATTTGTAATGATAAACCTTTAGTACAATTAATCAGGTTGCATAAAATCGATACATTTTTTTGCTAAATATTTACTGTGTAGCCCTATATTTTGGTGACATCACGCTCTCATCATTCTGATCGTGATGAAATGTTATTATACACGACTTTGATTATCAATTCCAACAAATCACATTTGTCATATGATTGTTCCCATGAAGGCCTACGTGAGGGGAGCTCTTCCCGACTTCACACCCCGAAAAAAAGGTGATAAAGCCCCTCTTTTCCATCACAAATACCATACACCTGGGGACTGTCACACTTTCCTCAGAATATCGATACTCAACATGAATTATTGCTTGATTCAACCGATTTAATTTATCCCTAAAGTGCACTTTGGCGGTATTAATTGCCCATCCTGGCACGGAGCGGGTAACCCGGCTGCACGTATATCTTTCACTAGCTCCTGACTCGGGCGCAGGGATCTAGTTTTGACACTAAACATGTGCAGTTAGAGATCATGTTGTCATTAATATTTAGAATATTTGATGTAGTTAGTTGTGTTGTCTGTCTCTTTGTCTCATCATGTTCATCGCAGCTGGTTCCAGAAGAATAGGTTCAAATTTACTTTACTCAACATTACTGTTTTACCAATATTAAATTGTAGAATAAAGCAATGAGTTTATCGGAGTATGAACGTATACAACAAAGAGATACCTACATACATGACATAAATAAACATGGTAAAAGGAAAGAGACATATAACTTGGATTATATTAATTTCTTTAAAAGAATAACAAACATTTAAATCGTGTTTCTTTCCAAGTTGACGCTTAGGGACAGTACACAACTTTTGGCGGGTTTTTTCATCATAATATGCACTCTTTGTTGTTGTTGTTTGCTTTTTGCGCCCCGAGAATGGCGCCTATGACACCCTATATAATGAAAATTCACCGTTTACTATAAAATAAAGGTCTTTGGTTGAATTCGATCACGTGACCACTCCTTTATTTCAGCTAACGTACATGTAATTATGCACGTTCTAAGTAATGATTCGTAATAAGGCATAGTTCTATTGACAAAATAATTAATAACACGAATCCACGTCACTATCTTAAAATACAAAATAACATATATCATTTTGCTCGTGTATAAGAGTAACGCTGTATATGCCTACATTTTCGTTGATGTTTCCCCTAATAAGTCTCCTATACTTTTGACCGTGACGTATTTTATTTTGATGAAAGGCGGCGATAATACCAGATCTTGTTGACTAGTATTTCGGAAGCACCAGCCTTGGTGGAATGGGTGGCCTGTCGGAAAAACCTCGACTCTATTTCACTTTAATTACACTCATGAGGGAGATTGGGGCATTCATTGTTTTTGTTTCGATGCTAAACAGATCAATATTTTGCCAAGATCCCATGGTTTAAGTCACAGGAATGCCACTGATAATGGGAAAACGTACTCTTGTCCCCATATATAATACTGTAAATATAAATAAGATGGTAGATTTATCTTAGTTCGTATGATATTGATATTAGATCTTATACTCTTCAGTATATACTTTAGATATTTGTAATTTATCCATAAACAACCAAAGTTTATAGCAGTGTCTCAAGAACACCTGCAATCAAGTTTTACTGCACTGTGTATAATCTTACATGTATTGTCCTAAGTTGCAGAAAAAAAAAACACATGAAAGAAAAAAAAACACTCGCTGAAAGTCAACACGGGATTACCTTCAATCTAACATTTCAAAGAAACGAGCAAGAATTATTCGAATTCGGAGACATTCGAATCCGAACGCCATTCCTATTTACGCTTTTAGGCAGTCACATACCTGTCAACGTCAATTCCATATCAAGTAGCGAACTTCAACTTAACATTTGACCTCTAAGAATAACATACTGAATAATGTTAGTTTGACCCGTGACATGGGGCAGAGGTATACCGGAAAACATAGTAATCATAGTTTTATGCCATTTCATGCATTTAGTTATTCCTTCCGAATTTGCATGAGCTTGCAATAATTTTGTGATGAAAATGCTCAAATGACGGGAACTGACAAATAGGAGAATTTTTTGCCGTTGAATGTCATGAAAACCAATTTCAAAATGAGATGATTGTAATGAATATTTTGCCAAGTTGATATGGTTACATTTGGGCGGGAAAGATACAACTGTTGAATATCTGTTTAACAGTTTTGTCCTTTTTTTTTACAAAAGGGATTTATGCCAGTATTTCACATTTGATTAATATAAGATAAACCGTTTTACGAACATATGAATAAACCTGATAAAGCATTCTTTCTAATTTTGCCTAGCAGCAAAACTCTTTTTCCATAAAGCAATTTATTTCCATCTACCTTCTTACGTTGCTATAAAATACATGATTAAAAAACAACTTTTATTGCTGTCATAGTTTTTTTTTATCGAGAGTGAAATTGAATGATTTCTTTTGCATATTTTTTAATTTTTTTTTATTTATCTATATATTTATTTTATTTTGTTTATTTTTTTTTCGGGGGGGGGGGCGCTTTATTTTACCGAACCAATCAACAACAATTTACAAACAATGATTAAAACACATCTCGCCCTCACCTGGACTCGTGCTTCCGTGAGATCGACCTTCTTTGCAAGCTCCTCGCGTAAGAAAGCATCAGGGTAGTGTGTCCTTTCAAATACCTTCTCCAGCGCATCGAGCTGAGCGGTGGTAAACGTAGTCCGATTGCGGCGCTGTCGTTTTGATTTGGCCGAGATGATTCCGTTGTCTGACAACGAGCCACATGAACCATCATCTAATAACCCTGCAATAAAATTAATGAAACGAAGATAATTATTCATTTTATCGCATTTATGTTAAGATTATTATGTTGGTGGTGCCGATGATGGATATTTGTTTAATCAGGGAGTAAGAGTTAGTTTAATCAGGAATATAGATATTTGAGGTGGTGTGGTAAAAGTAGTCACTGCACTGTAAAAAATGAAGTGCTAAATTTGAACTATAGAAAATCAGCACTCGTAGTGCAGTCACTATACAAGCACTGTAAGTGCTAAATTAGCACTTCATTTTTTACAGTGTGGCATCCCTGGCATAAAGAGGATTGGGATGGACTTGGGGCCCTGTCACCAAGCCCCCTCTCTTTATATCACCCCCCCCCCCCCAAAAAAAAAAAAAAGATTCGCGACAAAGAAATACAAATGAAAGTAAAGGAGAAAAATAAATCGTGTGTGAAAAATTGTGTGAACGCATAATAAGGTCATAAAACGTGTTAATACGACAGACAACAGGTTTCAAAGAGACAGTAATTTCTCTAAAATCGTGCTCACTTGAAGGTCAGAAACGATGGTCGCACATTCGGCCTTGCTCGTTCCAAGGGAAATTATTAATTAACTTTAACAAAATGATTTATATAACTTTCTAAAGAGAAACGAGATTGTACAGACACACCAACGACACTGACTCTGGTACACCGACCGATGGTATGTCACTGGTAATAACGTAATAGATTTGATCGGTATCGTTGTTATGACTATCGCTGAATAAAGATATCTATCTGCACTCTTCACGATCACCTGACCTTTTGATATTTCTTGGGCTGTAATGTCTGAATCACCCCGATCGGAATATATTTAGGATTTTAGCCCAAAAAAAAATCATCAATTTTTACTGTTAGCCGGCAATCGTTGTGCTTGAAAGTTACAGTTTAATCAAGTGACTATACATGCATTCATTGCTTAAATCTTGTTTGCTATACCTCGCGGATAATTTCCTTTCATCTTCAGAGATTGTCTCAGGGAAAGGAATTCACTGTGACGTGCTCACATTGTGGAACACTAACTATATATGTAAAATGTCAGCAGCATGAATAACAACCTGACATCGTCCACAGTTCTACCACCACACTGTGAACACACTGGTGTCACTCTGTCCTCTTTGCAGCATGGATTATCTGATAAAAAATAGTAAATTACAAACCGGGGACGATTCTATTGCTGGGGACCACTGCCCCCTATGATGGGAAAAAATTAGGAAAACGGGTCTAAAATCTGATATAGGACATGTAGAAAGAAAAAGGAGTACGAAGCATGAAATTACATACAAATGGATTTTGTGGATTTGGCGCCATGTCGGACCAACTCGCAACCGACAAGATTTGGTGAGGGGTTATCTTTTACATTTGGTATAATTGGAATAAATCCAAACTTGACTGCGCTTGTGGTCTTTCTTCCGTCCAGATTAGGGTATTGTCTCCTTTACTTGGCCTACATTTTTTAAATGGAACAGTGTAAAAACCAAACAACAACAATACATTTTATATCTGGTAGTTAAAAATTGATAGATTTGTGTAAGATTTTATCTTTTTGTCCCAGTAGGAAGTTTAAGTAAATGGGTCAAGGCTTTACTCCTTTTACGGGCAATTTACTCTAACGGAAAGAGGATAAATTTTTGAACACGTGCTGTCTGAACTGGATGTCGTAAGTCGTAATGTGAGGATAATTATCAAAAGACTGTATTTCAAAGATGACACCCGCTGGCCTGGCCTGGCAAACTAAAAAATGAATCGGGTATCTTCCATTTGTCACTTTCCATCCATCGGTTGGAATCATCTTCTTGTGATGTCTTCATCATTACTGCCTTCCTTCGATGGCGATTCCCAACAAACTTTCTCGATTGTGAAACCCGATTGGGCCGACGCGCGATTCCGGTGCAATTTATTCAAATGTCAAACAAGATTAGTTAGTTAACAGGCATTGCGAGGCTTCAGCCCAGTTGCAACAAGGCGCGGCCAAGACGTGTAACAAGATAGAAAAGAAAGAAAACGAACTGAAAGCAGATAAATAACAAGAATCATCCACAAGTTCAGGTGTCTATATTTTTCATTAGCCGAATTGATAATTTTCTTGGCATTTCGAAAAAAGTACACTGGATTAAGATTCATTTAGCTTCTTGCGAAACAAGACATGGACGCCGAGATTCGTCCGAAAGTGGCATTCCTTGGAGCATATCGCCGAGCGAAGAAAATATTTTAAACCCTCGTTGATTCAGGATAACCGAATCGTTATAATCAGTACGATACTTAGGGAACATTAGAGACATGAAGGAAATTATGTGGGAGTATGACGAGCAAATGGATCCATATTTAGGAACATTTTGAGCTTGCTAAGTTGATTACACGATTACTGGCATCTAAAAATAAGACGCTGGAATCGTAACAACTACAAATTTTGGGCAATATCGAAAAAGCTCATAATAGTCATGTAGCATATTGCAAAGAAAGTTGTGACCACGAAAACCTCACTGCCCTGAACTCACATACACACATGATTTTGAAAACAAAGATGGAAATATCACCACAGCTAAAAATTTGAGACAGGCAACCCCCCCCCAAAAAAAAAAAAAAATATATATATATATATAGTCATAAGAGAAATACCAAGTTTGGTATTTGGAGTCTAAAAATATTATATTTAAACAAACGCTATTTATTTTTATTAGAGTCCCGTTTTGCAGAGTTAAATCTGAATACAAAAAAAGTCATGTATATACACTCTATAAGAAACCATCTATAATTAACTTCTAACCGATAGAAACAAAACGAGAAAATCAAAGTGTGAATGGATGCACATCAATCATGTCATTTTGAAAACACGTTGATAAGAAACCTGCATAGTTTTGACATGCTGGTCAACAAAAAGAATAATTAGTGAGATTTAACGGACCAACACTCCCGGCGTCACTGCATGTGAAGTACGCCAAGCTATATCAAAATCAAACAAAATCAACACGACTTCACACGCCAAAGTGCACATTGCCAAAATTAATTTGCACATAGTGGATACGTATTTTGCTGTTGGAAATAATAACTAAATGTAAACGTCACAATATACATGGCAGGCGAACATTAGCCAAATCTATTTTTACAGGAATTTGTGTTGACGCTGTAATTGCATATTCGGCGCGAAAGTCTGCACTTTTGTTCGCGTTTAGCAGACGACTCTCTCTCAAACCTACAACCTTAATCCCCTCCCGTCAGGGGTGGTGTAATGAAAGGAATTAAATCAAGGTGAATTGAAGCCCTCTTCTGAGTAACATCATGTCAGTCATAATTCTCAGGTACATGACTGCATTAAATGATGAGCGATTCAATGCCAAAAGTGATATCGGTTATTAATCGCTTCAAACGTCTAGACGACAACAGTTGTCGCCCGTAAACCGGAAACGGGATTAAAATGTGCCACACACGTTCTTTGGCCGTGATTCTATGCCAATGACTTTCATATCAAAATGACAGTGCTCCGTCACTACTGCGATAATTATTGAAACTCGTATAATGACTCATTAAAACAAAAGGAATTGCTTGCACCGAAAAAACCTTCGATGGTATAATATACCTGAAACCACGGTTCATAATAATTTCTGTCTAACGCCACCTATATATTTTTTGGGGAAAAGTTTCGTCAAAGATCAAACAATACACGCAGAAACGGCACCATAGTATTCTGATATAGGGGGCAAGTATACCTAAAGGCAATTTGTTTTCTTCTCTAATTTGAATAACAGGGGTAATACAGAGTTACACGACCCACATCTTTCATTTTATACACTTATTTCTCACTCTTTGTCTTATTTTTGTCCTATGTTTTTCACTTCATGAAAAATAATGGGGGTCGCCCTTGTCGCCATTAGAGCAGTCCATGTTATCATGTAAAAAGAAAATTAATTTACATCACTTAGATCTTTGGTTTATTCGATTAATTTTTAAACTCTTTATTATCTAGATACCCTGCAAATAACACACTGGCTATATTACACGATATTGTCTTGGATGCAGTCCTATATATTTAACTCGAATCTTGTGATAAAAAATAATAGGCCCTATTTTGGATATGAATGCTTTCGGTGTTACATGCAGGTTTACTGCAGACTGATTTTGTTGGTTCACATAATTCGCATCATACATCACAACAAAGGGACCGTCGTAGAATTTTTAAAGATGTTTGTTTAACTGTTTAACTTGAATAAAATATAGTTTTGTCCTTCAACGACTGAAGAAAATGTGTGCCGAGACGGTCGTATGGCAATGGGAAGCCGCCCGTCGGTTCGGCAACAGACACCATCTTTCGATGTCCAGCACTTGCACAACTGCGCGCATTTTAAAGGGAAAACATTTCTACTTCCTAGTTGATTTTGATAAAAAGCAGAAATTATTAGAAATATAATTACTGAACTTTTGGCAACAATCCATAAATGACTAACAGCATCATGATTTTTTTAATTCAGTGAGTGACGTCATGACACACCATTACGTCAAGTATTATAAATTCAATAATTACACATTTTTAGTGGTTCGTGATGTTCTTTATTATTATTATTTTTTATACAGAAGCGTGAATAAAATAGTGTGTCTGATGATATATTGTAGGTACGTAAAATTATTTTAAACTTTCCGAGAAAATGAAAAGCAAGAAAGGCAATTACCCCGTATGCGAGAACGCTGCTCGCAAGTGATGTCACAAAAAAATTGACAGATTTTTCACCAAATCTATAATATTCTTTCACTTTAATGAGTGTATTTAAATCAGATTGATAGAGGAATTAACGGACTTTTCATCTAAAGATACGTGGTAAACATAAGGAATATTTGGAGAGAGAAAGAAATGAAATTCAATAAAGTGGATCGGAGAAAGAAAGAAATGAGATGATGCAAAACAGTAAATTGATGGCAAAGAAACATGGGGGGGGGGGGCAAAAGGGAGAGAATCAGTGTTTTCTTTAAATAAGTCCTAAACATAGTTGACATTGTGAGAAGTGGGCTGCAGTGCAAGGTTATGATACTTAAACTTGGCTGATTTGATTTTATTGCGACAAAAAAAAGTTCTTTTCTAATCGAAATTTGTGAGCATGTAATCAGGTTTAGGCAGTGGCGTACCTAGGATTTTCCACAGGGGGGGGGGGGCAAAACCGTCCGCCAAAAAAGTTGACAAGCAAAAAAAAAAAAAAAAAAAAAAAAGGTCTTCAATCACAAATAAAGGATTTTCTAACAGAAAAAAAATTGACAAGCAAAAAAAAACAACTAAAGGATTTTGTACCAGAAAAAAAAATTGACAAGCAAAAAAAAAAGGTATTCAAGCTCGTCGGGGGGGGGGGCAAAAGGTCTTCAAGCTCGTCAGGGGGGGGGGGCAAAAAAGGTATTTCAAGCTCGTCAGGGGGGGCAGTGATACGTCCTTTGCATGAGTTGTGGCTCGTCAGGGGGGCAGACTGTCCCCCCTCCCCGTAGGTACGCTAGTGGGTTTAGGGAATACATACACCAACAAATTAAAAATGTACAGCCAAAAATTTAAGGCAAATAATTAAGTTCCTTAAAATCACAAGACATTCCGGAAATAAAATGAGACACACATAATAAGAGTAAAGACAATCTAATTCAATTACGTTTTGAGCTATACCATTATAATCTATTCAAATGCTAATAAACAAAGAACTATTTTCCCCAAAACAAATTTGGGCAAAAAGAACGAGGAAGTATATATTTTTTACAAATGCATAATCATATCACATTAATCATGTTAGTTATTCAACATATAAAATACTAAGGAAATAACATTATAACTGCATTCTTATTTTTATTATGTAGAATATGATTATGCCAAATTCAACCAAATTAAATAATAGTATATGTATAGGCATACTAGACCTGAAAATAATAAGCCAGGAGGCAGAACGCTGCCGTATTGTTCTCATTGTTTGTCATGTGATTTGTCACGTGACTCCATCATTTCATCACCATCTCATTAACCTACTTTTCATGCATCCTTGTCTATCACGAAGAGGAACGATCTTCTATTTTTTTTTTTTTCTATCCCGCCATTTTTTCTACAGCTGGTATCTACTACGTGCGCGTTATGAACTTTCGGGCAGTGAGCGCTCACACTTTGGACAAAGGATTGCTTTTGTTGTTGCTGATGTTTGTTAATTACTTGCATTTTCAGTGTGTTTTTTTTCTATGTTCTGATTTCTTAATTATTACAATTATTGTCGAAGGCGATTCGGGCCTTTGAATTATATCAGGCGTTTATAATTACATTTAAAATTCAAATCGGGATACACGTTTAAAAGAGATTCGGAAGGGGTTTGCATTTATTTTGAGAAATATTTATACATTATTATCCTTTATACGCAACCTTTGTTTTATATAATCTTTCGTTTTATCGCGACATTTTATTTCTGCTTTGCTTTAAATCATCTTTAGAATAACCAAAGAAAGCAATGCTTTAAAATCCATGTCTACAAAACGCTGTGAAGATCGATTTGGAGACTTTACGATTCCTTCTTGACATTTGAGAAACTCTTAACAGTAACGTAATGAGCCAACAATTTTTTTTGGGGGGGTCAGACATGGCATATTAGGCAAAATTTCTCCAAAGCTAAAATTTTCCACATTTTTAATACGAAAATCTAATCGTGTGATAGATTTTGCCATATCATATCCAGAAAAATAAGATATTTTACCCTTTTACCTTTCCTTTTCCTTCTCCTTTTCTCCTATTGTTCTTGGTCGTGAAACTGTTTGGGCGGGGCCCATGGCCCCAGCCCCTCCCCCTTCTGCACACCAGTGCATCCTAATGTGTCACATTGTTAACTCAAAAAGGTAAGATTCAACAACATAATTCAAACAGCTAATGTTCAGTTCTGTTTATTTGTGGTTAATATCGCGTGTGTGTGAGTTATCATCGTGTATTACGTTTTGATGATCAGACGACTGAATAAGATTCAAGCGGGAATCTGAGTGCATAAAGTTAAAGCATGTGACCTGTGCACGCATCTACACGGTGTCCAGTGCAAAATTATGACTTGTAGAGACTCAGCGACATTTTAATTTATCGCCTTTTCTGAATAATGGTATTAATATTGAATTCACATGGCCAATAAAATAAAAATGTTAGAATTAAGGGGCTAAGTTTGAGCCTGATAAAGCTTTAAGTATGTGTTTCTATCATAATCGTTTCTATCATAATTAATTTTATGAAGTATAACTATAATACAATTTTTTTTTTCACATGCTTAGCCTAATATAACATCGAATGGAGTGATATTGTTTCATTGAGAAATCAATTCTGGATAGATTATTCAATTTGAGTTAAGTAATTGACGCTACAAGCATTACTATCATTACGTTGTTTGTGAGTTTTGTTTTCTTTTGTTTTGTAATGCGTTTGTTTTATTTCTTCTTCCCTGTCCGAGCGTATGGTTTTGTATTTGTTTGCTTTAATCATGATAAGGGGCTTTATAAAAAACAAAACAAAAAAAAAACGTTTATTTATTTTGTTATAACGGGGGTTGGGTTGCTTCATAAAGCATAATGTCAGTGGAAAGTCAACTATGAGATGCAAGGAGTTCAAGAAATTACATACAAGATCCACTCTGTCAAGGTCAATGCCGCAATGTTTGATATTGTCAACCGCAGGGCCATTCTCGAAAGGTCAATGGTGTCCCTGAAAAGCAAAACACGAAAGGGTATTTTTGTTTTGTACTCCCTGTCCTATCCTATTTTGATCTATCGGACCTCGCCGAACACATAAGCCTCGGTCACACCGGCATCGCCGACCAAAGACCGGCGGAGGCTACTACGTTATGACCAATTACAGACCATTAATCGGTTTGGAGTCGGTCTCATTGGTGTGAATGGGTCATCCCCACACATAAGGCATGCCATACTCGTTAACATTGCTGCATCAAACGAACGAAAAGCCTTTCTGTGATGTGAGTTGTCACACACGTCTACATGGTCAGTAACAATGCAGCGGAGAATGATGGCTTTGGCAGGCAGAGCGGCGGGGGAGGGGGCAATGAAGAGTGTAAATTAAAGGGGGGCCAGTCAAAATCAGTAACTCTTCATTATGTTCAATTGATCAAGTTTATGATGCGCACAAAACATCAGCAATTATTCGGGGGAAACTATTACCTAACCTGAAAGAGATTTAGGCACGATCAATATTTTTGTAGTTACGTATGCCGTTGATAATAATAATAATAGTAATAATGATAATAATAATAATACTACTAATAATAAATAATGATGATGATAATAATAGTAATAATAATAATAACAACAAAAACAATAATAATAACGTTTTATTTACCCAAGGAAGCCACTTCAGCTAGTAAACTGCTCTACCAGTAGGCCCTGATTAACATAATTATGTTATGATTATCACCCTCCGCCAAATGCTAATCGAGCGCCTAGAAAGAAGGCAGAAGATCCCATTTATAAAGCGCTTTATAAATGTTGTATTTTATTATTATAATTATTAATATTATAATTAAATAAACAAACATGACAAATAAAGTACATGTAGAAATTGTATCGAAATCGGATGAAAATCTCAGTTAAAGCATTAAAAGAAAAGGGTAAGTCAAGGAGAATGCGGTGATTATGTAATAAGCCCCCTTTTGAACAACTTCGTTTGTATTATATCATACTAATTTACAAATATTAGATTTTCTACGCCAACAATGTCAAAAATAATTGGTTCGTCTCATGGAATATGTGAAATAATTTTACATTACGGAAACTTGTTTAAAAAATATTCATAATACAAAATGAAAAGGCGGGCTTTTGTTATAAGCTAATCATATCAGGGATGCCTATACAATGTAATGATAACGTGTTTTTACCAAAAGCAAAATTTGAACTCTTGGGTCAGCATAAACTAGTTCATCACAATGCTCTATTTGGTGACACGGACATATTGGATTAGTATCAATTCATATCAAATTAGAAATATCGACGCCCTCTATGATACATGTATCATAACATGTATCTTACTAACCACATCCTACAATAATTCATCTGAAAGACATAAGATATGAATCACTTGTATCTAGTTCACAGTAATCAGGTATAAAATTCACCAAAGACTTTGGTGTTGATTGGTGTACACCACACCAGTCGTTTTAGTTCGGTGTTGATAGTTCAAAACATATGGGCAATATTACAACACCTTCGGGTGTTACTTTTGATGTTCAATCTCTAGGGTGTAATTTTAACACCTTAGTATGTGGCCCTCAAGAGACACCAACTTCTGTCAGTGTTAACACCCAAGCTTTTGTATACTTTAGTACACGATCTATAGGTGACGAGTGAAAGCGATAATTCAAATCTAAAAACGACATACTAGTATAAGAAACATAATAATAATGAGCCCTTATCCTATTCTTGGTAGGCCTATGTATTTTTTTTTCTTCTTCTTCCCTTTTCCTCCTCTTTTTGAAAATCATTCTGTCTCCATAGCTCAAATGGTATAGGGACATAGGACCAAAAGGTAAAGACGAAACTACACCACTTAATAGGTTATCACGCGAACTTAACGAATCATATTGGACCAAATGAACATTAGACCAAATGCTATTAGGCCAAGCGGGATTAGTGGCAATTTACCCTCTCATCACAGTATAGCGGCAGACAATAGTACACTATACAACATTCGATGAATCAGACAGTAATTGTGATTGCAGATTGAGGGGATGGGGAGGGGGGCAATGAATAGGGGGAGAAAGTGCAGTCTAATGGGATTATCATCATTTTGTAACCTTATAAGTGAACAAAATTTTCTTCACCACCCCCCCCCCCTCACACGCTCGCTGCCAAGTTGTCACTGCATAGCTCGGGAGTAAAGAGCAATATTCTTCAAATTGTATAACCATGATAATAATGATGATGATAATAACAACAATAATACTACTACTAATATTAATAATATTATTATCATTATCAATATTATATATAATTGGAATTTCAATTTTGATTTTAATTTGAAAAATTATGATAGAAAAGTAATTATATAGCGAATTATACCTTATGTTCCCATTTTCCTATATACTAATCTATAAAAAAAAAGAGAGCAACGATTTCTTTCCGTACTATACCTTATGTCTGTATTATATCTGTAATTTATTTCTATATCATTCTAAATTTTCATATGAAATTGACTGATAGATAAAGGTACATGTATATCGACACATCCTCCAAGGCTGATGAAATATATTTATTTTACGATTATGACAATAAATCCTATACAGGTGAATGATAGTTAGCATTTTTCTAGATTGAATTTATAATTTTTTTTTTTTTTGGGGGGGGGGTAATTCATGTTCATTTTAGCTTGGTCGCGACACATTCATTGTTTCCATGACCGGGGTTCTGACCACTGATCGCGAGTCTGTTCTTACAAAATTTGGATCATTGATAAAACAATTGAGATAATTTTCAATCTTTTATGGGCTGAAGATATCCATATTTATTCTTTGTATTTCGATCAATGAACATGAATTGATAATATGAAGTAGGTATATAATACGATGACAAGGAAAAAAAATACATTATGCAATTTATCTTTATATAATTACTTTTTTGACACAATCATAGAAGTATATATGACAGGAACAAAGAGGGAAATTCGCTAATTAAGGGAAGGGTAAGACGCGATGAGAAAGAAAAGTGTAAAATGTTTAGTTAAAACCTGAGTAAGTAACAATTTTTGTGATTCAGAAATAAAATGAAAGAAATTTTGACAATTTCCGACAAAATTTCTTTGAAAAAACGAAGAAAATCTGAGTGACATAATTTCATTGAAAGAGTCAGAATTCAAACGCAATTTCGAAATATTTCATAAAGACAGTTATAAAGCAGGAAACATTAAATTGTTTCGCTCATGTCCATCGAAATTCATCTGTAGTCGGACGTTGCTCGGAAATCAATTTCCTTCTGTGACACTCCACAGTTTCCTGCAGACAAATTGAAAAGGGAAACTCGATATTCTTTTAATTACCCGACTTTCGCTCGCCATTATTTTGAAAACGGACGGCAAAGACTGCTCACGCTATATGGACAGCGCGCTGACATGTCGCGGTATCTGGATAACACTATCTTTCCTTAAAGATCCGTGTTTATAATTAATATTCCATGACGTTTTGTTTTATAGGTTGATTGAACACATTCACGGGTGACTTTATTAAAAAAAAAAACATTTAAATGTGTATAGTATCGTATCTTCGTTTTGATTAATCGGGGCTTTAAACAATGGTTACCAGCGCTACTATGGATATTGTTTAATGCTTAATATTTGATATGTGTTTAACTTTGTTTAGGCATATTTTTTTTGCTGTTAAATGGGTCAAGACTTCTCCGTCTCCTATATTATGTACCAATATAATTATGAAACTTCAAGGAATTATTATACTGTATAACCTAATATTAGTAAAAGAAATCGTGGAAACTTAAAGTGCAATTTGTGCTATCGTTGTCAGCATTATTAGGTTTCAAAGTAGTAGTAATAAAGTAGAAGTAGAAGAAAGGGGAGAGCATGGCGGATAGGGCAAAGTTTCTTTTAAAATTCGTCATCGAGCAAACATTTAAACCTACTGTTTGATAGATTTGGTCATAATATTCAGGGAAAATGTATTTCGCCCCTTTGTTTTAATTTTCCTTTGTTTTTCTCTGTTCCACTTTTTTGGTCGTTGAACATTTTCGGGGCGCAAGTGCCCCCAGTCTCAACACCTTTGTACCAGTGGTAGAAGAAGTAGAAAAACATCATTACCACAACCACTACCCCTGGGAAGCATGTAAAGTAAAAAAAATTAATCTGACTAATATTTTCTTTGTAAAGATTTATCGGGCTCATGGGTTATTCATTAATACGACAATTTGTGGAGTTTAATTATGTTGAGATGAGAGATGGCGATGGTGGGTCTTAAAGAAATCAGGGATAGAAACTATTAAGGAGCCTGAGGGTATAATGGGGTAACAAGAGGGAGGGGGGGGGGTAAGCAAATCATGAACGCTAAGGGAGGTTTGTTAAGGAGGGGATAGATTCACACACTAGAAAATGAGTAAAAATTACCCAATATTGGATAAAAGGGGAACATGATTTTTTTTTTTTGGGGGGGGGGGGGATAAAATATTGCGAAATAACAATCATATTCATTTAAAGCAGGTCCTACTTACAACATTGGGCGATAGATTGCCTAACATCATGCACGTTCACTTTTCACCCAATAATGGGTAAATCTTTTCAGAGTACTTTATGGTGTCAGCACTAGCGAAATGTATGAATTAATTGTCCGAGTTATAGTAATGAGCGGTCTCATGTAGATATTAACGTATCATTAAATAAGAAGATCAACTTTATAGGAATGTAATGTCAAAATATTCCCAAACAAGATATTTATGGAAACCAATTTCAAGGTTAAGGCTAATTAGATTACAGAGTAATAATTTGGCGACAAGTTGGAGGGAAAAAAAATCAATTGAGGGATTTAAAAACGATCACGGTGGAGTACTTGGAGTGCGGGTTTTTCAACACGTGGTGCTTGGATTGATGAGTGAGCGGCCCTGTGTGAGGTTTGCCGCCGTGTCGGCTCCCGTGGACGGTTAATTGGAAACCCGTAGAACTATACCGCCCCTCCAGAAAGCATTTTGCAATGATAGAGGGAGAGAGAGGGGGAGAGATGGAAAGTGAAAGTGCATTTAGGGTATATGGTTCACGGGTGCTGATGTAGGGTTATTAACAGAATACATGCATATCGAGTGAATGAAGGAAAAAGTACATTCTCATTTTGAGCTCCTCTCGCTTCCACGGCATGGGCCTTTGGGTCTGTATAATATACCATATTATCGGGTTACCAGTGCTAAAACAATACCCCACGCATGCGCCATCTACTATACAACGTGATTAAGCTACCAGCACGTATGCCCTGATAATGAATTCGCTAACAATGTTTTGACATGCAAATGAATCTCCCAAATGCCTGAGTGTTTTTGCATATTGTCTACCTTACACTATAATCATGCTATTCTGGATAAAAGTGCATGTATCAGAAATTATAGTTTAATTTAAAAGAACAAATAAAAGTATGATTAATTATGAACATAACTTATAAATAAAGTTATATATTTCTCTTTTTGAATAAGCAGTTTAAAGTATAGGCCCATTTTAATGTCCTTGTAAGATTCTCATTTATTCTTTTTCTTATATATATATATATATCCTGTAATTATATTTCCTTTTCTGCTTGACGTAGTTTCTGAAATAAAACAATCAGACTGATATTAAAAGCCAGAATAAAGGAAATAACCATCTTTCAATTTTTGGAGAAATTTGAAATAATTCAAGACCCATTTAGTGAATAAAGTGAAAATGTTTTGATTTGATAGTACTATAAGAAAGAAAGAAAGAACAATATTTTACTTTTGGTAAATTTTAAACTATAAATTAACACTCTTCGGATGTAAAAAATTGAAAACGGTTTGATCGAAATGTTTATTTGTTTCATAACATTCACGTGTTTTTATCTAAAATGATAATAAACAAAACCATTACGTCAACTGCCGTGAAAGGATTCACAAAAATGTTCTTATTTTTATAGGCATACAAATAGTATTTATATTAAGAATATGTTTACTCGGCCTATATCATCTATTTCTGTTACCATAGCAACGGGAGAGATATCACGTGACGCATCATAATTCTATTTTCATGCACCGAAAATAAAAACAACAAACCCCAAGGCATGAGCTTACACAGAATGTTGATAAACATGAAAAAATGAATAAGAACAGGAACAAACTGTAATGAAAATAATTAAAGCACACTTTTGACCTTAGCGACACGTCATCAAATGATAATTATGGTGTTTGATAAAATCACTATCACAATATTAATTTAGGGAGTGCCGTTGGTGAACGTAATGATCAAAACAATACTATGACGATTCGTATATAAATACAATTCGTATATAATTATGGCGATGTTGCCTATTACAGTACACTTCGTTTCTATTATCATGAATACATTTACCACTACACATCCTTGTTATATACTACTGCTATTGCTACTACTAAATAATAATAGTAATGTTAATGATGATGATGATGAAAATTATAATAATAATAATAATGATGATAATAATAACAATAATAATAGTACTATTACTATACTACTGCTACTACTACTACTACTACTACTACTACTCATTCTAGAACTACTACTGATATTACTATTATATTCCTGCTATTACATGAGTGTGGGTAGCTGCTGCCTTTGTTAATAATTTATGAATAGCGCAGATCATGCGGTAATGATGACAGTAATACAAATAATCATCACTTTCACCAATATATATAGGCCTATATATAGGTTATGACCAGGTTCTCTGCAAATATCCAAAATAAATACTTTGGTCTTCACAAAAACAAAATTAGAAAACTGAATTATCTAAAAACATTCTCCAAAATATGAAGTTTTAAAGTTGAAAAAAAAAAGGATAAGAAACAAATGTTTTTCTTTGACATCATGTTTGGCGGACTGCTTGGTGTGCTCATCTTATAGTGCTACACTCTTAAAAATGTTGGGCAACATACGGTCCACACAACAATTGGTTAAAACTTTATCCAATTCTGGGTAGTTTTACACCAATAATGTGTGCTTTGGGTGAAAACTACACAGTATTGGTGTAAAACTACCCAGAATTGGATAAAGTTTTAACCAATTGTTGTGTGGACCGTATGTTGCCCAACATTTTTAAGAGTGTACATGTATATGCATTCAAACATAATACTTGTGTGGTTTATTGTTGATCATTATTTTCTTATGGTTAAGTATTTATTGAGAATATAATAATCAACAGGTTAGGTTAGACATCATTTTAGGATGTGCTTATTCAAGCTCAATAAAATTCTCAAAATTTAATTTAGGCCACTTATTGTTTGTTTTGGGGGTGGCAGGTCACACTGCTATCATCAGCATTATAATAATACTGATGATGATGATAATAATGATAATAAATAACGATGATAATAAAATTAATGACAATATTAATAATGACGATGATGATTACAGTAGTAGTAGTAGTAGTAGTAGTAGTAGTAGTAGTAGTAGTAGTAGTAGCAGCAGTAGCAGCAGTAGTAGTAGAAGTAGTAGTAGTATAGTAGTAGTAATAGTAGTAGTAGTAGTAGTAGTAGCAGTAGTAGTAGTAATAGTAGTAGTAGTTGTAGTAGTAGTATTAATAGTAGTAGTAGTAGTAGAGTAGTTGTAGTAGTAGTAGTAATAATAATAATAATAATAATGATGATAATGACAGTAATGAACATAATAACAACAATAATAAAAATAATGGTAATAACAATAATGATAACAATGATAATAACATTGATAATAATAATGACGATTATGATGATAATAACGGTGATACCAGTGCGACTACAGCAACTACATTATTATTATTATTATTATCATTATTGTACTTCTATTACCATGATTACTACAATAATTTATATCACTGAAATTGCCACAACTACTACTACTACTACTACGACTCCTTTTCCTGCTGATAGTAATCTATATACTAATACGACTCATGATGATAAAATTGATATCATAATCATCGCCATCACCAATATGTGTTATATTCAGTACTATAATACTATTGGTTATGATAATGATAATAATCATAATGATGACGGTAATATTTTTTCAGATAATTATATGATTATCATAAAGCATGACTATTACAACTACACTACTATACTACTACTACTACTACTACTACTACTACTACTACTATACTACTGCTACTGCTACTACTACTACTACTACTACTACTATTACTACCAACTACTACTACTACTACTACTACTACCACCACCACCACCACTACCACTATACTACTGCTGCTATACTGCTGCTGCTGCTACTACTACTACTACTACTACTACTACTACTACTACTACTACTACTACTATAACTATTACTACTACTACTAATACTCTCAAAATAAATACTACTATATGGCTATGCTGATATTACTACTTCCAATACTATACCTACCAATTACTAGACTATCATACTATACTATGATAAAGGAAATAATTTTCGAAGAAGAATTAATCTCTTCAATTTTTTTATATGAATAAATACTAAATGTTTATAACCCAGCGACAGGCGTGTATCTTTTTAACAAGAATGCATGCAACAATACAAACTAATGATTTGGAAATACCTCATGTGGAATAAATATAAGTATATGTAGTTCTTCCTCGGTGTATAATATCTGCTATGTCACTTTTACCAGTCGGAATGATGGATTTTACAGTATCTTCTCTCTCAGCGATTTCCAATCGTTCAGACTCCTTCTTTAAATGGCGATGCCAATGAATTCTCATCATTAGTAATGATGTTTCGATATGTTACATAATGTATGCACACTTAAAGTACATGAATTAGAATTCTGAGAGATATCTCCTTTGCATATCGGGGAAGGTATAATAAAGGTTTTTTTTTTGGTTGTCTTGTTCTTAATAAAGTGGGATATAATTTGACGAAAGACTTGGTTATGAAGCTCTGAAACGAGATACCTTTTTGTTTTCTCTCTTCCATGTTTGAAGAATTATCTCAATTTCTTTAGATTCCAAGAGGGGACTCATTCCTATAGTCTCAAGTGATCGCCGCCCATTCATTTTTTTAATAAATGTGTTTTACGAATATTGGCATAAAAATATTTGTAAAGAACAACATCAACAATGCGAATCTACATTAAAATATTCGCATGGTATGTGATGAAAATGACTGTATGAGAGTCATATAGCTTACAATACTCGAGTTGTTAGTAAAGCTGCAATAATATGTACCTTTCACATCCCTACTTATCAGATTTCCATCAAATTCAATGTTCAATTCTTGTTATCTGTAACAATATAATGCACGTAAAATACATTTATGTATCCCTTATTGATCTTGTAATTCTTTACAATTTTGGTTTATTTTTGCTATCACGATTTTATAAAAAGATGTAGAGTGATATATTAAAAAAAATCTTACTTGTATGATTTATACTCATTGCTAAATACGGGGGGGGGGGGACTTGTTTCATTAAGACTGGTTATAACA
The DNA here is from genome assembly GCF_037042905.1 of Lytechinus pictus. Lineage (NCBI taxonomy): Eukaryota > Metazoa > Echinodermata > Echinoidea > Temnopleuroida > Toxopneustidae > Lytechinus > Lytechinus pictus. The sequence continues at coordinate 24,251,971 of NC_087259.1, forward strand.
TTTGCATAATTTCTAAATTTTACTATCAACCAATCACATTAGTTTTCACTACATTATTATTGTAAAATTGTTATTATATATATTTTTAATGAACATTTAGACATGGAAGCCCCATCAGTGACGCGTGTACGCTATTCTCCCAGAGGGCCCTGTAAACACACAGTACGAGAAGTAGTAGAAATAGTAGTAGCAGTAGTAGTAGTAGTAGTAGTAGTAGTAGTAGTCATGGTAGTAGTAGTAGTAGTAGTAGTAGTAGTAGTAGTAGTAGCAGCAGCAGAAGTAGTAGTACACTGTAAAACATATTGGGTAAATTTTTTGACACCACGAGGGTAATTATGTGTCAAACCAATTTGGGGCAGTGTTTTACCCAATGAGGTGAGCATTTTGTCCAGTATGATTTAAAAATAAGCATGGGCAAAATTTTCATCACACTGGAAAAATGGAAATGCCCAAATGAAATGCCCAATGTTGGTTGGACACATTACCCTCATGGAGCACTTTTACCCAATAATTTTCCGAGAATAGTAGCAGCAGCAGCAACAGTAGTAATGTAGTATAAGCAGCAGCAGTAGTAGTAGTAGTCGCAGTAGTTGTTGTAGTAGTGTAGTAGTAGTACCCCTAGACCACGACGCGCCCTTTGTAGTAGTAGTAGTAGTAGCAGTAGTAGCAGCAGCAGCATGCAGCAGCAGCAGTAGTAGTAAAGTAGTAGTAGTAGTATTGGTAGTAGTAGTAGTAGTAGTAGTAGTAGTAGTAGTAGTAGTAGTAGTAGAAGTAGTAGTAGTAGTAGAAGTAGTAGTAGTAGTAGTAGTAGTAGTAGTAGTAGTAGTAGTAGTAGTAGTAGTAGTAGTAGTAGTAGTAATAATAGTAGTAGTAGTAGAAGTATAGAATAAGAACAAATATAATGGTAGTAGTAGAAATTGTAGTGGCATGAAAACATAAATGGTAGTATAATATTACTCACTTTTTATGATTATGACATAATTACATAATCCTATTCCTGATGTTTATGCTAATGTGTTTTTAATATCATAGATTCCTAACTGAATTCATGGAAGCATATACCAACTCTCTTGATAATTGTATACTTATGCAATATAATCAGATAATGTACACTTATTGCAATCATAATTTTATGCAAAATACTCTCTTGAAATATGAATACAGGAATAAGTGTGGATCCAAATCTTTTTCCATCTAAAAAACGACTGTTTTTCATACATAATTATCATGAATTACGATTCGTCTTCTAGCCCCCCTAAAATGTAACTGATAAAATGACCATTACTGTTGCATAGAATGATCACAAAACCTGTTGGTCTTATTTCATCTACAACTATTTTTTTAGAAAATGAAGTAGTCCCCTCTTCATTTTCTCACATAATATATATAGTTGTGGAGGTGCATTTCTATGTTTTTGTTTTGCGAACGCAGCTTTCTAAGCGTACATATTTTAGCAAACATGCGACCAACAAGGGAGAATGAAACTTGCTCCAATAAGTCAATAGCAGCATTTCTCAAACATAAATTTCGTAAATATAATGGATTTTAAAATAGATTTGTAGATAAAAACGAGACACAAGTATATCGTCTCAAGGGTAAAAGAAGAATTTTTAGATTTCAGGATTAAAAGGGCTGTATTTTGAAAGAAATGTATATATAGTAGCGGCGTAATTAGCCAAAACTTTAGAGGGGGCAGATTTGGCGTATCGAGCAAAATTTTTTTTAAAGAAAAGGGACGAGCGAGCAAAAATTTCGACATATTTTATTACAAAATTCAATTTTGTGATAGATTTTTACATAACATTCAGAAAATAATATATTTCACCCTTTCTCTTTTTCTTTTTTCCTTTCCCTTCTTAGTCGTGAAAAACCACCCCATATGTACGCCACTGTATAGTCCTAGTATCCTCACTCGTATAAAATTTTAATTAAATACTGATAATATGGTATAATTATCACTTTGGAAAGTGATTAATGTAAAAAAAAAAGGTAAACATACCATCACCGCACATGATCCCGCTGGGTGAGCCGTCTCTCACCGGCATGCCTCCCGTTCCATCCCCGAGACCGTGGTCGCCGAACCCGCTCACATCCTGGAGATTAAGGAGATGAGACACGGAAAACCCTCGACCTCCGTTATGATGTTGGTGATGATGATGATGATGATGACCTCCGGCCAGGCCAGTCGCTCCGAGAGCCGCGGCGGCAACGGCATCGGAGTTGGCGAGTCCACTGACGTCCACGCCGCCGGCGTCGGCATGTAAAGAGGCATCGGTCCGCTGGTGGAGCCCGAGTTGCTGATGCGGATGTATACTATGATGATGTGGATTGTGTTGTGTTATCGCCGACTGATGAGGCTGCGACTGAGAGGTTGAGACCCCGAAACTCTCGGCGCCGCCGTGCATAGTGGTATCCATCATCATTTCGAGTGATGTAATTGTCCTTATTAAGTTTTCAAATAATCTATTCAGATGCTGCCAAAAGAGCAGGTTATTTCTTATATTATTAAAGTTGGATGGCAATTTTTCAATACAGCATATTTTTCATCATTGATTCCTTTGTTATATTCTTATTAAACATGTTTGGTAGGTTTAGTGTTTCTTGCAGCAACAGCGATAACTCTTTACGTATCAATCATCTACTAGCTTCAAAACTTCGATTTTCTACTGATGAGAATTACATTACCAAGAAAAAATTGTTAAACATCATTGAAGTAAATCTTTGTCCACATTTTTTTTCTCTCGAGATAAAGAAATCTTGTGAAAATCAACGCGGAGAGCTAAAGATTGTCTTCCTTTATTCCTGACGCAGTTCACAGACAAAAAAATTCTTGATGACAGATAAAATATAAACAAAAGTTACGTAATTATCACGCAAAGATGTTGTACCGGCGTGCGAATGTCATTTCCTTGAGACAAAACCGGTGATGAACTTGCATTTGTTGATGTCCCCGATCGCTGACCCCGAAAATCAGATGGATATCGTTTTGATTAAATTTGTGCAAATCTGATAAAAGCTATGATCAAATTTCGCCTGGATTGGAATCCGTTCCTTCCGACCTCGCGAGGAGAGCAGACCGAATAGACAGACTATTAATGATGAAGCAGAGGGAGAGACAGAAAGGGAGGTCTGGGCCAAACTATATGGAAATCAAAATGCTCCCGAAAAAAAAGGTATTATGCGTTTAGCCTTAGACGCTTAGCGAAGAATTAAGATGGATCTTCGAACGCAAGCTTTCGTGTCCAACCGGAGATGGTGATGAAGATTTTGACGTGGAAGATGACTAGTCCGCTCTGCGAGCATGAAAAAAAAGGGGCGCCTCCTTTTGTTTTCTTTTTTCTCTTTTTTTTTCTTGAAGGCTCTTCGTGCGAGACTATCTCGACAGCGCGCGAGCGAGATGAAAGCGGAGTCGCTATCAATCGCCTTGCCCCTGCAAGCGCGCACACACACCATCACAATCCAGGCACGGGTATTTAATTCAAAGTTAAACAAGTGAAAATATGATTTATATAAAACTAAGAGTGAATTAAAAAAATTGAGATAACGATAAAAAGTGTTGATTGTTTTATTGAATATAAACAAATAATTTAAGAATATTAGTGCAGAGTTAGTAATGTAGCGTACTTGCTTGCGAGGTAGATTTTATTTATCATCTTTAAAGGGCCTGGGTTGTGAGTACGCATTTGACCGGGAAGGGGGGTTTATTCCTTATCTCTTTTTTTCGGGGGGGGGGGAGGATGGGGGAAATATTAATATCACTTTACAATTTTAAATTCAAATTCTTTTCCAACGGAAGAAATATAGAAAATCAAAACATAATTCATTCAATAGCACAACTGATAAAATAATGTGCAAACATGTATTTTTTCCATAAAATATTCCATTTCAAATAGAGATCTTTGAATAAAATGAGGAAATCACTGATAATACAAACACTAAAGTAGAATGGAAATGTACTGTTTCTTTTTTATTGCTTCAATGTTAGATCATGGACCCACTGGGTCCATGATATAGTACAAGGAGAACATTCCCTTGAAGATAATAAACGTCATAATATTTCGGCTTCTGGCGATCAGCTATCAAGCTGTCATTAACACGTTCAGCGCTTCATATCCCCACACCACCCCCACCCCTTTTCATCGTTAGGGAAAGCGTAACTATCATTGGTTCTCGTTTCGATGACGTTACATGACGGTCGTGCGATATTCGTCCAATCACATGACATCGTTTTTCATTCGCCGATACACTCGTTAAGCGAGAGGGGGCGGAAGAGCGAGCCAGGGCACAGGGAATTGTGGTTTGTAGCAAAACCATCAAGACTGAACTCACTTGGTGTGTTATGACTTCGGTATAATTGCAGTTAGCACATGGATTAAACCCATTTGGTCTACTATGAATTTAGTCTAATTGTGAAATAGAAAAGAGGCCGTGTTCACTGAAATATACTGATACCACCTTATTCCATCGAGAAATAAGTCATCTCGTATCTCTAAATGTAGTAGGCATATACACTAAACATCAGCCCATGCATTTTTTATTCATGCATACATAAAATAGTATATATGAATGAATATATATATATATATATATAACCCACCTTCACCCGACAAAGGAAATTATAATTGGTATAGTGTCGAAAATCTGTCTATCTGACGGTCAATCGGATCGGGGTCGCCCTAGCCACTAACCCGTCTCTGTGGTCTAGTGGTTAAGGCACCTGCGTTCAAAGCTGGGGGCCTGGGTTCGATTCCCGGCAGAGACATTTTTTCGGCATCACCAATTTTTCCAAAGGGTAGATAGCTCTGGGGAACCTTGATTTAAGCTACGCCTACCATTGTTCTCTTCATCCATTTCTTTACAATATATATATATATATATATATATAAATATATATATATATATGTATATATATATATACATACAAAGGCGGTTGGCTTGTCAATTTTTTTCTCGGGAAAATGTGCCCCCCCTTTCGAAAATTCCTGGATCCGCCCCTGCCAATATATGTGCCAAATACCATGAGAATTCGTTAAAAACTGATGAAGTAGTTTAAATTTTGAACTGAAAGATTTTTACCTATTTTGGCCAAAATATACCGTTACCACGGCCACACAATTTCCAACACATGCGAAAAATGTATCTTGCGCATCTTCACCCCAACACCAGTATGTGTTGTGTCCAAGTTTCATGAGAATTGGTTAAAAACTGAGGAGGTAGTTCGATGCGCAAGATTTGCAACGGACCGACCGTACGCTGATTCCTATTATACCCCCTTCAAACTTCGTTTGGCGGGGGTATAAATTAGACGGGGACACAGGGGCGGATAAAATATTTTCATCTACAGTTTCCCCGAGCGGTCGCTAAAGGCTGTTTTTTATCGTTTTTGTGGGGATAGTCCTAAGGTCGAAATAAAAAATGTGAGCGTGAAGCGCGAACTCAAATTATTGATATTTCATGTATTCAAACCTAAAAAAAGAACATTCTAAGCAGTGTTTGTAATAATGAACAAGATGCGTATCTCTCTCATTCAATGAAAACTCGAATCACGAGTAGAATAACGTGTGTACATTGACGTTAAAACTAAATAATTAGATCACCATGTTATCATCGAAGCATATTATAATCTCATTCAACAGGCAATGCCTTTGATTTACTACATGTATGCCACATTTACGAATAACGTCAATAAATTGAGATTCGTGGAATTTTTAAGATATCGTTATTTATCCAAAGGTTGAGCCTATTTTTAGGTTTAAGGTAACATCACCAAAAAATGTATGCTTCCAAGCCTTCCATTCAGACCATAGATTCAATATTTCATAATTAGATGTGTCACACTTTTACGAATATCGTCAAGAAATTGATACCCACTGAATTTCTTAAATGATTATGTAAGATAATGGTTAGACAGGGAGGGTACAATGATACAACTTGCCATGTGCGCTGTTTTCTATGCACTGATCTTCACGCTACTGCACTAATCTTTATAAAATAATAACAAAAATCGATGCAAATTAATCCATAAATTTAATCAAATACATAAGTCATCTTTATTTCATATAAAAATACAGGAGATCAATTTACCAGGATCATTTTCAGGAGATAGTAGGGATGTTCTCTTCCCCAGCTGCATGGTAAAAGGCATGTCCATACAAAACAAATATTCCAGAAACATTTACAGTTAGTGATAACAAGCAATTAGACAAGCAACTAGACATTTATTTGTACACTTCGAGGAGTGCCGTAGCCCATTAATCTATAAGGCATGAAGGACCTAACATTTGGAATTCACTACCTTTTTGTATACAAATTCGTAACAATATTTTATCATTCAAGAATAATATGAAGGATTTATTTCTCTCAAATTACTGTAAGTGATATTTTTTCCAAGTACTTTTCACAATTGAGGTATATGAAAGTTTTTTTTTCATTCAAATGATGTCTATATCTTAACATGGTGAAATAATGATATGCATTAATATACTGCAAAAATATTTATATATATTCTATTGTGCTGCAAGGGGCATTATCTTCGTCTTTTGTTCTAATATATTTCGAGCTAATTTTAGTTAAAACAGATTACTTTCCTATGTTATTTAAGGGACTCTGCACTGCAAACATATTTTGTTTATGCTTAGTTTGTACTATGTATCAATATCAATGTAACACTATATTCTGTCAATTTATTTTTGTTATGCATGGTGAAAAATGAAACAAACAGACAGATAAATGATAAATTCTGGTACATAAGAAATCAATATATTCAGAGATGCATGATTAGATTGAATAGCATATGAGGAAATATACAAGGGAAGGAAAATGAAAACATTAATGACAGAGAGATGGAAAGACATAATGAGTCAGAAAGTAGGAAGATGAGAAAGCGTATCACTTCATGATAGAGAAACATTCAAAGAGAATAATAATTGACGGTTATAGGTACATTCATACAAGTATAGAACAACTTTGTTATACATAAAACAATAAATTGGTCAAGATGTAAATATAAACAAAATTCTAGTTGCATTAATGAAATTATATACTTCCAAAACATCATATTACAAGTGTTGTTTGAAACCTTAAAAAAACAACCGATTGAATGAAGATCTAAATACCATCTATGGGTAGGCTGACCAGTGCTTAAAACTTCAAAACATAAATTGGCAATCATTAATTATATAATATAATGCTATAAGTTCCATGACATTTACTAGTACATTTAGTCAATGAAGTATGCCTGTAGTCTCTTTGTATTTGTGATTAATTCATCAATCATAAGATGGCCTTAAATGAAAATGAAAGGTGTAAGTAACCTTTACTACAATCTAAGAGACGGAGAGAGGGAGAGAAGGGGAGAGCGGTGAAAAAAGAAATGAGAGGAGGTGACAGCAACCTTGAGAAAATTGAAATTTGAGCTCTAAGTGAACCTATCAGTTTCCACACAGGAAAATACATCTTTTTATTTACAAACAGAATAATCATTACATTTGTATTTTTTTATTATCAACATTATATTTATTCCACATTGAATGAAAAGTTATAAACAAAATCAAGAGTAAATATGTTTTACTGTTAACTTCCAAAAGAACAGTCATTTCCATTATCAGTAAGTATAAGAAAACAACATTCAATAATACAAATATTCTGATGAAAAAAATAAGGAAAAATATATTTGTAAAAATTCATATTTTAATGTCTGAAATAACAATTATCTCATCAGGATCAATGCAGTTTTTTTGTTTCATTTAAACGTTCATATCAGTTTTTTTTTAAATATGTATACATGTATATTGTTTCTTTATTACCTGGGGTAATAACTGTACATTAATTAATTGGAAATAAATGGGTTCAAAGTAAACAGGACATCTGTAATTCAACATTACTCTTCTATACAACGGAGGAAGATACCTAAAGGCCACCGCACACCTTACGATTGGTCTGCGACCCGATTTCAGAATAAATCGTAGTAGAATTTGATGCTTTTATTGAGACATGGAATATCTTACTGTGTAATATTTTATAACATCATACTAATACCTATGTTCAAATCTGTGGCTATGATATCGCCCTTATTAAAATAAAAGTGAATTTCATATATAGTCGTAATGACGTCATGGCTATCGTATGATTGGCTACGATTTGAGACTAATTTGGCCTTTACTCCAAAATAAAGGCTTCTAATCATCCAAAATTGTTACATTAGTATTATTTCAATTAATTTGAACCACAAATAAAAATATACTTTTCATTCACAATTTCAGAAAATGAGCAAAATGCAATGTGTTCCAATATCGGATCGTGGACCAGTCGTAAGGTAGCCTTGATATTCAGGTTTGTCTCATACTTTCTCCATTTTCCCCTACCAAATATTAATAAGGCATTTAAATGAATAATCAATAATGAACCTTTAACACTAAAAATATGTATGCAGTTAAAAGAAAGGCAATGAAAGGGGTTAGATATTCTAAAGGGGAACATAAAACTTTAAAGCAAAAACATTTACCTTAACAATCAGAAAACACAAAAGAGATATTTATTCCCTTGATCCTTTAGACAAGTCCATCTATTGGTTCTATAAGATTCAAAATCAAATTATCTGCATTCAGGTGTACTTGGGCATAAGATTAAGTTGCCATAACAACCATTGATACTGATCAAGCATCTGACCTATTCATCGAAAAAGCAATCTCCTTGTTGGTGGAAGTTTCCTGAAAAACAAATAAAAAATACAAGTAAAAATACAAATGAAAATATATTGGACATCATAGGCAACAGAACAGCTATTTTGAATAAATGTGTTGCCTGTTGGAATCCCAGTTTTGAAAGCTTGTTGATAATTTCAAAACTTTGACATGTGACTGCACAAATCATCATTTTTTAAAAACTATTTAGCCTCATATGACTGGAGCAAGTGGCAATATGTTTATATAACTGAGAGTTCTAGTTTGCAAAGACAATCATCCACATGCAATGAGTGCTATTGCAATCTCTGAATATATCATATACAATGGAGTTATATTTCCTCAAATACTACAGTTATATCTATTCTGAATAGATATAACCTAACAATAAGGTAAAAGTGGTACAAGTTTTGGTAAATTGCCACTTGGCCTACAACTTCTTTGTCTACAGTCTGTCTGGTCTCATCCCACATGGTCTAATCCTAGTTTGTTAACAACCAGAGGGGTGTTTCATGAAAGTTGTCAGCACTGACTGAATTGTCAGTGCTGACTATTTCAATGAAATCCTTGCTTTTGATTGGCTCAGAAGCTCTGGCCTCTTGACTGTTACTATGGTGACTGTCGGAGAAAGATATCTTGTCAGTGCTGACAACTTTCATGAAACGGTCCCCTTTTCATCTACGGACCATTTGGTATATTTACCAGTTAACCCATTAGCCATTTTGGTGTAACACCTCTTAGATGAACTATTTATGAACCAAATTTTCGTTTGACAAAGTGCAAGTAGGCAAAGTGAAAATTAGACTGTCTGTGCATTAGACTAATTGGTAGTTAGACTAAGTGAGTCTCAGACCAACAGCAAATAGATCAAAATTATAAAAGATAGTAGACCAAATGGTTTAAGCCCATGTGGTATTATCTGAAAAGTAGACCAACTGCTTGTAGACCAAGTGAATAAACAACCTAAATTTCTATCAGACAATTAGTTACTCACATTTGCATATCCTGGGTTTGACATTCCTGTTGTGAAAGTAGCTCCCGTAAGTGCACTGCAAAAAAGATGCAAGAATAGAAAGGATAACTTCAGCAGATAAGTTTGATCAGACAGATGTACTTTTCATCGATGGACTTCTGTACTGAAGTACCAAATGTTTGATGTAAAATTAACTAAAACCAATGTCTTTGCCCTCTATTGTTTCAAAATGAAGGGACTCAATAAATGAAGAAATTAATAATTTCAAATAATATAGCAGCTGGAGTGAACTTGCCCTTAAAGTTTAAGGCTATTAAGATTGTGGGATTCAAGTATGAGGTGTTTTCAAAGAGTTTTTAAGGATAAGGATTTCCAGTATATGTCTTTTAAATGCATTACATTGTTTCTTAAGTATTTGATCAAATGTCTTTTTTTATTTGTATTTTGATTTGATTTGATTTATTGTTTTCTTCTGCATCCATAACATTCGTATTATACATTTTTCATAACATAATAAACATAATATGCTAGCATTTTTGGCATGAATCATAAATAAAGAGTATTAAAAAGATAATTTCAGACAAAAATGATTAACTATATGATATTCACAATTGCAGGTCCTTGCTAGTCCTTGTAACATCATTCTCTTCCTAAAGAGAGGCAGAGGGTGGGGAACATCTGCCTCCCCCCCCCCGCCCTCAGTACAGGTGCAAAAAAGTTTGAGAAAAAATGTTATGTTGGTTTCTTAGGCCACTGATATAATCCCCATAAAATCCAACAATGAAAATTGTCCCTCGTGTGACTATTCTACTTCAGTAATAATCCCTTATTCCTGGTAATTGCAAAAAGGTAGAATATACACCCTTGATTCTAATTTTTTTTTTCTGCGATCGAATCTAAAGGTCTACATCCTGAAGGGGGTGCTCTGCCAAAAATCCATCACACATTCTGAACTTAAGAATTTACTTACGGATCGTTTGTCTTTCCTTGGTTTTTCCTGACGAAGTATGCAACTCCCAATGAGACAGCCACAAGGAAAGCTAATCCAAATGTCACACTCAAACCAATTATTAGACCAAGATCTGGCAAGAAATAGATGTTAAAGTTATGAACATACACACACATATATATATATATCTGCACAAGTAAAGTAAATGTTGAAATGAATTAAACCATGCAGGAAACAAAATATTGTTGATGCTCTGGTCACAGACCTCCATTAGCCAAGGTGAATGAAACATCTATGAAATTTTATCAAAAGTCTTTGACTTTTTGAATATGAGAACCAGCAATGTTTTAATGGTTAAAGTACATGTAAACCATTGTCAAAAGGAATTTGACTTCAATGAATGTTTTTTTTTACTAATACAACAGTATTTATATCCTGGGGTATCTGTGTGCTACGTCATCCACCACAGTATTGTGAGGAAATGACAAATGAAACAGCTTTGGGAACTCTCATAGAGATACATAAAGAAGTGTTTGGTACTGCAAAATCGTAAAATTGCCTTAAATGCCATTTTACTCCAATTAGAGCTTGTCAAAAAGCTTCAGTATTTCCATTTTAAGGCTATTTTAAGAAATACATAAATATACATATGAAATTAATCAAGAAAGTAACAGTTTTGTAGCTTAAATCAAAGTTCCCCAGAGTTGTACTTCCTGTTTTGAAATTTTTGTCACCATTAAAAAAACTCCATCTGCCTGGAATAAAACACAAGACCTTGACATTGGACTTGATTGTTCTAATATGGAGTTAAACAAGTCCATAAAATAGTGATGTACGATGTAATTATGAATCACAAATGAATGAAGCTTTCAAATTTATCCTTCTACATTATAAACTGCATGTATACAGTATCAATCTTCCTCATTCAATTTCTCCTAAGATAGCTATTAATTTCATAGATTTAAGTTCTTTTGTTTATGCGAGGGAATTTAATAAATGTAAATTATACCCCAAAATAATGATTTGAATGAATAATTGCCCCCAGAATAAGATTCACCAAAAGTTTGTCGCACAGCTGGCATAAGGGCGCAAATTTCTCGCCGAGCAGAAGGGCGCACACATCAAATCCCATCTAACCTATGTAATATCAACTTATTTCAGACCAACTTTACTATGCATGTTCCATTTCATCATTCAGTTAAGTTTGGTCTGAAATAAGATGATATTTAAAAAGTTTGATGGAATTCAGTGTGTGCGCTATTCTGCTTGGCGAGAAATTTGCGCCCTTTTACCAGCCGTCCGACGATTTAATCTTATCGTTGTGATATCTATGCAGTTTCTGCACCCATCGTTATAAATCCATGATTCGCCCTATCAAAATCAGTAGCAGTCCTAATTATTGAAAGATATCAATAAAAAAAAAATCATAAATTTTCACTGACAACTGTTAAAAGCTACAGAAATCCTTGCATCTGATTGGCTTACAACAATTTAGTCAGTGAAAATCACTGACAAGGTGCATCATGATTCATGAAACTCTTCTCGGATAACATGATGTAATACTCACTATCATCTTTTGGGATTTCTGCACACATATAAAGAGAAAAGGGAAAGGGAGAAAATATACACATAATCAGTTATTGAGGAGTTTAGAGCAATCATATGACATATTTCTTCTCTCATTTTGATATCTTGGCTTAGTCTTCTTTCTATATCAGTATATTCAGGGTTCCCAACTTTTCATAAAAACAAAATTCCCTGATTTTTCCCTGACATTTCCCTGATGAAGTTTAAAAATTACCTGATAATTATTTACACCCAATCCAAGTTTTGCATGTTTTCTAAGTTGTTGCAGTGAATGACATTTATTTTCAGTATAAAAACAATAATGTTAAACACATTAGTACCACCATAACCAGTCAGTCAATGGATGGTGTTTTGATATGCAACAAATTATAATAGAGCCTGACTGACTACCGTGCTTTCCACTTTTGGGCCAATTAAAATTCCCTGATTTTTCCATCATTTGAAGCATTTTTCCCAGATTAGAGGTATTTAAGAAAAAAAATCAAATTCCCTGATTTTTCCCTGACTGAAAAGCAGTAATTTTCTGATTTCCCTGATAGGCTGGGAACCCTGATATTCACATATTTTGAAGGCATACTTGTGGATTAGTCAAGGTAAGTAAAAAGCATGGACCGGTATGCAAAAAGTCATAAGGGTGCAAAAATAATAAACCATGGCATATGTAATATCTAGCATGATAACAATATTCTGTACTTGGGTTTATTCTAAACTGACATGTAGTCTCAGTTCCTTATGTATCAACATTCTCTTAAAATAGATGTTGAACTCATCTTCATATTCGGCCCTTAAAGTATTAAAACTTGTCTAGGGAGTACCACATAAAATAATTTTCTTCATCATTCAAAACTTTTAAAAATTCAACATAAGAACCAACTTTGATGTATTATACTTTTCAATAAATTAGCCACAGATACAATCATTTTTAGAATATCATGACTTGTTTCCACTTAAGTCCTTGAATGTAGATAAAGAGGATATTATATAAAATGACCATAGTCAACTTTCTCATGATGACGAATATTACTGTACTGTTTATCAACACAGCTGTTGCTGTAGATATTTGTCGGTCCCATTGCTTGTATTGTATTATTTTTATTTATATGATAATACACATGTACAAACAAGAAGCTTACAAATCTTCCTTGATTTATGGTTGATTAATATATAGTCATTGTAACAGAACAATTCAATAAAGTTAATACTGATAAAGACACACAATCTATGCAATATACACCACATGTCTGAGGTTTTCATCCCAGGTTAGTTATCTACTCGTCTGTTGTTTTTGTTTGTTTGTTTTACTTACGGCACGATTGTTCATCGAAACCATCAGAACAGTCGTTGACGCCATCACAGATCACCTCCTCATCAATGCATTTACGATCTGCTGAGCAGTACACCTTTCCTGATCGGCAGATACTGACTGTCCGATCCGTGGGCTGGGCTGATCGAATAAGGGCACAAAAAACAGCCTTGTGGGACACCGATCTGAGTGACATTCCATTGTCTTGTCTTGTCATTTAAAATGACTGTAAGTTTGAGGAAGAGGTCCCTGACCTCATACCAAACCTTACTGCAACCAAACCCCAATGTAGAGAGAGAGACTGAATGGACTATTCAAAGTACAATTGCAGCACTGTCGCCCACTCACGAATCACATACTGAATGAAATATTTAATTATCATTTTCCTCAAAATCACTCTTTAATTCTATAGTGATCACACATTCAGCTCACAAAACAAAGCTCCCGCACTCTGTATTCTTGTTTTACATATTATCAAATTATCAAACAGTCTCTGTAATTTGTGATGCAACACATGTCCCTGTAGTGTACATATCATTGAAAGGATCATTGATTAATGTTTTTTCATAGTTCTTGAAACTGGCACCTGCAACAAACAGCTTAGCACTTGATCACACGTAGTCTGGGTTATAACTGAGCAAGGTGCCACTTGGAGAAGGAGAAATTTTCATATAGTGCCTCTAGACCAGTTTTTTACGCTGAATATGAATATATGAGGTAAACAGGCTGTTTCCTGAAAATTAACCTGTGAGGGCGCTTTTTTCAAAATGGCCGCCATATTTTCAGAGAATTTGAATTTTCGTACATAGATTTTGACATAAGCATTCAATTGCCATAAACTTAGTGTCATATAAAAGCCAAATAAATTTCCTACAATTTGGTACTATTTATAGGGGATAAGTAGGTCATTTGGCTGAGATTTTAAGTAGAAAACTGCATTTTTTTGTAATTTTTTCCCAAAAATTAAAAATTTTACAAATACATGATTTTACATAATTCTATGAAAAATTAATCAATTACCTTGAAAAGTTCCTAAAAACTTTATTGATATACTATTATCATGTGGATCAAATTCCAACTCTGTATCATTCTTTTTAGCAAATTTATAAGGTATCAAAACTCTGTATCATTCTTTTTAGCAAATTTATAAGGTATCAAACTTGAATACTTCAATTTCAGAAATGTCGCTTTTTGTATGCATTTCCATAGATTAATACGTATAACATGACTGTATAATATAACATGTATGTATAACATGTATAATGTATAGTTAAAACTTATATGCTATTATCTCCGCTAGTTTTTCACTTGCAGAGTTAAGAGTAGGCTATTCTCTATCAGCTACATAAAACAAAATGTTGGCACATCGAAGCCTAGCATTTTCAGGGGGTGGGGTGTCGAAGTCCTCCCCCCCCCCCCCCGTTGCTATATCATGTTGTATATTGCCTATTTGTTAGAAAAATAACTGTTTTTTGGACCACCCATTGAGGCAAAAGGCATTTCTGTTATATAGTACATCCACTTTAATTACTTTAAAACCACTTGGAGAGAAAAAGAGTAGGCTTTTTTCTACCAGCTACATCAAAAGAAGTAACACATCGAAGCCTACCCCTCTCGGGGGGGGGGGGGGGGGCTGTGGAAGTCACCCCTCCCCTTTTGCTTATTGCTAATTTATTTGGAAATTCACCATTTTGGACCCAACATTGAGGTAAGAAAGTGTTTGTGCTTTATTATTTATTTCATTGATTTGAAAGAGTAGAGTTCGTTCTACCAGCTACATAAATAAGCGCAGCACATCGAACGCTAGCCCTCTCAGGTGCTGTCTAAGTCACCCCACCCCTTCCTCTATATCATGTATATTGCCTATTTATTGGCAATTTCACCATTTTGGATCACCCATTGACATGATTGAGGCATAAGGGCATTTCTACTATATATCATACAGCCAATTTTATTTTCTTGCTATTACTCGGAGAGGAAAGCATGGGCTTTGGTATATCAGCTACACATTATTAAGCGCTTGCACATCGAAACCTAGCCCTCTCAGGGGCTGTCTTAGTCAACCTCTCCCCCTCTATGTTATGTTTATTGCCTGTGTATTGGAAATTACACCATTTTAAATCACCCATTGAGGCAAAAGGGCATTTCTACTATAAAGTACAGCCAATTTTATTTTCTTGCAATGACTTTGATTGAAAAGAGTAGGCTTTGCTCTATCAGCTACATGTATATATAAACAAGTGCTGGCAAATAAAAGCCTACCCCTCCGGGATGCAGTTGAAATCACCCAATCCCTTTTTCATTATCGCCTATTTATTGGAAAATTCACCATTTTGGAGCCCCCATTTATGCAAAAAAGCGTTCTGATATATAGTTCTACCACTTTTACTGCCTTGAAACCACTTAAGGAGGAAAGAATAGGTTTTGCCTTATCAGGCACATATAAAGAAGTGCCGGCAAATAAAAGCCTGCTCCCTTCAGGGGACTGTTGAAATTACTACCCCCCCCCCCCTCTTGAAATTCACCATTTTGGAGCCCCCATTGAGGCAAAAAGGTATTTCTGATGTATAGTTCTGCCTTTTTTCACCCTTGAAACCACTTGGAGAGAAAAGAATAAAGGCTTTGCTTTAAACAGCTACATATAAAGACATGCTCGAAAATAAAAGCATATCCCCATGAGAGGGCTGTTGAAATCACCCCGCCCCTTTTTTATTATTGCTTACTTATTTGAAAATTCACAATTTTGGAGCCCCCATTGAGGCAAAAAGGCGGTTCTGATATATAGTTCTGCCACTATTACCGCCTTGAAACTACTTGGACAGGAAAGAGTAGGCTTTCCTCTATCAGCTATATATAAAGAAGTGGCTCTACTATATACCAGAAACACCTTTTTTGCCTCAATGGGGGCTCCGAAATGGCGAGTTTTCCAATGAATTGGCAAAAAATTGTAAAAAAGGTTGGGTAACATCTATAGTCCCCTGAAGTGGGTCAGGCTTCGATATGGCAGCAATTCGACAAATATAGCTGAAAGAGGGGAACCTACTCTTTCCTCTCCAAATGGTTTCAAGAAAATGAAATCGGGTGTTTATACAGCAGAAGTGCCTATTGCCTCAATGGGGCCTCACAAATTTTGAATTTTCAAATAATTAGACAATAATGCAAAAGGGGTGGGATGGTTTGACGGTGACCCGACAATTGCTCCGCCGACATCTGCTCCGCCGACAACTGCTACGCAAAATACGACAACTGCTCCGCCGACAATTGCTCCGGACAGTTGCTCCGCCGACAGTTGCTCCGTCGACACTTGCTCCGCCGATATTTGCTCCGTCGACACTTGCTCCGCCGATATTTGCTCCGTCGACATATGCTCCGCCGATATTTGCTCCGCCGACATCTGCTCCGCCGAAAATTGCTCCGCCGACATCTGCTCCGATTATACGACAATTGCTCCGCCGATATTTGCTCCGCCGACATCTGCTCCGCCGATAATTGCTTCGCCGACATCTGCTCCGCCGAAAATTGCATCGCGACAATTGCTCCGCCGATATCTGCTCCGTCAATGTTTGCTCCGCCGACATCTGCTCCGCCGTAAATTGCTCCGATATTGCGACATTTAAATTAATTCGTACTTTCATGCGCATAACAATTGCAGCACAGGATGAAGACGTCAATTTACAAATGTGTATATTATAATATATATATTGCAAAGTAAATTTGATTACATGACATACACAGGGGCCGCGGAACTGTTTTCAAAGTGGGGGCTGGCCATGCTAAAAATCACAATCATATGGTCATTTTTACGTTTTTGTACACGGTTTTGGAAAAAAAGGGGGAGGGGGGGGGCTGAAGCCCCCAGCCCCCGGTTCCGCGGCCCCTGATACATAACATAGAAAGAAATAGAAAAAAGGGATAAGCACAAAGGAGGGATGTATATTCTTAATTCTTATTCCTTGGGGGGGGGGCATTTGTTTTATTTCGTGCCTGGTGATTAAAATGAAAAAAAAAATACGCGTGTTCATGTAATTATTATGACGGGACAAAAAAAAAATTCTTAGCGTCAAAATCGCTCTGGCGAAATATGCTCCGAAGTGGAGATATTTGCTCCAGGTGAAATTCAATAGGTATGCTTTATGTTTACAATTAAAAAATGCGTATAAATGTCCCCTTTCCAGGTTAATAACATCTCGTGCTTCGTGCTCGCATTACAAATTCAGTGCGATGCGTTATTGGGTTTCATGAATATGTAACTATATTATTACTGGTATATATATATATGTATTATTGTCTTTTAGAAACAACATTATTTGTTTATACGTTATGAGAGAGATACATACATATATTCATTTATTAAAATATATTTATATTGTTGCTATTGCACAGAATAGAAAAAAAATACAACCGACGCCTCGTCTTATAGTAACTCACCAGTAGCGTAATGAGCCAACAAAAAAATGGAGGGAGCCAGACAAGGATGACATTTAGTTTCCTTTCCTTTATTCTTTTTTTTTCATTGGTAGGGAGAATTGGGGGGATCCGTGACCCCTAGCACGCCCCTCCCCTATCTGTACGCCAGTGATGATCATGCTTTCGTTTGAAACAAATTTAAAGAAAAAAGGTGCAAGGGTAGATAAGGCCCAAGACGTATTAAAAAATATTGATAAAAATATTAATAATTGTAATGCTGATAAATATACAATAAATCAAGCGGTAACCAATGAAAATTAATATTGTGGAAGAACAAAACGAGAAAGAGTGAGAGAGAATAGGGGGCGCGAATGTATGGTGTATAAGTTGCTGGAAAGCAGAAGGGCAGGGGCTGATCTAGCCTTCGCCAATAGGAGGGGGTGGGTTTATAGCCATATTTTCCCCGATCGGCCGCTCGATGATGATTTTGGTTTCTTTGAAGGGGTAGTCCTAAAGTCACTTCTTAGCTTTATTCTTATAAATCAACATAAATATATAATATCATAATCCTTATTTATATAATGCGAGCGCGAAGCGCGAGCTAAATTTTTAAAGGAAATTTTATGTTTTTTTTTCTAAAATTGGAACATTCTGGTCAATGTTTGTTCTCCTGAGAAAGATGTGTATGCAATTAAATAATTACTACGAACGAGAAGCGCGAGCAGAAATGAACTGATGGAAAAGGAACTTGTTAAAGATTGCTTGCAGTTAGCCATGAAGACGTTAAATACTTTAAAAATCATATAAAGCGAGTGCAAAGCGCGAGCGGAAAATTTCGAGATTTAGACCTACTGAACGAGACACTCTATTCATGTTTTGTGAATCATGAAAAGGATGAGTAATTGGGGATCTTCCTTTCATTAATAATGCGAGCGCAAAGCGCAAGCAGAAATTTTTTTAACGTATACATTTTAAAGTGATCGAAAAGATAACCTGTTAAGGATTGCTTGCACTTAGCCATGAAGACGCTACATATTTCAACAATCAAATAATGCGAGCGCGAAGCGCGAGCTGAAACATTTTGAAATTTCTACATAAAGAATGGAAAATTTCAATCAATTTTTGTAATCGTGAACAGGATAGCTATATATAAATAACTAACCAATTTAAGCGAGCGCGAAGCGCGGGCGGAAAAATCGAGATTTAGACATAAAACGGGACACTCTATTCATGTTTTGTAAACCATGAAAAGAATGAGTAATATGGGATCTTCCTAACTTGATAATGCGAACACAAAGCGCGAGCAGAACATTTTTGATATTGTGATCTGAAACTGGATAATGTTTTAAATAGAATAAACTATTTGATTTTCCGACGTAAAAAAGAGTCAATTTCTGCTCTATATTTCAAGCACTTTGTGAATTTGTGAGGTGGATATGGATTGCACTTAATAAAGAGCTGATATGTTCTATTATTACTTTGAGTTTTGACATATATAGGACCGGGACATCCTTAGGACATGTCATCATATGAAAATAATGACTATTTTCCTATTCCTCTTGCTAAGCGCGACACAAAACAAAAGGGACAATTTAATTTCTAAATTAATATCTTACTCATTAATGCCTAATGACGGCACGAAATCTGATGATATTATGGTCTGAAAACTGGACATTTAAATTACTTTCGTAGTCATAAATAGGATGCATCAGTTAATATATTTTTAACCATGAATGCGAGCGCAAATCGCGAGCCAAATTTTTTGATAAACTGTCATTAAATGGGGATTTTAAGTATTTTATTTGTATATTCAATATTGAGAAATACATAACTCTCCATTCAAATGCGAGCGCAGCGCTAGCTGATACGTTTTGACAATCAGACCTGAAAAGGGATATTTTGAAAACTTTACGGAATACACGAAAATAATAGGTACCTGATATATCAAAATTTGCGAGTGCGCAGCGCGAGTAGAAAATAGTAAAATTCAGACCATAAAACTGACATTTTTACAGAGCACTTTTTACAAATCAATTTGTAAATCACACAAAATAATGAAAGTTCGATTCCCGAGGGGAAATATGTTTTGTATATTGACTTCCAAACTTGATATTTAATCTCCATAATCATTGAACAAGATATGAAAAATCACCTAACAGGCAATGCGAGCGCGAAGCGCGAGGGAAAATTTTATACAGTGACATGAAAGATTCTTTTTATTTTCCAAGTCTTTCCCTCATCTTATTTTATTTACTCGTCTTCCTCCTCTTCTTTTTTACTCTTCTCTTTCCATCTTTTTTTCTTTCTTTCCTTTTTTTTTTGTTTTTTTTGTTCATTCAGTGGGGGGGGGGGGGGGCCTCGGCCCCTCCCCTGGATCCGCCTATGGAAGAGATATTGTGTCCAGCACCCCCCCCCCCATTCTCTCCCCGCTCAAGACCGGATTGAAACCAATGATAATAATATATGAACAAAAATCCAGATTCACAATTCCAATGGGGAGTGTGTCATTCCCCTTCTGCGTTATTTGTCAAGACAGTGGCGGCGGCAGGGAGAACAATTTGTTTTTTTTAAGCAGAAAGCTGTGATGATAGGGGAGAATGAAATAAATAGACAAAAATAATAAGAACAAAACAACAACAAAACAATTTGTAACATGTTCATGCAATTGTATTATCGGAGCACATGACGGCGGAGCAATAGACTGCGGAGCAATTGTCGTGGAGCAAATGTCGTATAATTGGAGCAATTATTGGCGGAGCAAATATCGGCGGAGCAATTGTCGTAAAATCGGAGCAGATGTCGGCGGAGCAATTATCGGCGGAGCAACTGTCGGCGGAGCAAATATCGGCGGAGCAGATGTCGACGGAGCAAATATCGGCGGAGCAAGTGTCGACGGAGCAAATATCGGCGGAGCAAGTGTCGACGGAGCAACTGTCGGCGGAGCAACTGTCCGGAGCAATTGTCGGCGGAGCAGTTGTCGTATTTTGCGTAGCAATTGTCGGCGGAGCAGATGTCGGCGGAGCAATTGTCATGGAACCGGTTTGACAGCCGCCCAGATGGGTAATCTTCAATGTGCCAGCACTTCTTTATAGGTAGCTGATAGAGCAAAGCATATTCTGTCCTCCTTAATTGGTTTCAAGGCAGTAAAAGTGGCAGAACTATATATCAGAGATGCCTTTTTACCTCAATGGGGGCTAAACAATTGTGAATTTTCCAATAAATAGGCAATAATGCAAAGGGGGAGGGGGTGATTTCGACAGACCCCAGAAGGGGGTAGGCTTTAATTTGCCAGCACATCTTTATAGCTGATAAAGCAAAGCCCATTCTTTCCTCTCTAAGCGGTTTCAAGGCAATAAAAGTGGCAGAACTATATATAAGAGACGCCTTTTTGCTTCAATGGGGGTTCCAAAATGGTGAATTTTCAACAAGTAGCCAAATACCGAAAATTAGTGGGGTAACTTTTACAGCTGCCTGAATGAGATAGGCTTCAATTTGCCAACACTTCTTTATATGGAGCTAATAGAGCAAAGCCTACTCTTTCCTCTCCAAGTCATTGCAAGAAAATATAATTTGCTGTACTATATACTAGAAACGCCCTTTTGCCTTAATGAGTGATCCAAAATTGTGAATGTCCAATAGAAAGTCAAATACCAAAAATTGGTGAGGTAAATTCTACAGCCCCCGAACAATCTGAAGGGGATAGGCTTCGATTTGCCAACACTTCTTTACAGCTGATAGAGCAAAGCCTACTCTTTCTTCTCCGAGTCATTGCAAGAAAATAAAATTGGCAGTACTATAATAGTAGAAACGCGCTTTTGCCTCAATGGGTGATCCAAAATGGTGAAATATCCAATAAAATAGGCAATATACATGATATAGAGGAGGGGGGTTGACTTAGACAGCCCTGAGAGGGCTAGGGTTCGACGTGCCAGCACTTATTTATATGTAGCTGGTAAACTCTACTCTATCCTACTCTTTCCTCTCTAAGTGGTCTCAAATCAATAAAATGGGGTGTACAACAAGGCACAAACGCTTTTTGGCCTCAATGTTGTGAATTTTCAAATAAATTGGCAATATCAAGCAAAAGCTCCCCCTCCCCGAGAGGGGTAGGCTTCGATGTGCCACTTCTTTAGATGTAGCTGGTAGAAAAAAGCCTACTCTTTCCTCGCCAAGTGGTTTCAAAGCAATTAAAGTGGATGTACTGTATAACAGAAATGCCTTTTGCCTCAATGGGTGCTCCAAAAAACAGTTATTTTTCTAACAAATAGGCAATATACAACAACATGATATAGCAACGGGGGGGGGGGGGGGGGGGTGGGGGGGAGGACTTCGACACCCCCACCCCCTAAAAATGTTAGGCTTCGATGTTCCAACATTTTGTTTTATGTAGCTGATAGAGAAAAGCCTACTCTTAACTCTGCAAGTGATTAACTAGCGGAGATAATAGCATTTAAGTTTTAACTATACATTATACACGTTATACATACATGTATTATACAGTCATGTTATACGTATTAATATATGGAAATGCATACAAAAAGCGACATTTCTGAAATTGAAGTATTCAAGTTTGATAGCTTATAAATTTGCTAAGAAGAATGATACAGAGTTGGAATTTCATATGCATGATAATAGAATATCAATAAAGTTTTCAGAAACATTTCAAGGTAATTGATCAATTTTTCATAGAATTATG
This sequence comes from Lytechinus pictus, assembly GCF_037042905.1. NCBI lineage: Eukaryota > Metazoa > Echinodermata > Echinoidea > Temnopleuroida > Toxopneustidae > Lytechinus > Lytechinus pictus. The sequence continues at coordinate 24,274,567 of NC_087259.1, forward strand.
TAAAATCATGTATTTGTTAAATTTTTAATTTTTGGGAAAAAATTACAAAAAATGCAGTTTTCTACTTAAAATCTCAGCCAAATGACCTACTTATCCCCTATAAATAGTACCAAATTGTAGGAAATTTATTTGGCTTTTATATGACACTAAGTTTATGGCAATTGAATGCTTATGTCAAAATCTATGTACGAAAATTCAAATTCTCTGAAAATATGGCGGCCATTTTGAAAAAAAGCGCCCTCACAGGTTAATTTTCAGGATACAGCCTGTTTACCTCATATATTCATATTTAGCGTAAAAAACTGGTCTAGAGGCACTATATGAAAATTACTCCTTCCCCAAGTGGCACCTTGCTCAGTTATAACCCGGACTAACGGATGATTGGTATGATTAAATAATAATCAATAATCAACGTCATCAATTATAGAAATCAGTCTTTTGTTCAAGAACTAGACTTTGCCATACAGGGCCCTGTTTTCAGGAGGGATCCCATTCTATTTCGAAAAGATCCTTATATGTATCTTTTAACTGAATTTAATTAGGTTGCAAATCGATAACTCACTGTTCACTTCCGTAACAACCACTGGGAGAGTGCCTGAGATCTGCTTACAATCTGGCGTGAAGCTGACGTCATCAAGTCCGATGTCGCTGTCAGTGGTGTAGCCTATCACACCTTCAATGATGACCTGAGAGGAACCATTTACTGTATATTGACTGACATAGCAACACAGATGCACATCAAATGAATTTATGGTTTGGTCAATGTATGATCATAGACCGAGAAAATAATGATGAAGACACCCCCTGAAGACATCTCACAGGTTATGAATAAACCACACACGCATGCACCCACATAAACTTACAATCATTTTGAAGCTGAATGGTCTGGTAAATCAGTACAATGATATAACATTCATAAATAGATTACGGCCTTTAAGTGACTGGCCAAAGTTAATGTTGCGTTCCTGAAGTTGGGGCTTTTCAGTAACTGTGGCCAATGTTTTATGTGGCATACCTGAAGTTAGGGCCTTTCAGTAACTGTGGCCTACCTGAAAATTGCTGTTACTTCGAAGAGGAATAGTCTGGTAAACCCACTCTCCTCCGATTGCCCTTTCTTTGGTCCAGAGTAAAGTCTTGGGCCCATTAACTGAGGTCCTAGTATACACATTGAGAGTCCCGATTCCTATCCCTTCCATGTGGTAGAAAAATCGGATCTGAAAAAGAATTGAAAGTCTTTTGGGTGAAAGAGATGAAGTGAATAGACCTACTTTGTCAGTCACTGATTAACCTGTACATATCTACTATAGATAGTAACCCCTTACCCCTATATCTACTACAGATAGTACCCCCTACCCTCATATCTACTATAGATAGTAACCCCTTACCCCTATATCTACTACAGATAGTAACCCCTACCCCATATCTACTACATATAGTAACCCCTACCCCTATATCTACTACAGATAGTAACCCCCTACCCCAAATCTACTACAGATAGTAACCCCCTGCCCCTATATCTACTACAAATAGTAAATCCCTACCCCCATAGAGACTACAGATAGTAACCCCCTACCCCCATATCTACTACAGATAGTAACCCCTACCACTATATGTACTACAGATAGTAACCCCCTGCCCCTATATCTACTACAAATAGTAAATCCCTACCCCCATAGAGACTACAGATAGTAACCCCCTACCCCCATATCTACTACAGATAGTAACCCCTACCACTATATGTACTACAGATAGTAACCCCCTGCCCCTATATCTACTACAAATAGTAAATCCCTACCCCCATAGAGACTACAGATAGTAACCCCCTACCCCCATATCTACTACAGATAGTAACCCCTACCACTATATGTACTACAGATAGTAACCTCCTGCCCCTATATCTACTACAAATAGTAAATCCCTACCCCCATAGAGACTACAGATAGTAACACCCTACCCCCATATCTACTACAGATAGTAACCCCCTACCCTTATATCTACTACAGATAGTAACCCCTGTTACAACCGATGTCGCAGCGATGCATAATGTCGCAATTGCGACATTATGTGTTGGATGATTTTGGCATAATGTCACAGTCAACGCATAATGTCTTAGCTTAAATTACTAACGCATAACGTCGCAAGTCTTAACGTATAATGTCGCAGCGGTATTTCATTCAGGAATCGAGTTGCAAATAAGATATGTTTTTACTCAGTAATTCATTCAAGCTCTGCATGTCATCTGAAAGTCTTTGAAAGTGTGTTTGGTGGGACATGCGCAAATGCAGGGGGGGGGGGCAGTATTGAATTCATTATAATGAAGAGTGGTCACTTTTTAAGAATCTAATATTTTATTGTTTATTGTTCATGACATTTTAAGAAAGAAATTATGTTTCGTATTGTAACTTGGAATGTTACTACAGATACTAACACCCTACCCCCATATCTACTACATATAGAGACCCCCAACCCCTATATCTACTACAGATAGTAACCCCCTACCCTAATATGTACTACAGACAATAGCCCCCTACCCCTATATCTACTACAGATAGTAACCCCCTGACTGCCCACTATTTCTCAAATACTAGCTATTACTTTCTTTATCCTCAGTACCCCATTCCATATCCTTTATTTAAAATTGTTAATTTTACTCATAATGAGGGAGAGTTACGCTGTCTAGAACATCAAAAATTCCCATTTCATCATACCCTGATCTGCTTGAATCAAAGTCAACTTGGAATGTACCGTATGAACAATAATCTTAAAGCGATTGGTCCTATACAAATCTCCCGTGGGGGAGAGGGGAGCATGTGATAAATCAATAACATGTTGGTACGTAGCGAAAGGGGGCAGAATTAATGCCCCCCCCCCCCCCGGAAAAAAGTGAAAACTTCCTTTCTCACTGGAAAGTTTCACAAACTTCACTAAAATGTGCACCAAATCATTAAATATCACATAAGGTTCGTTTTTCACATGATCACATCCCCTCCTCACAGAAGTTTCACAAACTTCACTAAAATGTGCACGAAATCATTAAATATCACATAAGGTTCGTTTTTCACAAGATCACATCCCCTCCTCACAGAAAACAAATATATGTGTATGTACTTAGTAACCCCCTACCCCTATATCTACTAAAGGTAGTAGCCCCTACCCTCATATCTACTACAGATAGTAACCCTCTACCCCGATATCTACTACAGATAGTAACCCCCTACCTCATATCTACTACAGATAGTAACCCCCTTCCCTCATATCTACTACAGATAGTAACCCTCTACCCCTATATCTACTACAGATAGTAACCCCTACCTCTATATCTACTAAAGATAGTAACCCCCTGCACCCATATCTACTACAGATAGTAACCCCCTGCCCCCATATCTACTACAGATAGTAGCCCCCTACCCCTATATCTACTAAAGATAGTAACCCCCTGCCCCATATCTACTACAGATAGTACCCCCTATCTACTACAGAAAGTAACCCCCTACCCCTTATCTACTACAGATAGTAACCCCTACATGTACCTCTATATCTACTAAAGATAGTAACCCCCTGCCCCCATATCTACTACATATAGTAACCCCAACCCCCATATCTACTACAGATAGGAACCCCTACCTCTATATCTACTAGATAGTAACCCCCTGTCCCCATATCTACTACATATAGTAACCCCCTACCCCTATATCTACAACAGATAGTAACCACCTACCCCATAACTACTACAGATAGTAATCCCCTACCCCTATATCTACAACAGATAGTAACACCCGACCCCTATATCAACTACAGATAGTAATCCCCTACCCCCATATCTACTACAGATAGTAAACCCCTACCCTGATATGTACTACATATAATAGCCCCCTACCCCCATATCTACTACAGATAGTAACCCCCTACCCCTATACCTACTACAGATAGTAACCCCTACCCATATATCTACTACAGATAGTAACCCCCTACCCTAATATGTATTACATATAGTAACCCCCTACCCCTATATCTACTACAGATAGTAACCCCCTACCCCTATATCTACTACAGATAGTAACCCCCTACCCCTATATCTAGTACAGATAGTAACCCCCTACCCCTGTATCTACTACAGATACTAACACCCTACCCCCATATCTACTACATATAGAGACCCCCAACCCCTATATCTACTACAGATAGTAACCCCCTACCCTAATATGTACTACAGACAATAGCCCCCTACCCCTATATCTACTACAGATAGTAACCCCCTGACTGCCCACTATTTCTCAAATACTAGCTATTACTTTCTTTATCCTCAGTACCCCATTCCATATCCTTTATTTAAAATTGTTAATTTTACTCATAATGAGGGAGAGTTACGCTGTCTAGAACATCAAAAATTCCCATTTCATCATACCCTGATCTGCTTGAATCAAATTTGATTAATCAAGCAAGACATGAACTCACCACACACTGTCCAGTAATTGTTGATTGGATGTTAAAGCTACCAAGTTTGGCCCGTTCACCATTTCTTCGCGGATTACTCGCTTCGGTGTACAGATAGTAGCCTGGAGGGAAAATATAGAAAATGACTGAATCTGACCCAGGAAAGTGGAAACTGAACTCTGTTTCTAACAGTCCGGATAATATGGAGGTTATTACACTAAGTCTTGTTTGAATCCTCTTCCCTACATGAAACTGCTCAAGGCAGAAGAGAAAGGAGTTGATATGCAACAAATCACTTCACAATATTGTCATCCAAATCAGATCACATACATCAAAAAAAATAAGAGCAAATCTCACCACATTCATGCAGTAAATTCAAATCACATCAACCAAAATCACATAAATTACAAAATAATAATTATTACCCCAGTCATCAAATCCTGGCATGCCCACACACAATGCATGCACTTTCTCCACTCCCTGGGGAGCATTCCAACAAGGGTTCCAAATTGCTAGGCATACTACATAGGCTTTCACATCCTACCTGGTACCCATTGAACACCTGGGTGGAGAGTGGCGATGTGTGGATTGTTGCCAAATTTGGGGCCCCTGTCTTACAAGGATTTACGAGTTATCCGATCAACCTAAACCAATCCAACAATGTCATGTTTTTCCTCCAGAAAACTTGCATGATGTCGTTTAGAAAGAAATAGAAGACTGAATTTTTAAAAGAACGATGAATGTATGATTATACATCATAATTTTTATCTTGAAAATATTTTGAACAAACATGTATTTTAGATGTTGACATTGCTAGCTTTCAATAGTTGTGGTTGATTAGATCAATCATAATTCTTTGTAAGAAGGGGGCCCCGGAATAGGCCTACGAACCTGAACCAGTTGTATGATCTTTGCTTGGTCCCGTCCCATCACTGCTGGTGGGTCCACTCCGACGGGTCCAATCAAACTCATCGGTTTCCAGTTGTTGCCAATTGCACAATCCATTCTCAAAGTCGCACATCGTATAGCCACGGGAGCCTGATAAAATCAACATGAATCAAATTGAGATACATGAAAGAAGGGTGGAGAAATGACGTAAAGATGCTTTCTTATCCTTTAAATATTGTGGATAGTTGAAAGGTTTGATTTCATTTGATTTCATGATCACTGGGAGGCATTTTGATAATCATACCAATATTTATCTGTAGAGTAATCAGGAGGTTTTTTTGTCCATCTAGCACATTAGTTTACTTCTGTTTCTGTTTATGGTAACTCCCGTAGGAACTCAGCAGGACAGAATTTTGCTGGTTAACGCCAAGCTGGTATGTAACCAATTACCTAGGAAATATTTTACGTCTAGGTTAATCAGTCGTAGTGGCTGACCTTATATAAACAACAAATATTACTCTCGGGCCTTTTTATCAAAGTGGAGGCAATGGCAGAGTGGGGATTCAAACTCACAACCTTGCGATTATGAGTCCAATGCTCTAACCACTGGACCACACTTGATCAGGCCTGATTGATAGACTAGCAGTAAGAACCCAGTATCTCGCAGACTACGTACCGCAATTCTGTTCGTCCGTCAGATCACAGCAGTCTGGGGTAAAGTCACACATCTGACTAGTCGGATAGCATTCACCGCTGGCACACTGAGAATTTCCGATCCCGCACGACCCAGGAGAGACAGCCTCAGGGTATTCACAATCTTGGAACAGCATATCATCTACGGCAAAACCGCCCTCAGTTGGTACCTTCTGTCTGTCCTCAGACTCTACAGCAACCTGGAACCCATTACACAAACAATGATTCTGATTGGTCAAAACTGAGTTTGCGTTCATTATGCACACATAAGAATGGCCATGATTGGCCATTGTCTTATTGTGACTGATTGTAAAGGTTTGTGTAACATAGCTGTGGGGAGCATTTCATGAGGTATCTTATCAGTGATATTTCAATTAAAACTACTGCAAGCATATGACGTCTTTGCATAGGATTGGCTGAAAGCAGAATAATTCAGGAAAACGACAAGCTGCTTTGTAAGATACTCCTCAACGATGATTGACGGAATGTTATTAAGAGGTTACCTAAACACACTTCACACACTTTTTTAACATTCTCTTGCTAACTCAAATAGATTTGAACGCTTGAAATTCACCTCGACAATATACGCTTGAAATGTTGCTTTTAAAGCACTTTCTTGCTCCACATCAGTCACAAGCAATCACATGGATCCACCTCCCTTCCAATTCAACCAACATTTACATTCTTAATCAAACTAGAAATTAAGTGACCCTTCTTCCAAATTGTATACGGAATGCTTTTTCTTTTTTTACATATTACCTAGAATCTGTTTTAAATTCAAATAACTTTGCAGCCTGTCACAAACAAACTGAACATTTCAGATCGGATCAGAATATGCATTATTTGCTTTGCTTTATTACTTCTTTCTACTTCAAATGACTCGATGATCTGTTTTACCAATAATACTAAATATATCAATTTGACTGAGAAGAATTAACCTGAAAATTAGTCGAGCAGGGAGGTATCTCCGTGATGTATATCTGCCACTTGCCATAATCAGATGCGCCATCGTTGGCCTTCGTCAGTCGATAGTCCTCTTCCCCGGTCATCAGACGCACTTCCAAGTCACCATATTCGATTCCAAACATATAGTACCACAGTGTGAAGAGGCAACCCCTCTTTGATTTCTTATACATGGGACTGATGATCTTGGCAATATCATCCAGTTTTGAAATGGACCCATCCACGTAGATATAGTGGCCTGAGGAAAATGGATTAAAACATGCTTAGTAAAGGTGTGTATCATTGATATGGATAATAGTAATGCTCATGAACATATACATTTATAAAGCACCTATTTAAAGACAGATACATTTCATCCCACTGCTGCCACCAAAAAAAAAGAGAATTTGATTTATATCACACCCAAAGGTTCATGACTATACAAACTGGTGACATGTTCCTGTGCTAAATGATTAATCCCCATGTAGCTGGCTTAGCACTGACTAGTAAGCAGAAAATGTTCCAGTCGTGTGTGTGTATACTCATGTGTAACTCATTTTTTAGAAGCTTTTAGAAACATCACAAATGGTCTTCAGGCCCAAGAACAGAAACGTTTGTGATGGATTGTATATACATGTATGAAAGGACATTCCTGATTGGTTCCTGGTCAGTGTTTAAACAAATTGCACACGCAAGAATCCTCTTGATTGGCTATTTCCATTTATCCACCGATTGTAAACCTTTGTGTTATAGGGTCAAAGGCCTCTTAATAAAAAGTAAAATTGGAAATTTGAAAACAAAATTTTAAAAGATTACCAGTTAATCTTTTTGAAGAAATGCAAGTATATTGATGAAACATTGGAATTTGTCAATTAATTTGAGAATATTTCAATTTCTGGATGAGTGCAGTTGCTTCACCCCATTTTGTCACGTGGGTAAAACATAGATTCACATATCAACCAAAGAATGTACATTCTGAGATAACTCACCACTCGCACCTCCTGTAGTATGGTCTGCGTCCGGTCCATTGTAAGTTAGTGGGTCTTCACCATGGTTATACCATGTCCAATCTATGTCGTTGTCACTGGCTTGAGTCCAATAGCACATGTCAGTTTCAAAATCGCAGAATACAGCTAAAAAACAAGAATAATACAAATTTTCTAATTTAAATCATTTTTTGTTTAGTGTATTTTAGTATTCACCACAAATCTTTTTTCAATGGACAAATACAAGGGGATATCAAATATCAATTTCTGCCTTTTAACCACAGACTTAGCTAAACAGCATAAAACAGTGGTCGATAGACAACAATGATACTTAAAATGCAAGTCATTAAAACAATTAGTTAACATTTTAGAGAAAAGAAAAAAACCATACACAATTATTGTAACACCTTTAGCATATGTAAAAAAGTTGGGATTGAGTATCCAGTCACTAGTATATTCTACTTTTTGAAGCATGAAATAATGACTTTCAGTTGAAAATTTTCAGGGCTTCATTTAGTAGTAGACAATTCAACCTTTCAGCTCAGATTGTGAAAGTACAAATCGATGTTAACCTAATGTTTCGAACTTCAACTATAAACTGACTGGATATGTTGAGCATTGAGATCCAGTGGATTTGTCTCTGGACTCCCTAAACAGGGCGATGGGTTTTAATCCCACCCATGGCATAATTCCCTTCTGAAAAAATATTGATCCACAATTCGTTGCACTCAACGCAGGTGAGGTAAATGGGTACGGGCAGGAAGAATTTCTTCAAAAAGCTGTGAGCACCGGAATCAGTAGACTAGCTTACCTGGGGTAACGTAGGAGCGCCTTGAGCACCTAACAAGGTGGATATGTGTGCTTTTAAAATACCCTATATTAAAAATATTATTACTCACGGCATGTAAGCTCATCTTCCTGACCCGGGAGACAATCATGTTTGAAATCACAATACGATGACTCATCAATGCAACCCAAGTTACATGGTAGCTGACCTCCTGTGCATGCTATTTGAGCTGTGTATAGAAAAATTGAGTTTCCTAATCATAAAGATTTTTCAGAGAAATTTATTTATTTATTTGTTTGATTTCCACATAAAAACATGTCAATAATATCTCATATCAAGATTGAATAATTATACATTGTGGAGGAGTCATTTAAAAGTCAGAAGTTTGACATAGATGACAGCTCTTCCATATAAAGAAAAACATCAATTATGGAATATGAATAAGTCAAACTATTAAGTAAAATCTAAATATTAAGTAATATCTAAGTGTATCTAAAAAAATAAAGTCTATTCAATTCTAAATATACAATAATATCCTCATTATTTGCACATTAGGCTTGCATATTTACAAACATCATCACTTTGTCTAATCCTGCTTTGTATTTGTGTATATTTATGTTGCAAATATAAAGAGTGTGGTTGATCAATATCTTCTTTGTTTAGAATCACACAGATATGCATATGCGCGGAGAAGGGACGCTGTGCAGACACAGGGCATCATGCCATACTGAAAGATTTTAATATATACATGTATTTGTGGATTAATATTAATATAACATGGACACTAAATCATTTCTACATCTTTAAGTATATATATAAAAAGCCTGATGAAAGGCCATACAGACCTGAAGCCCCATTGTTTTTTTTTTTGCCAATCTAATGATTACAGGTGACTGTTGATTATCAATTAGAAAATTTATATATTTCGCTTGAATTTTTAGGAGATTTTCAGCACTCTCGCCCTCAAGAATATGAGAAAAATATCAACTGAAAACTTTGTTGAATGCTAAAGAATTTTTTTTTAAATCTAAATCTCAAATTTTAGGTGCACAGATGCAGGTCCACCATTCACACTTACATGGGGGTACTGTTGATATAGCTGGGATGCTTTCAGAGGCTGGAGCACAGTTTGGTGTTAGGCTGATGTCATCGAGTGCAATATCGCCATCTGTTGTTGTACCAATACTACCCTCTATGATTATCTATAATAATTCAATATAAAAACGTTTGTTAACATTTCATTATATTCACAAACCTGCTATAATTTCAGGGTATGAAAAACTGTATCCTGTGATCCCTAAAATTGTGTTTTGTGATAAAAGACACACTGCTATGAAGCTAAAGATGAATAGACAAGCTAAATTACATACATCTCCAGTATCAGGTTTGATGTTAACAATTCCACCACACTCCTCTAAGAAAAGCAGTAAATTTTGCTTCTCCTAAGCAAGCAAGAGAAAAAGTCATTTTGTGGTCTTGCCTAATGTTCTGTCGAGTCTCCCTTTCATTTAGCTATGACTGGTCCCATGCATGTATTTCTTGTTAAAAAATCAAAAAATTATTTTAATTTATTTATTCAATTTATAGAAGAAATCATTTCATAGAGTATAATCATACTGTCTTTTTGACACTGGAAATTCTGATAGAATAGAATAAAAAGGTAAAGGATGAACAGGTTTATGACATTAAGGAGATTGATAATGATGATACTACTGATATTCATAACATTACTACTAAAGAAATTATGATGAAATTTTAATACTAATGAAGATCATAATAATATTATCTCTAATACTTCTATTATTATTACTATGTCTACTAATACTATTACCCCTACTACTACTACTACTACAAATATGAATAATAATAATGTTACAAATATGAATAATAATAATAATAATGTTAAAACAATAGTAATGATACTATCATGATAATGATATCAATAATGATAATAGACAATAATATCAAAATTGATATTAAAATGTCAAAATGACGCAGGAGCATATGTTGCGTCACTTCCCTTGAAATATCAAACCAATTTACTTAGGTTGTTCAAATACTCTTATGTTGTGCAATTGATTAAACCTACTTGGTAGTCGACATCGCTATCTATTTCAAGCATTTGGTAGTACCATATGTTGCCTTGATCACGTGACATTGACCAAATCGTAGTAAGAGGTCCATTTATTTGTGTCCTTGTGTAGACGGTCAACGTTCCCATACCAATGCCACGCATGTGATAAAAGAATCGCATCTAGATAGAGAAAACATGATCATAATCATGTACTGCCATAGCAGTAATTTTCTGCATATACATAGTTTAGGATCATATTAAGTTTTTGGTGAAGATTTCAACGGAGGATCTTATTAGTTAATGAGTATGTATATCTGGAAGAAATCTTCCAGATATACATACAGCAAGTGATAAAAAGGCAGATAAAAAAAGCGGGAAACAAACTTAAGTATCAAAATGAATACGTTTTATGTACAAACATTTCTGGCATCTGCTGATTAAATTAAAAGTCTGAATAAATCTTTGAACCTGTCATCTGCTTCATGCAAGTGTAATCTATTACTGTTTCCAACTTTTTGCTTATTCCCCCCCCCCCCGCTTTTTGTACAACATTACGAAACTTTGTGTTTAAGAATGGATCTCATCTGACACCCCAATTTCAAATTCCAAGCTACTTTCACTCGCCCCCCCCCCCATCCCCGTTCGCAGGAATGGTAATCATTAAGTAAACAACCACACACTCTCCCAGATAATCCACCTTCCCCCAAGGAGAAGTGACCTTCATACGGCCTGGCAGAGTGAGAGCAAGAGAGAGAGAGAAAGGGGGAGTTAACTGGGGGTGATTTTTTTAACTTATTGTTATTTCGGCAATTGTGGGTCATTTTGCATCGTTCAAAATTTCATTTTGATCTTCATCTAAATTTCGAATCGTTTTTAGATATACTAATGTCCTAAAACAAATAGAATACAAATTCATTATTTCAAGATTACTGTCAGCCAGGAAGCTCTTAAGAGTTTGTTTATACTATTACGTAAGAAGGACAGCTGCAATCCCACTCCATGCTGTTCATCAGGTGGCATGCGCAGTGTTTATCGGCTCTTATCATCAGCTGCAGTCACTAAATCGACCCCACCCCAGTTTAAACGAGAGAAATGAAACTTTCCCAAAAACTGAAAGTGGGGTGTCAATACCCCACTTGAGCTCCCATTGACTAACACGCAAGGCATTATCAGCCGTCAGATGAACCCCACCCCAGTTTAAACGAGAGAAAGGAAGCTCTCCCAAAATCTGAAATTGGGGTTTCAGATTCCCCACTCGAGCTCCCATTGACACAACACGCAGGGCAATGGGGTTCCTGTGTTATAAGCTGGTGGGGTATTTTTTAATCACAGGAATCGCGTAATGAAAATCATTTCAAGCATGAAGCATACAATAAAACAAAACTTTCATGGTGAAAACTTTGTGGCATTTCCTGATAAACAAGTACTAAATTTATAAATATGATAACATTCATCAAAGGGTCTTTATTGAAAATATACAATTATACTAACAATTAAGAGAAAGATAAAGTAGATTCATACCAAATAACAGGTAAAACCACCGCTGATTCAGAACAAATTAAGTGCTCTTTCGGTCATCTTGCCCCACTTCCCACCCTCCCCCCGATCAAATTACCCTGGATTTTAACTTTCTTTTATTCCAAGATTAACATTTTAGAAGATTGGGAATCTCCAAAATAACTAAAGAATGGATATGATCCGGGAATATCAACAAATTTGAAACCATTAATCTGTCTACTACAAACATTTGTTTACTACAGAATTTTCAAATTGCTACGGGCTTTGTTTTAGGACCTGACTTACAGAGCATCTGCTGGTACGCGATCCTGCTATTGTAAAACTTGCCAGTCTTGCCCTCTCTCCCAGTTTCTTGGGGTTACTTGCTTCTGTGTAGATGTAATAACCTGAGGGTATATATAAACGAGTTTGAAATGTTCCATTTAACAAGTAGTATAAATAGACAGGATGGTTACTGGAACCTATTCTGGTGATGTTCATGACTCTGAAGCTTCAAATCTTGCAAAGATTTGTTAGTTCCAAAACATGCTAATTGTATAAACCATGATGTTCTTCAGTCCAAAAATGAAAATGGCATTGTTAATCCGAATAAGGCATTATTCTGAGAATTCTATATTAAAAATGTTTGTTGATCTGAAAAAGAAAATAGTGTCTTATTTCAAAATTACTTTAGGCCTGACAAAAAATAGTTTGCTGTATAGAGACCGACCCTAGTAAAACTAGAATTTGGTTATGATTTTCACAAAACATCAGGTAAATTGGACCCTGTTTTTCAGCATTTTAGGGGGCCTTTAATTTTTTTGAATGGTCGGGTAAACTGGAACCGACATTTTGAGAACTTAGGAGTCCTTTTCTCAAATGGTGGGGTAAACTGGACCCGGCATACCAGAAATTTAGGGGCCCTTTTTCAAATGATTGGGTAAACTGGACCCGACATTCCGCAAATTTAGGGGCCCTTCTCTAGGATGGTCGGGTTACGCGCGATTGCCCGACGATACGCGATAACCCAATATGATGGCACAAGCCAGTAAACCCTGCTGATTTATATTTCTAAAATGTAAATTTGACAAGTGACCAACCATCATTTTCATTCAATTTAACAATATGGAAAGTCACTGGATACTTGTTTCATGAAATGCTCTCAGTGTACCTTCATCTGTGCCGAGGGTGTGGTCCACTTTTGGGCCTGTTCCTTCACTCGACGTATCTCCTTTATTTCTTCGCCAATCAAACTCATCGGTAGTCAGCTGCTCCCAGTCACATAAGTCGCTCTCAAAGTCACAGATAGAGTAACCCATTTGATCTGAAATTTGAAACACGATCATCATTACTGACAGTACAAATTCTCTTCTTTCACCTTACTCCTACAAAATAAAATTTCAAAGCAATCGTACGCCATGTTAACATTCATCAGTAACAAGAATAAATACGGTACACTCTGAAATAGAAGATAAAAACATACTCCAAAAAAAATGGTTGGTTAGTGAAAGGTCCCTAAGACTTATTTATAAAAGACTTCATGGACTAAAAGATTAAGATAATAAAATTGGAAAAATCTGACATAAATCAATCTAAGGCGACTGAGGCCATAGCCTTGGATGGCCAACTGATTGGCCTCAGTATCCCTTTCATTGGCCTTCAATATATTTTTTGTCCCTTTCGAATTTGTTCTCTGATTGTGCCCCTTTGAAGAGTGGCCTTTCCTTAAAAAATTATCAAAATTGAATGCCTGGAAATCGGACTTACTGCACGTTTGTGGGTCCTCATCAGACATATCACAGCAATCTTGGGTGAAATCGCACCGGTTTTCGGCTGGGTAACACTCGCCTGCATCACATTGACTCTGACCCACTAAACCACAATTTCCTGGATCAACTGCGGGACTGTAGTAACAGTTTTTGAAGGCAATGTCGTCGACCGCAAAACCTCCCTCAGAAGGAACTACTTGCCGGTCTTCGGCCTCGATGATGATCTGAAAGAGAAGGGGAAGTTCATATTTACTTTGTTGATTAGTAGTTGTTCTATTTTACTGAAAGTGTAATGTGATATCAAGTTGGTCTACTGCAATTTACCAAATAAGAAGTTCATCTAACCAAAGAGACTAAAGAGTGGTCAAATCCTAAGTATAGGCCAACTGGAAATCTGAAGAGATGGTAAATGAAATGCAAGAGGAACAAATGGCAAGTTGACAAATTTGTTGTAGACGAATTAAGAGTAGACCATGTGGGATGAGACCAGACGGAAAGTAGACAAACAAGGAATCCTGGACTGCAGGTCTCTTGAAGTTATACTGTGATACCAATTGTATCATGACTGAATACAGGTGATAAAAGACAGGTGGTCGGCTCACATAAAATAAAAGAGCATGCAATGGCGCAAGTAAATCATGCATTGATCGTTTTAAAGGAAGTCAGAAGATATTGGTGAACATGTAATGTTGTCTCTTGAATGTTGGTGTATGGGAGAGGTGGGTGGTGTATGTGTGTGTGTGTGTGTAATAGATAAAGAACAACATATATATAGCAGTAGCATGCAGAAGAATATCCAATATAATGGCCAGGCATATTAGAAAAAAAACATGCCTTGTGTGTTTTGATGAAGGCCATTGCATATCTGAATGGGGCCTAAGCTTCAGACCAATGTATACAAAAGCATGTAAGATCATGGCAATCTTTAATGATGTGCAAACCCTCCTAATGACCACCATACCAACACAACAGGATTACTCTTGGGTGATGAAAGGTGTTCAAAAGAACGGAATAAAGGCAAGAAAACACTTGTATACACCCAGAGCATCAGTAAGTGCTAACAAATATATGGATGGATGGCGCAGGAGACAAGGGGACCAAGAAGCGGGAGGGGCTATCTAGAAAGGCAACGCCTAATTGAAATGTACCACAGCCACTCTACCCCAGACAAGCCAAATCCTGGCAAAGGACGTTCAGGAGAACGGTTTAAAGGCAAGAAAAACTCTGGAATACACCCTCAGCATCAGTAAATGCCAATGGATATATGGGTGGATGACACAGGAGACCAGAGGAGCAAGAAGCAGGCGTGACCATCTAGAAAGACATTGCCTGATTGAAATGTATCACAGCCATTCTACCTCACAGAAGTCAAGTTCCATTATCAAGGATCTTGGTAGTAAGTCCAAAACCAGTAGCACGCAAAAGAATATCCAAAATAATGGCCAGGCATTTAATGAAAAAATATGCCTTGTGTGTTTGAGCAGAAGTAGAAGTAGAAGTTGTGTTCAGATTTATCAAAGGACCATGTGGAGATGTGATAAGAAGGCTGGGCGTATATTAACTCATAGCTAAGAATATAAATATAGATCTAGACTCTTACTTGGAAGTTTTTGGTACATTCTTGTAATCAAGCAGGTCATCACCAACTTTAGTCAAGTGAAAAGGTAAAAGAGAAATTTGAGGAACACTTATCCTGTGTGGTAAAAGACATTCCAGAGAACGAAATAAAGGCAAAGAAAACACTTGTAACACCTGTAGCGTCAGTAAATGCCAACAACTATATGGATGGATGGCAAAGGAGACAAGAGGAGTAAGAAGCGGATGTGACCATCCAGAAAGGCATCGCATAATTGAAATGTTTCACAACCACTCTACCCCAGTGAAGTCAAGCTCCACTATCAAGGATCTTTGCAGTAAGTCAAGCTGCACCAGAGTAGTGGTGACTTCATCGGCATGAGGGTCGACATCCTCAATGTAAAGATAGTCGTAATCTGGGTTGTTGAAAGGGGGCTTTCATACTGGCAAGAGGTAGGGATGTGTGCCAGAAACATAAAAACAAGAATAGCAGTCCTATACACATACATGTACAGCAGATCCATGCAAAGATGTGACAGTACTATGAAAGAACTAGTTAAGCAAGACCAATGAGCTCATGAGATAATCCTGAGTGTCTTCAAATCCCCAGCACATCTGTCATGGAGAAGAATGAACCACAGTATGACAACAACTGCAACAATAATGATCCATGTGCATGCACTCTATGCCTGTGCTGCTCCACTTATTTTGAGAGGTGCACATGTGTCAACAAATATCTACCGGTATATGTACAAGCAAGAATCTTTAAGAAAAGGCCTTCTCCCTCAGAATACTCAGAATTATGCTCATCCTTGTGACAAACTGATTTGTCTCAGACAACATTAGAGTATATAGCATCGATAACAGATTGTTGACTCTGCACGTTGCGATGCAGCTATGAACGAATGAATTTTAACCCCAGCAACACTGACGCATAATGCAACAATAATATACGCTAAGATTGCGCTTGCTTTGATTTTATTATACTTTGTTTTCAGTTGAAATCAGTTTACGTTCTGTCTGACGAAGGGGAAGGACGGCCCCTAAAATTTCTTATATATATGTTCTAGGTTTAGCATATTTCAGAGGTCCCAATAGATTCATCTTTATTGGCAAAGCTACCTGTAGCTGAGCCCACCTATGAGAGCAAATAGAAATAGAAGTTGTGTGTTCAGATCTATCAAAGGACCATATGGAGATGTGATAAGAAGGCTGGGCTTAATAACCTAGCTAGGAATATAAATATAGATTCTCTTACTTGAAAGTTTTAGGTACATGCAGGAATCATGGATTCACTCAGAATCATGGATTCACTCAGAATCCATTTGTTGTAATCAAGCAGGTCATCGCAAACTTTGGTCAAGCAAAAAGGTAAAAGATAAATTTCAAGAAAACTTATCCTGTGTGGTGTACAACGTTCCAAAGATCGGAATGAAGGCAAGGAAAACTCTGGTATACACCCTAAGCATCAGTATTAAATGCCAATACATATATAGGTGGATGACACAGGAGACCAGAGGAGCAAGAAGCGGATGTGACCATCCAGAAAGACATCGCCTAATTGAAATGTACCTTAGCCACTCTATCCCAGACAAGCCAAATCCTGGCAAACGATGCTCAGGAGAATGGTTTAAAGGCAAGAAAAACTCTGGAATACACCCTCAGCATCAGTAAATGCCAATGGATATATGGGTGGATGACACAGGAGACCAGAGGAGCAAGAAGCAGTCGTGACCATCTAGAAAGACATCGCCTGATTGAAATGTATCACAGCCATTCTACCTCACAGAAGTCAAGTTCCATTATCAAGGATCTTGGTAATAAGTCCCAAACCAGTAGCACGCAAAAGAATATCCAAAATAATGGCCAGGCATTTAATGAAAAAATATGCCTTGTGTGTTTGAGCAGAAGTAGAAGTAGAAGTTGTGTTCAGATTTATCAAAGGACCATGTGGAGATGTGATAAGAAGGCTGGGCGTATATTAACCCATAGCTAAGAATATAAATATAGATCTAGACTCTTACTTGGAAGTTTTTGGTACATTCTTGTAATCAAGCAGGTCATCACCAACTTTAGTCAAGTGAAAAGGTAAAAGAGAAATTTGAGGAACACTTATCCTGTGTGGTGAAAGACATTCCAGAGAATGAAATAAAGGCAAAGAAAACACTTGTAACATCTGCAGCGTCAGTAAATGCCAACAACTATATGGATGGATGGCAAAGGAGACGAGGAGTAAGAAGCGGATGTGACCATCCAGAAAGGCATCGCATAATTGAAATGTTTCACAACCACTCTACCCCAGTGAATCCAAGCTCCACTATCAAGGATCTTTGCAGTAAGTCAAGCTGCACCAGAGTAGTGGTGACTTCATCGGCATGAGGGTCGACATCCTCAATGTAAAGATAGTCGTAATCTGGGTTGTTGAAAGGGGGCTTTCATACTGGCAAGAGGTAGGGATGTGTGCCAGAAACATCAAAACAAGAATAGCAGTCCTATACACATACATGTACAGCAGATCCCTGCAAAGATGTGACAGTACTATGAAAGAACTAGTTAAACAAGACCAATGAGCTCATGAGATAATCCTGAGTGTCTTCAAATCCCCAGCACATCTGTCATGGAGAAGAATGAACCAGAGTATGATAACAACTGCAACAATAATGATCCATGTGCATGCACTCTATGCCTGTGCTGCTCCACTTATTTTGAGAGGTGCACATGTGTCAACAAATATCTACCGGTATATGTACAAGCAAGAATCTTTAAGAAAAGGCCTTCTCCCTCAGAATACTCAGAATTATGCTCATCCTTGTGACAAACTGATTTGTCTCAGACAACATTAGAGTATATAGCATCGATAACAGATTGTTGACTCTGCACGTTGCGATGCAGCTATGAACGAATGAATTTTAACCCCAGCAACACTGACGCATAATGCAACAATAATATACGCTAAGATTGCGCTTGCTTTGATTTTATTATACTTTGTTTTCAGTTGAAATCAGTTTACGTTCTGCCTGACGAAGGGGAAGGACGGCCCCTAAAATTTCTTATATATATGTTCTAGGTTTAGCATATTTCAGAGGTCCCAATAGATTCATCTTTATTGGCAAAGCTACCTGTAGCTGAGCCCACCTATGAGAGCAAATAGAAATAGAAGTTGTGTGTTCAGATCTATCAAAGGACCATATGGAGATGTGATAAGAAGGCTGGGCTTAATAACCTAGCTAGGAATATAAATATAGATTCTCTTACTTGAAAGTTTTAGGTACATGCAGGAATCATGGATTCACTCAGAATCCATTTGTTGTAATCAAGCAGGTCATCGCAAACTTTGGTCAAGCAAAAAGGTAAAAGATAAATTTCAAGAAAACTTATCCTGTGTGGTGTACAACGTTCCAAAGATCGGAATGAAGGCAAGGAAAACTCTGGTATACACCCTCAACATCAGTATTAAATGCCAATACATATATGGGTGGATGACACAGGAGACCAGAGGAGCAAGAAGCGGATGTGACCATCCAGAAAGACATCGCCTAATTGAAATGTACCTTAGCCACTCTATCCCAGACAAGCCAAATCCTGGCAAACGATGCTCAGGAGAATGGTTTAAAGGCAAGAAAAACTCTGGAATACACCCTCAGCATCAGTAAATGCCAATGGATATATGGGTGGATGACACAGGAGACCAGAGGAGCAAGAAGCAGTCGTGACCATCTAGAAAGACATCGCCTGATTGAAATGTATCACAGCCACTCTAACTCACAGAAGTCAAGCTCCATTATCAAGGATCTTGGCAGGGTAAGTCAAGCTGTACCAGAGTAGTGGTGACTGCATCGTCCCTAAGCATGTGGTGACTTGTGGTCCACATCACCGATGTAAAAAATAGTTGTTAAAGGGGCGCTTTCATATTGGCCAGAGGTAGGGAGGGCCAGAAACATCAAGATGAGAACAGCAGTCCTATGTGCGTACAGCAGATCCCTGCAAAGATGCGACAGTACTACGAAGGAACTAGTTCAACAAGAAGAAATGTGCTAGTGAGATAATCGATCGTTTCTTCGAAATCCCTGGCATATCTGTCATAAAGAAGAATGAACCAGAGTATGACAGCAACTGCAACAAGAATGATCCGTGTGCAGGCACTCTATGCATGTGCTGCTCCACTTGTTTTGAGAGGTGCACATGTGTCAACAAATATCCATATGTACAGGTAAGAATTTTCAAGAAAGGGCCTTCATCCTCGGAACCCTCAGAATCCCACTCATCTTTGTTAGAGTTGACAAACTGGTTTGTCTCTGACAGGATTAGAAAGTACATTATCTGTAACAGACTGTTGACTCTGCATTGTTCTCACATTGTGATACGCAGCCTGGTGATACGGCTATAAAAGTATAAATTTTAACTCCAGCAAAACTGGCGCATAATGCAACTATAATATACGCTTAGATTGTGCTTGTCTTAATTTTATAATTGTTTTCAGTCAAAATCACTTTATGTTTTCCTTAATGAAGGGGGGAGGACCCCCAAGAATTTGAAGAGTCGTCCTTTATTTTTTTCTTATATAATACATACATGTACATAAATGTTCTAGGTTGAGCATATTTCAGTAGTCCCAATAGATTCGTTAAAGGCAAAGATTGTAGCTGAGCCCATGTTTAAGTGGATATGATGGCAAATAGAAATAGAAGTTGTCTTAAGATCTATCACAGGACCATGTGGAGATGTTTGTGTGAGGTTGAGTACATGTGAGGGATGTGATAAGAGGGCTGGTCTTAATAACCCATAGCTAGGAATATAAATATAGATACTCTTACTTGGAAGTTTTTGGTGCATGCAGGAATCACCGATTCACTAAGAATCCATTTGTTGTAATCAAGCAGGTCGTCGCCGACTTTGGTCAGGCGAACATCCATCCCCTCAAGATTTATAAGGCGGACCTCCAGGTCTCCGTACTCGATGCCAAACATATAATAATACATGCTGAAGGTGCATCCCCTCGCTGATTTCGCATAGATGGGACTAATGAGTTTGGCAAATGTATTGATGGAGGAGAGCGTTCCATCCACATAAATGTATTGTCCTGTAAGAAAATTAATACGATGAGAACTTCGCATTAATCCTTTCCATGTGTACTTCACATCAATGCACGCTCGGTGCCGCACAAACTTCACATTTCATGATCAAACAATCAATACATTGTTTCCTTCCCTGAAAATAATTCAGCATAGCGGGGTTCATGGCCCAGCGTACAAAGAGTTTTGCAACACATATACTTCACCCATCGCATTCACACAAAACTCCATTAAGGCAAGGATTGCGCAAACAGAGGAATCCACTGTTGCTGATATCCCTTATAAATGTGGAGTGAGCAGGGAATCCCTTATTATATAATGTAAGTAGTGTAAACAATGACATTCAGCTAAAATGCGTCTTTCTCATTGAGAACATATAAATACAGAACCAAATGAGTCTCACATAAACACTGGATTTTTCCTAAATAACTTTGTTATACAAGAAAATTTAACATGCACTCCTAAATTCTGTGAGTGTGAAAAAATACTACCATAAGTACTGATTGTCAGTGAATGGTGCTGAAAAGTCAACTCTTGAAAAAAAAAAAAATTCACAACTCTTGGGTGAATGAAGCAGGACTCTTTCCAATGAATTTTGTGGACAAGGTTGGATAGAGGCCATGTGGAGAATGACACCCCCCATCCCTGGGGTGTTTTGCTGCAGCAAATATCGCTTCAAGTTCATCTACTATTCACATAGCCACAGCACTTTTGGAAGAAGAGCCATCAGCAAAGAAATTCTCATCACAACTGGTCAACAAAGGCACCACCACAATAGATTGTTGTGATGTCTTATTCAAGCATGTGGGATCCAGGAGGGGTCAAACAGGGACATGCACTTCCTCAACATTCTGAGAATTGCCTGATGCACATACATATTAAATCTAAGAAAACAATATTCTGCAGCCCCACTATAAAGCCTTTCTTCATTGCAAAACCTGGATCCACCATTGCTAAAGAATTGAATTGTATCCAAACACATGTCGGAATTGTTGGAATACCAGGGGGGTGTTTCACAAACATTTAAGCGTGATATAATGTCACACTTAAATTCCCAGTTGCATGTGATAGAAAAGGCATCACTGCATTGGTCAGATCATGCTAGGACGACACACACTACTGCCTATTATTAACCGTATCAGACATCTGAGCAGGGCAACTTTGAAACATTGTTGCCTGCTTAAGACTGGGATCAAGTGGCCGGTCAATAAAAATCCAATTGTTTATATCCACGGGCCCAATTTATTGCCCGCTCAGGAAAGTCAATGAGAAAAATGCGTGGAAATGTAGCGGGCAATAAAAGGCAGCGCTTACATCCGGGTATTCTAGGCATTTTTGTACGCGTCTTTGAACCACGCAATGCTATACGTCATAATGGTAATCAAGTTGAGACAACGCTGGATACCGCGTTCCTAGGCCTGGGACGCGTCATTTCAATTACGTCACGATGGTACAGTTCAGAGGCCTAGTCTGCTCAACATGAGAAACTAGATTCTCATTCTAAAAATTTAAAATATCTAAATTTTCAACGATTTTTGCTCTAGATGTCTGATTTGGTTAATAATAGCAATATTGACTGGCCTGGGGGCGAAAGGACATATATCGCCTTCACTAAATTGATATCACCCTCGTCTACGACTCGGGCGATATAAATCTAGTTTGGGCGATATATGTCGTATCACCCCGAGGCCAGTCAATATTGCTTTATTATCCAATAAGATTGTGAGTCACATGCGTGTCAGTATTTAAGCACGACTTAAGTTACATTGAACTCTTTGTGAAACAAGTCCAAGCTTACCTGAGGGTGACCCTGTGGTGTGGTCAGTTCTAGGGCCCATGTAACTATCATCCACCTCAGCAGCAATGAACAATGACCAATCAAAATCATCATTGACATCCTGACTCCAGTAACAAAAGGTTTGGTCTACAGCATCAAAATTACAAGTAGAGGCTAAAAAGAGAGAGGGAGAAAAAATATATGTTTGAATTTCAGCTATGAAATGCAAACGATGATCATCATATTGCCCTTTTTATTGCATTAAGGATTACATTTTTGTGCTGAGCTGCACAAAATGTTGCTATGATGAAAATTTTAGAAAATTGTAAATAAATCCACTTTATCATATAATTGGGCTAAACGAATCCAGATTTGGGATTAACAAATATTATGAAACATTTATTGTCAACACTTTCTAGTAACTTTATTGGTAGCAAGAATTGTCTCCAGATTTGATATGATATCATATCATGAAAGGAGACAAAATGCAGACATTTATATCACAAATATAAAAATCAGCTGGAGCACCTTTTTGCTAAAGGTTTTCACCTTCAATTAACATCAGGACAATTAACATTTGGATTTTTTTAGCGAAAATTCATCAAAGAAAACAAATTGAAAAAGGTGTTTACAAGACATACATACATGTATGTTAGATATAAACTGACAGTGTATATACATATGAAAGACAATCAATAGTATTTGGAATTTCTTACGGCAATATGCTTCATCTTCATGACCAATATCACACTGATATGCAAAGTCACAGTAGTTGGATTCATCTATACAATCATCTATGTTACATGGACGCTGACCAGATGGACAGTAGTTTGCTGAGAGTGAGTGAAAGAAAAAAAGTATACGAAAAAAAAAAAAAATATGTAATGTTGGTAGCATCTTTCACAGATGATCAAAACATTTCTGACTTTGACAATTGGCGACATTAGGCTCATTGCACACTTTAAATCCTGATTTCAGAAAAAATAACATTTTGGATGAAGTATTAAAGTCTAAAACAAGTAAAATAGCTCTACTTTGTTTCAGGTAATACTGGAAAAAATTATTATTCTGCATTATTGCAAGCCTTGCGGATGGAGAGAACTTTAAATCAGTTTCAAATTACAGCCGATTGAAAGATTGGTATGATGTCACTGCAATGTGGAATTCAAATAACTTTCATTCCTTGAAACGCTTGCAATAGACTGGAATTCTAATGTTAGCATTTACTTCACTATTCAAACATTTGATATTTATTAAAGGTTCAAATGTTCTTACATATTTTTCTAAATTTGGATTGCAAAAGGATTACATTCAATTGAATTATTAATATATTTCTACCAAATTTAAATTAAAGATAATGAGACAAGGATATATAAGGATTTTATTAGAGCTACCGCCTGGACAAAAATACAGGATAATTGTCTTGAAACTTAAGCAAGATAAACATGTTGTAAATAAAAGCAACTGAAGAGCTCTTGCCATGGGCACTAGCTTTGACCACACTTTTGATTTTTTTTAAATGTTGTAGTTGTAGTAAAATTTTTGAAATATGAAAATCAAATTGAACTTCATCAATGCATTATTACATGTATACATAAAGAGTTATTAATGAATTAGTTTATTATAATTGTAACGATAACACCGACTTACGTTGCGTAGGAATAACATCTGCTGGAGGAAGTGGATTCTTTGATTCTATGCATTCTGGGGTGAAAGTTATGTCGTCCAATGCCATATCGCTCTGTTCACTAGACCCTCTTACTCCTTCAAATACCACCTAGATAAAAGAACAAGTTACAATTAAGGACGTTCCACAGTTAAAGTGAAATCCATGTCATTTTCACCAAACTTTGCACATAGATACCCTAGAACCTGAATATTTGAAATATGCAAAAATTAACATAGATCCATGTGCTTGATTTTTTGCTACAGAGCTTCAAAGTTCATCCAAATGGATATTCTTAAGAATTGCACATTCAAAAGAATTGGGCATTTTTAGACCTCGCAAGATCACTACAATGAGTTTAAACCTCTATTACTTAGTCAAAATACATGAAAAAGTCATCAAATTTCACAAGAGAGTTAATAACTGTATCGTTAGAATGGAGAATCTATTTATAGTGCTATTTGTTTGCAATTTTAAGTTTACCAGCACTGTCAGTTCTTAAAAGTTGCGTAAAAGATAACAAAAACCCAATCTCAAAAAAGTGAAATTTCAATAACAAACTACAAAAGTACAATAGATGCTGCACTTTATTCAAAATCCATGTCGTTTTCACCAAAATTTGCAAAGTTGTAGAGAAAGGTACACCTAAGAGGTGCAAACATTAAAAAATAGGGGTTCATGTGCTTGTTTTCAAACTATCAGCATTTTTATTAGAGGAAATGTGCTTTTTAAAACACCAAAAATGCACCAAATGCTTTGTATCAGTGTGAAGAAAAAGTCAAAACCACTCTACCATTTATTCGAACTCGGGATCATTTTTGTGATTCTTGGCAGCACTGCAGAGAAAAGTATTTTGAAATTGTAGAGATATTTTAAAAGTGGTCCATGGAATAATTCAATTTTTTTAGCTTCATAAAATAACACATCGGATCTGCAATTAGAGTGCAGATGATGAGAAAAATCAGCTCACACCCACAGCTAATTAATCACCTGTTCATTCATTGTGACGTCAGCACGCAGAGTGTAAACTATGCGCAGATCATAATGCGCAAAATCATAACTGTGGAGCATCCTTAATGTATTTGGTGAACTTGTTGATATACCTGTATCCCTTGATAAATAGCCTGTATGACTCATACATGTAAGTGTCACTGTAGCATAAATTGGTCGTTCAGAATTAGGTGCTCTCATTTCGTTCACAAGTGAACTATACAAGAACATGTGTGCCATTCTTAAAGTTAGGTTATATGGAAGGCTTCTATTGCAGTGAACAGTTTCATGGCTAGACTAAATTCCATTTCTTTCTCTTTATTTTACATTTTATATCTATTGGTATCTGCTTCAGTGCCATTTTCTGTGGTGAATAAATCCAGAAAATGAACCAAATGTACAGCCTAGCCTTTCACCTAGACCAACACATCATAATCCAAATCTTCAGTTTCATATAGACCCTAATTACTATCTCACAAACCTTTAAGAAAATTACATCATGAAGCACAAATATTTCACTGGAGCTCTACTTTCAATGAACATATTTAATTCAAATCAGAAGTTAAAATGTTATGATTATTTCAAATTTTTGCCTAAGTGTCCTGATATCCAGCACCCGTATCACTCACATACCTGAAAAGCTTCATCGCTGGCGAGCTCCACCCGCTGGTAAAGCCAGTAGTTGCCATGTGCTGTGTCAGTGTACCACAAACGACTCAGAGGTCCACCAATCTTAGTCCGGGTGTACAAGTTAAGAGTTCCCATCCCTGACCCTCTCATGTGGTGATAGAAACGAATCTAAAGGAAGATGTGTGATCACAGAAACTGCAGTGTAGTATTGAATAGTTTTTTTTTCAAAATCGTAATACAAGCGAGAGAATATTTAAATAGTTTTTGTTTCTTTTATTCATGTGCACAATTTGATTCCAATGAAGGTTACAGAATTTTCATTGATTACACTACAATAAAAAGGGATACGTAGAAAAATGCACTTGCTCTCAAGCTCAAGAATGTCATGTGAAGATTGTAGCATATTGCATTTGGAGGAGCCGTGGTGTAGTGGCTCCGACTCTTGCCTTGTAAACAGAGGGTCGTGTGTTCGAATCCCACCATGGTCTGGCGTCCTTTGGCAAGGTGTTAATCCACAGTTTGCCACTCTCGACCCGGGTGCTAAATGGGTACCCAGTAGGATGTGAAAGTCATTGTGGCTTTTCCAGTACTTTGTGCGTCTCACTGGCGACTGACTGGAATACTCCCCAGGGAGTGGAGGATGTGCACAAATTGTGTGTGGGAATGACTGATTGAATCCGATGACCGGGGTAACAATATATCTGTAAAGCGCTTAGACACGTAGTTCCGATGTATTAAGCGCTATATAAAAGCGGATTATTATTCACCTTTACTGCTCTTTTTAAAGACTGAACATTGCTTGTTCAGCTTCTGCTGAATAAAAACATACAGTACATGAACTGCCCGGGGGGGCCACTTACATTGACGAGTGGATACCATGCGCGACCAAAAAAAACACGTAAAAAGGATGTCTTTTTCAAGATAGGGCACGTTACGTACGTAACGTGATAAGGGTGTCAAAAACACTAAAATAATGAAAAAAGGGTATCTATTTCGCAAGGAAAGCTACGTGTTTAGGGTCATATTTGCCGGGATGATAATACAAAATTATAATGTTTTATAAAGGATGTACTTTATTCCCCAATACTACGTGTTTAGAGTCCGATTTGCGCGAGGTGTGGAAGGTGGGGCCGTACATGTACTAAACCAAGTGGTATGTAAGGGGTAAAAATGTACGTGACATACAAAAAATAAAATGTCGCTGTACTTGTTTAGGGGTTCATTTCAGGGAATACTTGCCAAGAGTATCGTTTTGTTTCCAATACTTGTTAAGGGTAGGGTTTCAGACGCCAATACTTGTTAAGGGGTGCATTTTCAGAATATGGAAAATACGTGTTTAGGGTGCTTTTCGAGACCCCTTGGTCGCGCAAGGTATCCACTCGTCAATGGAAGTGGCCCCCCCCCCGGGATGAACTGATCTATGTTCACAGTCTTGAATAAATTGTAGCATCATCAGGTAAAGAGACAGAGTCTAACTATATGGATCATTTGAACAATTAAATGGGAAATTCTCTCTGATAAGTTGGTTTTAATAAACCAGTAGAATTAGAGAAAAATGTTGGTAGAGGTATGATGAAAATCTGTTGGATAATAACAGAGTTATGAATTTTTAAAATTTTACTTTGTGACGTCAAAGACAAAGATATAAATTCCCCCGAATGCATTTAAAAATGTGATTTTGTTAAAATGGTCGATATATTATCAGACACATCATTTTCACAGTACCAGGTGAAAATGGCTCAGTTGAAAATGGCAGAGGCAAAAATCACATTATTTATGGTACAAGAGCCTGAATCACTCACACTACAAAAGACTGGGAAAGCTTTACATCCAACTATCACTTGTATGCACAATTTCATTTTAAATAATGCAATAAAAAAAAAATAAATAAATAAGTACCAAATGCATGCTTCTGATGGGCTAAAAATAAAGTTGTTGACTTTTGGAGCTATGTTTAATAATAATAATAATAATAACGGTATATTTACCCAGGGTAGCCACTTCAGTTCCAAAAACTGTTCTCCCAGCAGGCCCTGCTATCATTATTACCCGGCTAAGCTAGGCCACATGTTTGATTGTAACTCATTCTAAAATGGGCATTTGGAAATAAAGAGAAGGTGAAGCAATTACCTCGCATCCTGATGATGTTGGTTGGATATAAAAACTTCCTATCCGGTAGGAGTCACCAGGTAATGCATTAGTGGATTCAGTATAAATAAAATAACCTGATGGGATAAAAAATATAAACATTAAAGGTAAATTTCTTCTAGCACCATCAAGAAAATATATCGAAAAGAACAAAATTACTCAATACTTAGTCACCCCAGATAATCTCATGCCTCTTTGGAATAGTCGGCACCTTTTATTTCATTAAGCGTTCTTTTACTCACTGACTTCCAGCCACAGGGCTTAATTGAATGCAATGTGATAAAACAAAGAGATGAATATCATCATCATCAAAACAATAATGGGATGAATTGAAGTCGCTGGAAGCAGCAAAAAGATGCTTCTGGGGGTATACCATATGTTTTTCTAGCATGTAATTGACCGTTTCCCCTGAATTTGTATAGTTCTTGATGAAGATAAGTTGTTTTTCTTTGTTCCTTGTATTGTACGGATGATTGATGAAAGAAAATCATAATCAAGAGTTCTGGAAACTTTTATGTGAAATGGAAGGCATTAAACTATAAAGAAATTGCCACCAAAGGACACTTGGCCTAAAGCATCCAGGGCCCGTCTTACAAAGAGTTACGATTGGTCCAATTGATCATAACTCTATGGAAATCTACCAGTGTCATAATTTTTTCTTTAGGAAATTTGCACAATGTCCTTTGAAAACAAAGAGAAGCATATGTATGAATATACCTCAGAACTAGAAAATATTTTGAAGAAATATGTATTTTAGATGTTGATGTTACTGGCTTTCCATAATTGTGACTGAGTGGATCAATCGTAACTCTTTGTAAAATGGGGACCTGCAGTTTTACTTATTTGATGCTCTCTACCTGGATTCTCAAGTCCATTCATAGAGACAAGCTTTAGCCGTAAAATTGCAGAAGGATTGATAGTGATGATAATGATGGAAGTCATTTACTGACTTACAATGTTAACCTACTGGAAAGAACTCAAGTGTTCCACAGTTTTTGTTCACAGTGTGGAACACAATGCAAAATCACCATTACTTAAATTTCGACAATGTGAATAACATTTAAGATTAAGATATTATTATATTAAGATTAAGATATTATTCCAATATGTGAACACACTGTGACCATACCCAATGTCAAGATGTGAACACAGTATAAGAATATTATTACCACTGTGGAATTTGAGCATTAAATGACTCTGAATCATATCTTCACATAATTCAATTTTAACATAATTACATTTGAGCATTTCAACAATATGATTCATATTTTAACACAGTCCACTATGTAAACAAACAGGTGTCCACAGTGTGAAATAATTACCACACTGTTAAATTTTAGCATTTAAACAGTGTGATTCATATCTCCATTGTGACCACACTGTGTGACACCATATTCTTTCTATAACAGGGCTAGAACTCTTAAGATACCTGAAGAGCTGAAGGTTGTATGATCTTTATATGGACCAGTATAACTTGTTCCAGTGCCACCACCTTTCTTCCTCGTCCAGTCCAACATGTCCTCAGTGAGCTGGCCCCATTCACACATGTCTGTCTCGAAGTCACACATTCTATGATCAGCTGGAAAGAATAATCAGAACACTATTTAAAATTTGATAATATGCTGGTATTATGGAATATTTGGATTTCGATTCCTTTACGAGTCACAAAGCAAAATGATTTGTTTCTCAGGGTGGATTGGAATGTCTCTGACAAACCTTTAAAATATGAAATTGGAATTGCCAAGTAAAAGAATTGATTACCATAAAATAACCATTATTTTTCTCTTCACAAATCTTCTGCTTCTTTGTATTGGCCCCTTTCCTTTTCTTATTGAGGGAGAGCAAAATAAGTTTTGGTCCCTTCCACCTTTGACAAGGGCGGGGGAGGGGCTTTTGTTGATGTAAGTAATGGTATAATAAAAACTATACTAGAAATAACTGATGTGAATGTTCTTATGGTGATTGTTATGGCAATGGTTGTGGTAGAAGGTCTATAGATCTATAGGGAAATAAAGATGATGATGGTGATAATAGTGATGATTGTTGTGCATCTAGTGGTCATGGTGACGATGATTATGACAATGGTGATGATAATGATGGTAATAATGATGACGAAGATGATGACAATGGTATAATGATAATGATGATAATATCGATGATTATGATGATTCCAATGATGATGATGATATGAGGTCAATGATGATCATGAAGATGATAACGTCAATGCTAATGATGTCGAAGATGATGATGACAATGTAGCACTAGCATTACCAGAGATGATTGTGTCTGCAATGCTACTAACTGATAACATACCACAATTCTGAGTTGACTCATCCGTGCCATCGCAGCAGTTCGGTGTGTAGTCACACCATTCGGTCTTGGGGAAGCAGTGACCAGAATCACACATCTCCCAATCTGCATCACACGACCCGCCCGGAGGTAGCGGGAGGGTATATGCGCAGTTCTCGAATCTGATATCATCAATCGCATATCCCCCATTGTTCAGGTAGTCATTATTGTCCTTTGCTTCAATTGAGATCTACCGGGTAATCATGGAAAGAAAGATTCGGATATTTAGTTGAAGACAACAAGGCACAGTTAGTTAATCTTCTCGTATACATCTGGACCTCTACTAATTCCCGACTCTTATTCGATAATGGGATTTCAAAAGGACTGAATCACTGAAGTCCTTTGCTGAATGAAGTTTATTCAGTGTGCATGTGAGAAACCCGGGTGCGTGCGTGGGATCACCACTTACCAACAATGCAATGGTTAATTTGATGCTGGATTCATTCGTCAACACATCAATAGGCATGGATCAAGACCCCGTTTGCTATTTCTGACTTGAAAAATTTAAGGAACTTAATTTTTTTTCACTGGCAAGTATGAATGACAGTAGGGATTAATCCGGGGGATTAATCTTCCTCTTATTCCAAAATTTCAATTGCAGATGATTCGGAGATGATCGTGATGTATCATGCATGTCTTTCCCGGATGTTTTTATTCTAATTGCCTAGGCCTCATATTCTGTTGAAAGGCTCCAATAGGCCTACTGCACTGTGGGGGCGTTGCGCAGTATACCCATAGAAGAAGTAAGGCACATGGCACCGTTTCATGAAACAAAATTGGGAGACAATAAATTATAAGATCCTGATCTGCCAACTCATATAATTAAATCAAGCAATTTGAGTGGCTGGGTGAAAATCAATCGTAAAAATCTTATTATAGCATTTTGCTACCAATAATTAGTGACCTATTAAATCCCCAATGGAGTACAACTTCGTTAACTCTGTCACAGTGGTATATAATTATCACTAAAATGCTAGCAGGGCCTCATCAATCGCGGTTTTAATGGTCCTTGCAAAGTTATTATTGCTTTCAACGGGCCGTAGGAAATAAACGCATATCATGTGCCTGCATAATCAGACCTAATGCCCAGCAACCATACTTTTCTATTTCTTTTCTTTTCTATTCACAATACTAGTAACTTCACATCTTGATTAGATCATGCCATCAGTGCGCATGCGCAGCCATCTACCATCCCCCTCCCAGTACTTATGAGAATCAAATCCATTCGAATAGGAGACGTACGTTTCTCATTTCTTGGTATTTCGCTGACAAACCTTACAATTACAAAATAACACAAAGTAAACCACATAATGTACCATCATACAATTTAAAGAAAACAAGTGATATAGGCCTGCCTAGTTATCATGATTTAATGGTCATTACGTCAAAGATCTTTATCTAAACGAGCTTATATAGCCCTCATCCTAAATACTCGAGCGATATCCTTGTTCAAATGAAGAACACAGTATGTTGACAGTGTGTTCACATCAGCGATTTATTCACCGATTAACAGTGTGAAGGAAATTCACATTGTGGACACCTAAATGTTTACAGAGAGTTCACATATACCGTGTTTACACTTAATCGGCATTTGAATCGGCTCGCGGTTCTGAACCGCGAGCCGATGCAGCATCGGCTTTTTCATAGCGTGTAAACGCGATTAACTTGAATCGGCTCGCGGTTCAGAACCGGCAATTTGCACCACCAAAGTAGTAGGTTCTGAACCGCGAGCCGATGCAGAATCGGCTTTTTTACTACGTGTAAACAGAAATTTGTGCGCATTTCAATTACTTTACCATTGTGACGTAATTGTTAGTGCATTAATCCAGCGTTGTATTTATTATGACGTATATTGTAGGTATGCGTATCATTTGAAGTTTTTGCATCGGCTCGCGGTTCTGAACCGCGAGCTGTAACAACGTGTAAACGCAATCCAAATGCCGATTCTGCATCGGCATTTGGTTCAGAACCAAATGCCGATTAAGTGTAAACACGGTAATAGGGACCTTTAAGTAGTAAGCGCATGTACTTATACGATAAGTACCGTGTTTACACTTAATCGGCAATTGGTTCTGAACCAAATGCCGATGCAGAATCGGCATTTGGATTGCGTTTACACGTTGTTACAGCTCGCGGTTCAGAACCGCGAGCCGATGCAAAAACCTGAAATGATACGCATACCTACAATATACGTCATAATAAAGACAACACTGGATCAGTGCGCTTAAAATTTAGTCACAATGGTAAAGTAATTGAAATGCACACAAATTGCCGGTGCAGAATCGGCTTTCTGTTTACACGTAGTAAAAAAGCCGATTCTGCATTGGCTCGCGGTTCAGAACCTACTACTTTGGTGGTGCAAAATTGCCAGTTCTGAACCGCGAGCCGATGCAAGTTAATCGCGTTTACACGCTATGAAAAAGCCGATGCTGCATCGGCTCGCGGTTCAGAACCGCGAGCCGATTCAAAAGCCGATTAAGTGTAAACACGGTAATAGGTGACTACAATAAAATGCGTGAATTATTTGATGACACTGATTGGAATGATGTCCTGTCACATGGATGTATTGAAAGCTGGAGTAGATTTCTCAAACTATATGACAGTATAGTACAACAATGTATTCCTACTCTTGTACCAAAAAAAGACAAGCGGAAAAACTTGTATATAACAAGAAAAACACTAGCAGAATCCAGGAAAAAACGTCGTGCATGGAAAAGCTACACTCAGAGCCGATCACCAGTCGATTATCTGAGATATTCTAGCATTAGAGACAAACTTCGCAGTTCCACCCGCTCCCTGGCACGTGAACATGAGCTCATAATCGCGAGTAAGGTGAAGTCTAATCACAAGATGTTCTGGAAGAATGATGGGACCAGAATTAGTTCTGACCAGGGTAAAGCTGACATCCTGAATCAGCATTTTAAGGATGTTTTACCAATGAAAATGTCTCTCATATTTCACCGTGTCGTAAGACATTTTAATGGACCTTTCATCGAAGATGTATTATTGACAACTGAATCTGTTGCTAGTAAGTTGAAGAATCTTAATGCTAATAAGTCACCTGGACCTGACATGATTCATCCTAAAGTTTTGAAAGAGTGTGCATCTGTTCTATCTGTACCACTTACTATGCTATTTCGTAAATCACTGGACGAAGGCGTTCTCCCTTCGGATTGGAAATCTGCGAATATTACTGCAATTCACAAGAAAGGGAGCCGGAATTCTGCTTTGAACTATCGGCCAGCCTATTAGCCTCACTTCTATTGTCTGCAAAGTTATGGAGTCATGTGTGAGGGATGTCATTATGGAACATAATTATGTTACAGAATAATCTCATATCCAATGCTCAACACGGGTATATTCCTGGGAGATCATGCGCTACGCAGTTGCTCACCCAACTTAAAGACTGGACCCGTATGCTTGATTTGGGAGAACCAATTGATGTAATTTACATGGACTTTAGCAAAGCATTTGACTCTGTCCCCCATAGCAGATTGATCAGTAAAGTGAACTCATATGGTTTCTCCGGAAAATTACTTAAATGGATCCAAAAATTTCTCACTGGACGTACACAATGAGTTGTCGTTAATGACGCAAAGTCAGCCTGGGCCAATGTGATCAGTGGAATTCCACAAGGAAGTATTCTCGGCCCAATTCTGTTCATCATATTTATCAATGACTTACCAGATTCTATAACAAGTAATATTCAAACGTACGCTGATGATGCAAAGATTTATAGTGCAGTTAGAAGTGTATCCAATGTGCTTGACCTTCAGGGTGATTTGGACTCTGCAGTCCAGTAGTCCAACGATTGGCAGTTAAAATTCAACAACACTAAATGTAAAACTTTTCACCCCGGACGAGGAAACCAACTGTCAAGCTATAGCATGGAAGGTAAACTTCTGCAATCTTCCACCAAAGAGAAAGACCTTGGCATTCTTGTTGATCCTGATTTGACTTTCCACAAACACGTATCCCTTGCAGTTAACAAAGCTAATCAAATACTTGGCGTTGTAAAACGATCCTTCTCGCATTTGAGTGAAGTAACACTTCCCATCTTGTATAAATCGCTCGTCAGACCTCATCTGGAGTATGGGAATAGTGCCTGGAATCCAAGATTTTTAATGGACATTGACAAGCTTGAAAGAGTCCAGAGACGTGCCACTATATTACTGCCAATTAAATCTTAGCCAACAAGCCATATGAAGAGAGACTCAAATATTTGAAACTACATTCACTTGTATATAGAAGGAAACGTGGAAACATGATTCAAGTTTACAAATTTCTTCATAGTATTGATTTCTGCCAAGTTGATAAGTTTTTCACGATGCACCAAGCCCGCTAAACTAGTAGTCACTCGTTGAAAATCTTTAAGCAACAATACAGACTCAACCTCAGAGGGCACTCTTTTAGTCAAAGAGTTGTCAATGACTGGAACAATCTTCCCGAGTCAGTGGTCACTGCACCTAGTCTAAATACATTTAAAAGAACATTGGACATTCATTGGTCCAATCTTCACTATGTAGCACGTGATCCAACTCTTTAGCGTACCCTCAAAGCTGTATCGTCTGTATTTCTCTAAGAAGAAGCGACCGGAAGACTTACAGGACTACCTTCTCCTCCGTATATTGCTGATGCTGATGCTATGCAGATATAGGCCTACGATCCACACTGTTAAAGTGCTAGAATTTAACAGTGTGAATGCAATTTCACACTGTGGAGTGTGGACTCCTTTACAAGGTGAATGATCATGTGTTTTCACAAAATGTACTATGTGAAATTATCACTCGCACTGTTAAGGTGATAGAATTCAATAGTGTGAAGATAAATCCATACTGTGGAGTGTGGAGATATATACAATGTGGATGTTTACAATATTCACAAAGTGGACTATATGTGAAGATGCGATACGCACTCTTAAAATGCTCACGTTGAGTTTAATATCGCCTCTTATTTATTTTCGGATTGCCTCGTAACCCGCCATACTTTGGTAAAATTACACGCTTATAGTACATGAAATTAGGTTGAATTTTCATCAAATGCATTTCAGGGGCCGCGGAAGCGGGGGGACTGAAGCCCCCCCCCCCCCACTTTTTCCCAAAACTGTGTACAAAAACGTAAAAAATGACCATAGGATTGTGATTTTTTGCATGGTCAGCCCCCCCCCACTTTTGGCTCAGCCCCCCCCCCCCCACTTTGAAAACCGTTCCGCGGCCCCTGCATTTTAAATGACAGTGGAAATTTTTCATTCAATCCCAGTTAATGCCAAGATTTATATAATTATCCAGTATTATTTGTCGAAGGCTCTGTATTATTTTCATCATTTCGAAAGAATTAAAAATATCAGAAGAAAATCAGAAATCATACTTTTTCAAAATGATGAGTTTATTTGATGAACGCAAACCCATGTCGATCTATCGAATTCCATAATTCTGTAAGTTCTGTATAGATCTAACTTAAATGAAATGTATGTATGCGTACTATAAAGCATGAAAAAATGAAAGTGGAAAATAAAATGATAAATAAAAATACTTCACATTTTGAAAATGTATATAGACACTGTTTAAGGAATTTGGTGAAGACATAAATGGAAGTAAAATTGCCCAACCTGAAAATTTTCAGCACACGCTTCCACTTGGACTTGGTAAAGATTCCATTTATCCCCGATTCCATCGTCCTCACCAAGGTCAACCACAGTCATGAGGTTGTAGTTCCGACCATTTGATGGTGTATACTGGAACACCTTAAGCGCCCCCATATCCACACCGAAGACATAGTACCACATCGAGAAGGTGCAACGTCGGGCAGCCATCCTGTAGGTTGGGCTACGGATAATGGCTTTCTGGCTAACCTCACTTTTGAGGTCGTCCACATATAAGAAGTGCCCTGTCAAAATCGGAATGATATTCCAGAATATATTGTAATGATTAAAGCCCCAACCCCACAAAAGAGTTATGAGCTTAACAACGTTTAGATTTAAATGGTGGATTTCATTTGGGCCTAATTGCTTCCAATTAGTCTACTCCTTTAATCTTTGAGTAACAAGTAAGCTACTTTTCTTCTGAATTAATTAATCTCTCAATTCCAATAATACTTTATAATGTGGATCGTGGTGAAACACAATGTTGTTGTAGTTTGGGACCAAGGAGGCCTAAATGTCATTCCTTTTTTTCTGTCCAAGACCAAATAGACATATACAGTGCGTCCCACAAAAAACGAAACCGAGTTTTATCGATGATTTTACATAACTTAATCACAAATACAATAGACAAATGACCTACCATTGTAAAGCTTAGAATCTCCTCTTTCATCTGATATTACTTAGATTATTCCCCATTCACTTTGATTATTTCTCATTCACGCATGAGTGAGCAAAAAAATTTGAAGAGGGGATACCAAAAAGTCATTTGGCGGGCTGTATC
The DNA here is from genome assembly GCF_037042905.1 of Lytechinus pictus. Taxonomy (NCBI): domain Eukaryota; kingdom Metazoa; phylum Echinodermata; class Echinoidea; order Temnopleuroida; family Toxopneustidae; genus Lytechinus; species Lytechinus pictus. The sequence goes on from NC_087259.1 coordinate 24,311,266, forward strand.
TGGGTTTCAAAGAGAAAACCACATTTTTAGAAAGTTCAATAAAATGAAAGAGGAGATTCTAAGCTTTACATTGGTAGGTCATTTGTCTATTGTATTTGTGATTAAGATATGATAAAACATCGCTTAATCTCGGTTTCGTTTTTTCTGGGACGCACTGTATAGTCTCTAATCTCTTTATTTCTTCCTTTTCCGTCACTTAATCTTCTTTTTCTTCTTCTTCTTCCACTTCTTCACCTACTCCTTCCTTTTCTTATCCTCTTTCTTCTTTTCTTCTCTGTTTCTTATCCTCACCATTCGTCCTCTTCTTTTTTAGTCCTCTTCACTCTTCATTTATTTTTTCCTTTTTTTCTTTATCTTCCTTTTTCTTCAACCTCATTTCTAAAGGTCCAGTCCACCCCCAAAAAATGTTGATTTGAATAGAGAAAAATCAAACTAGCACAATGCTGAAATTTTCATCAAAATCGGATGTAGAATAAGAAAGTTATGGCATTTTAAAGTTTCCCTTATTATTTTATTATTCACAAAACAGTGATATGCACAACTCAGTGACATGCAGATGAGTTGGTCGATGATGTCCATCACTCACTATTTCTTTTGTGTTTTATTGTTTGAATTATACAATATTTCATTTCTTACAGATTTGACAATAATGACCAACTTGACTGAACCATATAGTATTAAATAATGCTAATTCCACATGTTCAGGGAGGAATTAATTGTTGTTTCACTTGACAATGAGGGGAAAATAAGAATATTTCATATTTCATATAATAAAATACAAAAGAAATAGTGAGTGGATGATGTCATCAGTCTCCTCATTTGCATACCGACCAGGATGTGCATATAAATGTTTTGTGAAATTAAGCGGAATTTTAAAAATGTCATAACTTTCTTATTTTACATCCGATTTTGATGAAATTTTCATTGTTATGTTTGTTGGATTTTTCTCTTTTTATTCAAATCAACTTTTTGTTGGGGTGGACTTGTCCTTTGATAAAATGAAACACATCGTGTGGACGTTCCACTTGCCCCCGCCCCTTGAACCACCCCTGTACCTCTGGCATCTTCTACCCCAAAGTGCTATATTGCTATACAACAATTGACGCCTTTAATTCATCCATAACAGATAAAGAATTTGTGATTGATGTGCCAATTAAGTTTAATGTGTTTCTTTGTGCAGTTATAATAAACCATGTACTTTGGTAATGACAGCACATTGCATAGTTCGCTGACTCTTAACATGCAGAATATAAATATTTGGCCTTATCATGCAGTGAAAATGACACTAGTGTGCAAATAGCAATAAAACAATGTTGACTGTACAGTATTATCACCGAACTAATTGGTTTACACTTGTTATGGATTGCAAGTTGCCAAGCAATTTCTCCATTTTGGTACATAGTATTATATACTGGTATAAATCGTATCCCCCCAAATAATATCACAAGGAATTGAGACTAGAAAATATGTAAGAATATGAATTCGAAGTTGAATATCTTTCTTGTACATTATCATTGAATATGGAAGAACATCATCATTATCATCATCATTGTCGCAATCACCACCACCACCTTCATCATCCTCACCATCTTCATCACTATCATTTCTGTCGTCATCATCAAGATCCTTACCGTAATAGCCACCCATCACCACCACCACTACCACCACCAACACCACTATCATCATCATCATCATCATCATCATCACAATCACCACCAGCATCATCACCACCAGCATCATCACCACCACCACCACCAGCATCAGCATCACCACCACCATCACCACCACCAGCACCACATCACCAAATCATTATCATCGGTATCATCACTTGACTAAATTACGTACCGTTGACGCTATTTTGGGTGTGATCAGCCCCAGGACCGAAATATCCCTCTGATTCATCATTCTTAAACATTGTCCAGTTTAAATCCTGATCATAATCATGATACCAAAGACACAGACCATCCTCAAAATCACATGTCGAAGCTACAATAGATTTGGTGTGGACAGGAGAAAAATAAAGAGGGTGAAAGGTATGAAGAGAGAGAGAGGGGCAGGGGAATGAATATCAAATACATACATATAAATGTTACGAAAAATGAAGAACATATAAAGGAACATTTTGAAGTTATTTACGGGACCATGGGGACCATGTTCATAAATGAGGAAAAAAAAGTCGTTTAACCTTCAAAGCATTGGTATCGGTGAAACTTTCATAAAAAAGAACATGCAAATATGGCATTGGCACTTGTCTTTAACATCAATATATCATTGAGCTAGAACCCTTGATTGAATCAGTACCAGAGGTACTTCTAAACGTACTAAGGCACGTATGGTATCAATCAAATGTCAATGATGTGTTCCTTTGTATTCAAGTAATGTTCAATTACGAAGTTTAATAGTCTCTGGATACTTCAATACTCGTATTTTCCATTCTGGCGTTCCACAGGGGCTTCTTTGCGGACCTTTGCAATTCAGCTTTTAAAGTTACCTCGATAATTCTGTCATTTTTCTTCCACGTGATACAATACTAAGTTGAGGGGAAAAAGCATTTATCCATATTTGTTATTTATTGAACATCATGAAGCAATATTATGTATGATTCACCATTAATTCGTAAAATTCAATTTGTCCAACTCTGGACATTAACGTTAAATTCTACAGATATATTTTAGGGTCTGTTATGAAAGTGTGCAATACTTACGGCATGTGCTTTCATCACTGCTGTCTGAACAGTCTTCCCTGAAGTCGCACACGTTCTCATCGTCAATTACCTCCCCATTGTCACACATGAAGCTTTGTACTGGTAATCAAAAGAAGGAAAACTTCAAATACTAACTTTGATTATGAAAATTATGAATATCACATGTAGACTCTTAAAGGGATGCTCCGGGCTCAAAATAATATGATTTAAACAGATAAAGAAAAATCAGACACACAAAACACTGAAAATTTGATCAAAAATCGGACAACGAATAACAAAGTTATGGCATTTTAAAGATTTGCATTATTCCGGTGAAACAGTGCTAGGCATGTCTGCAATTCAATGAGCGAATTGATGTCATTTCCCCACTTGCTCTTTTGTATTTTATTATATGAAATTAGGTTTATTCAAATTTTTTTCTACCAAGAAGTGAAAAAATTGGATTGACAACTGATTTAGTGCATTAGATATTCATTGCTGCAACTTATTTCATTATAGAGGAGACACATTATTCACACATGCATGGAAATGAAACAATTATGATTTCATGTAATAACATAAGAAAAAGGAGAGTGGGGATGTGACATCAGATGTTATCCGATTTTGATGAAATTTTCAGTATTTTGCTTTGTGAATTTTACTATATTTATTTAGATATAAACATTTTCAGCCCAGAGTACCCCTTTAAATGTAGGTTATACCATGCAATCGAACTTATCCATCCTTCATTTTCATTTACATGATTTTTAAAGTGATTTCTTCTTATGACTGATCGTTTTGATTTGATAAAATCCAGAAAATTGTGAGCTTTTTAATTCAATTTATTCATTAAAAATAAAAAAAAACAGGAGCGTCTTTTGGTATGTTCCTTATCATTTTTTATGTCAAAGGCTGAATCATGGGATCTAGTTCATGTAAAAAGGGTGCATTATAATTTTTACCATCCAATGGTTTCTACCATCGGATCCTTGATTCTGATTGGGTATTGAGCGTTGCTATGTATATAGTAACCTTTGGATGGCAAAGTTACCATAAATAAATGTTTCTAGAACGAGATAATGCTTATGTTTCCCAGATCCTTCATTTCGCTATATTAAATTAGCGAAGTGTGACGTCATCAATTTTTCATTTTTTTTTTTAATTTCAGCATCAATGATACTATATTTTGGAAGAGCATGACGAAATACCACCACTACCAAAATTTCGTGCGAATCTGTCCATGGGAGCCTGAGATATGACCCCATGAATACATAATTAGCCCAATTGAAGTCAATGTGTTTTGGGCCTTGTTCCTAACTCTACAGGCCTATAGCACAATATTTGTAACGTGGCATATTTTAGCAGATTCTTTTGCTTCTCTTTCATTTCGAGAGGTTTTGTTTCCCTTATTATACTCACCCTGTTTTGCTGGGAGTAGAGGGCCGAGGGGTGGGGGGTCAAAGCCCTGATTTGGGAATGGAAGCGATATACAATCATGTGCTAATCTTCTACCGTAAAATTCTCCACGACGCACACAGAACTGTGGCAAACTTAGCTTTAATTTTGGTTTTACATTCCACAAAGTAACTGTTTTAATGAACTAGTATCACAAAAGATAAACATGTTATTGGTTAAACACGGTGACAAAAAAAAACAGGGGTCAGGATATTTTGATTGGGGAGGTAACCTAAGGATGACTTCATCTTTTCTCACTTTATACTCTGTTTCCACCTTTCTTCCTATTTCCTTTTCCCTCTTATTCTCCTCTTTGCCCCTATTTTCTCACCAGTCACCACATGAAAACTCACAGGGGCGGCGGTCGCCCTGCCACAATGTTGATCAAATGAAATAGTAATAATGGTGAGAAACTTAACAAAATATGTATCATAGAGGATCCTTTCAAAAAGCAACATTTGGAAACTATCAAACTCATTGGTTCAAATAAAATACCCGATCTTCATTCAGTGGTTATTAGAAATACGATCTTGAAATCTTAGCTTTTCTGATATGAAATTAAAGCTTGCTCAAGATCGAACAAAACACCCGGCCCCCCTAAAAAAAAAACAAAGACAAAACTAAAACAACAATAAGAAGACAAACAAACGTCTTGTTCTCCTCATCTTTCTCCTCCTAATCATTCTTTTTATTCTTCTTCTTCCTTCTCCTCCTCCTTTTTCTTCATGTCCTCACCTCCTAATTAAATCAGTTAAGTTCACTTTATCTAATGTACCCTTAATAAAATATGACAATATTTGAATGCATATAAATTCAACGGAATGTAAAACATATAATCTTTGATGGTAGAAATTTTGAAGGAAGTGGGACTAAAAGAAAATTAGCAAGACTACTATAATAATTGTAGTCATGCGTCCATATACGTTTTATTTAAAAATCGAGTTGAAAACAGTAAATGCTTCCCCATTTGCGATAAGAGAATAAATCTTTGTGCTGATAAAGAAAATTAAACTTACCAGAAGTGATAAAAAGGACAGTAACCAAAACTGATAAAAACAACTTTCTATTCTCCACCTCCATTATTAACGTCGAGTATTTTCAGGTATATTTCTTGTTATTTTCACCCAGGAAACACATTGCTCTTCTGGATGTATATCGGTAAATGACTTAAATAGTTTACAATAATTATCTAGACGTGGATTCCGACATACTCCAGGCATCAAAGTTTTGTTTAATTAATATCTGTGTGCACTGTTTGTTTGATCAGATAATAATAGTTATCATTTAAGGAACGCAAACTTTGGTAGCTATTTGGTAGATATTTCTATATTGGAGAAACAGCAAATGCAATTAAGATTACATCCAATCGAAGTTAATTGTTTTCACTTTGAAAGAAAATCTAATTTTGTGATAGTATTCCAAAAATTATATATATTTCACATTTTCCCCATCCTCATCTGTCACCTTTCTCCTCTTCTATCTTGGTCATCACTTGGAGAAGGGGGGGGGGGGTCTAGAGCCCAAAGCCCCACTTATCTAGAAGCTAGTGTTGGTGTTAATCCAAACTGCAACGAGGCTATCTGCACATTCCATTACAAATATCATTTTATTGTGAAGGAAATCTTCATAATCGACGATTTATAATCATATAAGCAAATAATTTTTTTTTCAATTTAAAAAGAAATTTTGATATAACCTTGCGCTTTTCTCCAGCTCTTCTCTCGCTGCCGATCACACCAGTCTGTTTGTTGTGTACGTGTGCCCGCGGGGGGGGGGGGGGGGGGGGGTAAGACATGATTATTTACGTCTGGGACAGACCTTTAACGTCACCATCCGAAAGACGTGACCGTCTTGACATCGTTCCCTTTTAACGGGGTGTGTCATGAAGCTTCTTCAGATGATTTTTTTCACTTACAAATCCACATACAGCCAATCAGAAGCAAGGATGTTAGAATAAGAAAAAAAAAAGTTTTGTGAAATGCCCTGCATACACCTTTAGACTTTATAATCACACAGAAGCTTATGTTTCCCAGATCCTTCATTTCGCTATATTAAATTAGCGAAGTGTGACGTCATCAATTTTTCATTTTTTTTTTTAATTTCAGCATCAATGATACTATATTTTGGAAGAGCATGACGAAATACCACCACTACCAAAATTTCGTGCGAATCTGTCCATGGGAGCCTGAGATATGACCCCATGAATACATAATTAGCCCAATTGAAGTCAATGTGTTTTGGGCCTTGTTCCTAACTCTACAGGCCTATAGCACAATATTTGTAACGTGGCATATTTTAGCAGATTCTTTTGCTTCTCTTTCATTTCGAGAGGTTTTGTTTCCCTTATTATACTCACCCTGTTTTGCTGGGAGTAGAGGGCCGAGGGGTGGGGGGTCAAAGCCCTGATTTGGGAATGGAAGCGATATACAATCATGTGCTAATCTTCTACCGTAAAATTCTCCACGACGCACACAGAACTGTGGCAAACTTAGCTTTAATTTTGGTTTTACATTCCACAAAGTAACTGTTTTAATGAACTAGTATCACAAAAGATAAACATGTTATTGGTTAAACACGGTGACAAAAAAAAACAGGGGTCAGGATATTTTGATTGGGGAGGTAACCTAAGGATGACTTCATCTTTTCTCACTTTATACTCTGTTTCCACCTTTCTTCCTATTTCCTTTTCCCTCTTATTCTCCTCTTTGCCCCTATTTTCTCACCAGTCACCACATGAAAACTCACAGGGGCGGCGGTCGCCCTGCCACAATGTTGATCAAATGAAATAGTAATAATGGTGAGAAACTTAACAAAATATGTATCATAGAGGATCCTTTCAAAAAGCAACATTTGGAAACTATCAAACTCATTGGTTCAAATAAAATACCCGATCTTCATTCAGTGGTTATTAGAAATACGATCTTGAAATCTTAGCTTTTCTGATATGAAATTAAAGCTTGCTCAAGATCGAACAAAACACCCGGCCCCCCTAAAAAAAAAACAAAGACAAAACTAAAACAACAATAAGAAGACAAACAAACGTCTTGTTCTCCTCATCTTTCTCCTCCTAATCATTCTTTTTATTCTTCTTCTTCCTTCTCCTCCTCCTTTTTCTTCATGTCCTCACCTCCTAATTAAATCAGTTAAGTTCACTTTATCTAATGTACCCTTAATAAAATATGACAATATTTGAATGCATATAAATTCAACGGAATGTAAAACATATAATCTTTGATGGTAGAAATTTTGAAGGAAGTGGGACTAAAAGAAAATTAGCAAGACTACTATAATAATTGTAGTCATGCGTCCATATACGTTTTATTTAAAAATCGAGTTGAAAACAGTAAATGCTTCCCCATTTGCGATAAGAGAATAAATCTTTGTGCTGATAAAGAAAATTAAACTTACCAGAAGTGATAAAAAGGACAGTAACCAAAACTGATAAAAACAACTTTCTATTCTCCACCTCCATTATTAACGTCGAGTATTTTCAGGTATATTTCTTGTTATTTTCACCCAGGAAACACATTGCTCTTCTGGATGTATATCGGTAAATGACTTAAATAGTTTACAATAATTATCTAGACGTGGATTCCGACATACTCCAGGCATCAAAGTTTTGTTTAATTAATATCTGTGTGCACTGTTTGTTTGATCAGATAATAATAGTTATCATTTAAGGAACGCAAACTTTGGTAGCTATTTGGTAGATATTTCTATATTGGAGAAACAGCAAATGCAATTAAGATTACATCCAATCGAAGTTAATTGTTTTCACTTTGAAAGAAAATCTAATTTTGTGATAGTATTCCAAAAATTATATATATTTCACATTTTCCCCATCCTCATCTGTCACCTTTCTCCTCTTCTATCTTGGTCATCACTTGGAGAAGGGGGGGGGGGTCTAGAGCCCAAAGCCCCACTTATCTAGAAGCTAGTGTTGGTGTTAATCCAAACTGCAACGAGGCTATCTGCACATTCCATTACAAATATCATTTTATTGTGAAGGAAATCTTCATAATCGACGATTTATAATCATATAAGCAAATAATTTTTTTTTCAATTTAAAAAGAAATTTTGATATAACCTTGCGCTTTTCTCCAGCTCTTCTCTCGCTGCCGATCACACCAGTCTGTTTGTTGTGTACGTGTGCCCGCGGGGGGGGGGGGGGGGTAAGACATGATTATTTACGTCTGGGACAGACCTTTAACGTCACCATCCGAAAGACGTGACCGTCTTGACATCGTTCCCTTTTAACGGGGTGTGTCATGAAGCTTCTTCAGATGATTTTTTTCACTTACAAATCCACATACAGCCAATCAGAAGCAAGGATGTTAGAATAAGAAAAAAAAAAGTTTTGTGAAATGCCCTGCATACACCTTTAGACTTTATAATCACACAGAAGCTTATGTTTCCCAGATCCTTCATTTCGCTATATTAAATTAGCGAAGTGTGACGTCATCAATTTTTCATTTTTTTTTTTAATTTCAGCATCAATGATACTATATTTTGGAAGAGCATGACGAAATACCACCACTACCAAAATTTCGTGCGAATCTGTCCATGGGAGCCTGAGATATGACCCCATGAATACATAATTAGCCCAATTGAAGTCAATGTGTTTTGGGCCTTGTTCCTAACTCTACAGGCCTATAGCACAATATTTGTAACGTGGCATATTTTAGCAGATTCTTTTGCTTCTCTTTCATTTCGAGAGGTTTTGTTTCCCTTATTATACTCACCCTGTTTTGCTGGGAGTAGAGGGCCGAGGGGTGGGGGGTCAAAGCCCTGATTTGGGAATGGAAGCGATATACAATCATGTGCTAATCTTCTACCGTAAAATTCTCCACGACGCACACAGAACTGTGGCAAACTTAGCTTTAATTTTGGTTTTACATTCCACAAAGTAACTGTTTTAATGAACTAGTATCACAAAAGATAAACATGTTATTGGTTAAACACGGTGACAAAAAAAAACAGGGGTCAGGATATTTTGATTGGGGAGGTAACCTAAGGATGACTTCATCTTTTCTCACTTTATACTCTGTTTCCACCTTTCTTCCTATTTCCTTTTCCCTCTTATTCTCCTCTTTGCCCCTATTTTCTCACCAGTCACCACATGAAAACTCACAGGGGCGGCGGTCGCCCTGCCACAATGTTGATCAAATGAAATAGTAATAATGGTGAGAAACTTAACAAAATATGTATCATAGAGGATCCTTTCAAAAAGCAACATTTGGAAACTATCAAACTCATTGGTTCAAATAAAATACCCGATCTTCATTCAGTGGTTATTAGAAATACGATCTTGAAATCTTAGCTTTTCTGATATGAAATTAAAGCTTGCTCAAGATCGAACAAAACACCCGGCCCCCCTAAAAAAAAAACAAAGACAAAACTAAAACAACAATAAGAAGACAAACAAACGTCTTGTTCTCCTCATCTTTCTCCTCCTAATCATTCTTTTTATTCTTCTTCTTCCTTCTCCTCCTCCTTTTTCTTCATGTCCTCACCTCCTAATTAAATCAGTTAAGTTCACTTTATCTAATGTACCCTTAATAAAATATGACAATATTTGAATGCATATAAATTCAACGGAATGTAAAACATATAATCTTTGATGGTAGAAATTTTGAAGGAAGTGGGACTAAAAGAAAATTAGCAAGACTACTATAATAATTGTAGTCATGCGTCCATATACGTTTTATTTAAAAATCGAGTTGAAAACAGTAAATGCTTCCCCATTTGCGATAAGAGAATAAATCTTTGTGCTGATAAAGAAAATTAAACTTACCAGAAGTGATAAAAAGGACAGTAACCAAAACTGATAAAAACAACTTTCTATTCTCCACCTCCATTATTAACGTCGAGTATTTTCAGGTATATTTCTTGTTATTTTCACCCAGGAAACACATTGCTCTTCTGGATGTATATCGGTAAATGACTTAAATAGTTTACAATAATTATCTAGACGTGGATTCCGACATACTCCAGGCATCAAAGTTTTGTTTAATTAATATCTGTGTGCACTGTTTGTTTGATCAGATAATAATAGTTATCATTTAAGGAACGCAAACTTTGGTAGCTATTTGGTAGATATTTCTATATTGGAGAAACAGCAAATGCAATTAAGATTACATCCAATCGAAGTTAATTGTTTTCACTTTGAAAGAAAATCTAATTTTGTGATAGTATTCCAAAAATTATATATATTTCACATTTTCCCCATCCTCATCTGTCACCTTTCTCCTCTTCTATCTTGGTCATCACTTGGAGAAGGGGGGGGGGGTCTAGAGCCCAAAGCCCCACTTATCTAGAAGCTAGTGTTGGTGTTAATCCAAACTGCAACGAGGCTATCTGCACATTCCATTACAAATATCATTTTATTGTGAAGGAAATCTTCATAATCGACGATTTATAATCATATAAGCAAATAATTTTTTTTTCAATTTAAAAAGAAATTTTGATATAACCTTGCGCTTTTCTCCAGCTCTTCTCTCGCTGCCGATCACACCAGTCTGTTTGTTGTGTACGTGTGCCCGCGGGGGGGGGGGGGGTAAGACATGATTATTTACGTCTGGGACAGACCTTTAACGTCACCATCCGAAAGACGTGACCGTCTTGACATCGTTCCCTTTTAACGGGGTGTGTCATGAAGCTTCTTCAGATGATTTTTTTCACTTACAAATCCACATACAGCCAATCAGAAGCAAGGATGTTAGAATAAGAAAAAAAAAAGTTTTGTGAAATGCCCTGCATACACCTTTAGACTTTATAATCACACAGAAGCTTATGTTTCCCAGATCCTTCATTTCGCTATATTAAATTAGCGAAGTGTGACGTCATCAATTTTTCATTTTTTTTTTTAATTTCAGCATCAATGATACTATATTTTGGAAGAGCATGACGAAATACCACCACTACCAAAATTTCGTGCGAATCTGTCCATGGGAGCCTGAGATATGACCCCATGAATACATAATTAGCCCAATTGAAGTCAATGTGTTTTGGGCCTTGTTCCTAACTCTACAGGCCTATAGCACAATATTTGTAACGTGGCATATTTTAGCAGATTCTTTTGCTTCTCTTTCATTTCGAGAGGTTTTGTTTCCCTTATTATACTCACCCTGTTTTGCTGGGAGTAGAGGGCCGAGGGGTGGGGGGTCAAAGCCCTGATTTGGGAATGGAAGCGATATACAATCATGTGCTAATCTTCTACCGTAAAATTCTCCACGACGCACACAGAACTGTGGCAAACTTAGCTTTAATTTTGGTTTTACATTCCACAAAGTAACTGTTTTAATGAACTAGTATCACAAAAGATAAACATGTTATTGGTTAAACACGGTGACAAAAAAAAACAGGGGTCAGGATATTTTGATTGGGGAGGTAACCTAAGGATGACTTCATCTTTTCTCACTTTATACTCTGTTTCCACCTTTCTTCCTATTTCCTTTTCCCTCTTATTCTCCTCTTTGCCCCTATTTTCTCACCAGTCACCACATGAAAACTCACAGGGGCGGCGGTCGCCCTGCCACAATGTTGATCAAATGAAATAGTAATAATGGTGAGAAACTTAACAAAATATGTATCATAGAGGATCCTTTCAAAAAGCAACATTTGGAAACTATCAAACTCATTGGTTCAAATAAAATACCCGATCTTCATTCAGTGGTTATTAGAAATACGATCTTGAAATCTTAGCTTTTCTGATATGAAATTAAAGCTTGCTCAAGATCGAACAAAACACCCGGCCCCCCTAAAAAAAAAACAAAGACAAAACTAAAACAACAATAAGAAGACAAACAAACGTCTTGTTCTCCTCATCTTTCTCCTCCTAATCATTCTTTTTATTCTTCTTCTTCCTTCTCCTCCTCCTTTTTCTTCATGTCCTCACCTCCTAATTAAATCAGTTAAGTTCACTTTATCTAATGTACCCTTAATAAAATATGACAATATTTGAATGCATATAAATTCAACGGAATGTAAAACATATAATCTTTGATGGTAGAAATTTTGAAGGAAGTGGGACTAAAAGAAAATTAGCAAGACTACTATAATAATTGTAGTCATGCGTCCATATACGTTTTATTTAAAAATCGAGTTGAAAACAGTAAATGCTTCCCCATTTGCGATAAGAGAATAAATCTTTGTGCTGATAAAGAAAATTAAACTTACCAGAAGTGATAAAAAGGACAGTAACCAAAACTGATAAAAACAACTTTCTATTCTCCACCTCCATTATTAACGTCGAGTATTTTCAGGTATATTTCTTGTTATTTTCACCCAGGAAACACATTGCTCTTCTGGATGTATATCGGTAAATGACTTAAATAGTTTACAATAATTATCTAGACGTGGATTCCGACATACTCCAGGCATCAAAGTTTTGTTTAATTAATATCTGTGTGCACTGTTTGTTTGATCAGATAATAATAGTTATCATTTAAGGAACGCAAACTTTGGTAGCTATTTGGTAGATATTTCTATATTGGAGAAACAGCAAATGCAATTAAGATTACATCCAATCGAAGTTAATTGTTTTCACTTTGAAAGAAAATCTAATTTTGTGATAGTATTCCAAAAATTATATATATTTCACATTTTCCCCATCCTCATCTGTCACCTTTCTCCTCTTCTATCTTGGTCATCACTTGGAGAAGGGGGGGGGGGTCTAGAGCCCAAAGCCCCACTTATCTAGAAGCTAGTGTTGGTGTTAATCCAAACTGCAACGAGGCTATCTGCACATTCCATTACAAATATCATTTTATTGTGAAGGAAATCTTCATAATCGACGATTTATAATCATATAAGCAAATAATTTTTTTTTCAATTTAAAAAGAAATTTTGATATAACCTTGCGCTTTTCTCCAGCTCTTCTCTCGCTGCCGATCACACCAGTCTGTTTGTTGTGTACGTGTGCCCGCGGGGGGGGGGGGGGGTAAGACATGATTATTTACGTCTGGGACAGACCTTTAACGTCACCATCCGAAAGACGTGACCGTCTTGACATCGTTCCCTTTTAACGGGGTGTGTCATGAAGCTTCTTCAGATGATTTTTTTCACTTACAAATCCACATACAGCCAATCAGAAGCAAGGATGTTAGAATAAGAAAAAAAAAAGTTTTGTGAAATGCCCTGCATACACCTTTAGACTTTATAATCACACAGAAGCTTATGTTTCCCAGATCCTTCATTTCGCTATATTAAATTAGCGAAGTGTGACGTCATCAATTTTTCATTTTTTTTTTTAATTTCAGCATCAATGATACTATATTTTGGAAGAGCATGACGAAATACCACCACTACCAAAATTTCGTGCGAATCTGTCCATGGGAGCCTGAGATATGACCCCATGAATACATAATTAGCCCAATTGAAGTCAATGTGTTTTGGGCCTTGTTCCTAACTCTACAGGCCTATAGCACAATATTTGTAACGTGGCATATTTTAGCAGATTCTTTTGCTTCTCTTTCATTTCGAGAGGTTTTGTTTCCCTTATTATACTCACCCTGTTTTGCTGGGAGTAGAGGGCCGAGGGGTGGGGGGTCAAAGCCCTGATTTGGGAATGGAAGCGATATACAATCATGTGCTAATCTTCTACCGTAAAATTCTCCACGACGCACACAGAACTGTGGCAAACTTAGCTTTAATTTTGGTTTTACATTCCACAAAGTAACTGTTTTAATGAACTAGTATCACAAAAGATAAACATGTTATTGGTTAAACACGGTGACAAAAAAAAACAGGGGTCAGGATATTTTGATTGGGGAGGTAACCTAAGGATGACTTCATCTTTTCTCACTTTATACTCTGTTTCCACCTTTCTTCCTATTTCCTTTTCCCTCTTATTCTCCTCTTTGCCCCTATTTTCTCACCAGTCACCACATGAAAACTCACAGGGGCGGCGGTCGCCCTGCCACAATGTTGATCAAATGAAATAGTAATAATGGTGAGAAACTTAACAAAATATGTATCATAGAGGATCCTTTCAAAAAGCAACATTTGGAAACTATCAAACTCATTGGTTCAAATAAAATACCCGATCTTCATTCAGTGGTTATTAGAAATACGATCTTGAAATCTTAGCTTTTCTGATATGAAATTAAAGCTTGCTCAAGATCGAACAAAACACCCGGCCCCCCTAAAAAAAAAACAAAGACAAAACTAAAACAACAATAAGAAGACAAACAAACGTCTTGTTCTCCTCATCTTTCTCCTCCTAATCATTCTTTTTATTCTTCTTCTTCCTTCTCCTCCTCCTTTTTCTTCATGTCCTCACCTCCTAATTAAATCAGTTAAGTTCACTTTATCTAATGTACCCTTAATAAAATATGACAATATTTGAATGCATATAAATTCAACGGAATGTAAAACATATAATCTTTGATGGTAGAAATTTTGAAGGAAGTGGGACTAAAAGAAAATTAGCAAGACTACTATAATAATTGTAGTCATGCGTCCATATACGTTTTATTTAAAAATCGAGTTGAAAACAGTAAATGCTTCCCCATTTGCGATAAGAGAATAAATCTTTGTGCTGATAAAGAAAATTAAACTTACCAGAAGTGATAAAAAGGACAGTAACCAAAACTGATAAAAACAACTTTCTATTCTCCACCTCCATTATTAACGTCGAGTATTTTCAGGTATATTTCTTGTTATTTTCACCCAGGAAACACATTGCTCTTCTGGATGTATATCGGTAAATGACTTAAATAGTTTACAATAATTATCTAGACGTGGATTCCGACATACTCCAGGCATCAAAGTTTTGTTTAATTAATATCTGTGTGCACTGTTTGTTTGATCAGATAATAATAGTTATCATTTAAGGAACGCAAACTTTGGTAGCTATTTGGTAGATATTTCTATATTGGAGAAACAGCAAATGCAATTAAGATTACATCCAATCGAAGTTAATTGTTTTCACTTTGAAAGAAAATCTAATTTTGTGATAGTATTCCAAAAATTATATATATTTCACATTTTCCCCATCCTCATCTGTCACCTTTCTCCTCTTCTATCTTGGTCATCACTTGGAGAAGGGGGGGGGGGTCTAGAGCCCAAAGCCCCACTTATCTAGAAGCTAGTGTTGGTGTTAATCCAAACTGCAACGAGGCTATCTGCACATTCCATTACAAATATCATTTTATTGTGAAGGAAATCTTCATAATCGACGATTTATAATCATATAAGCAAATAATTTTTTTTTCAATTTAAAAAGAAATTTTGATATAACCTTGCGCTTTTCTCCAGCTCTTCTCTCGCTGCCGATCACACCAGTCTGTTTGTTGTGTACGTGTGCCCGCGGGGGGGGGGGGGGTAAGACATGATTATTTACGTCTGGGACAGACCTTTAACGTCACCATCCGAAAGACGTGACCGTCTTGACATCGTTCCCTTTTAACGGGGTGTGTCATGAAGCTTCTTCAGATGATTTTTTTCACTTACAAATCCACATACAGCCAATCAGAAGCAAGGATGTTAGAATAAGAAAAAAAAAAGTTTTGTGAAATGCCCTGCATACACCTTTAGACTTTATAATCACACAGAAGATCAAACATCAACATACCTGAAGAGGTGATAGGAAACTGAAGGTGATCGAACGTTCTCAAATTTATTTACAAGATTTGAGATAGCGGTATACATGGAGGAGTCCTACTTAAAGGTCAAATCCACCCCAGAAAAATGTTGATTTAAATAAATAAAGAAAAATCAAACTAGCATAACGCTAAAATTTTTATCAAAATCGGATGTAAAATAAGAAAGTTATGACATTTTAAACTTTCGCTTATTTCTCACAAAACAGTGATATGCACAACTCAGTGACATATAAATGAGAGAGCTGATGACGTCCCTCACTCTCTATTTCTTTTTTAAAATTGTTTGAATTATACAATATTTCATTTTTTATAGATTTGACAATAAGGACCAACTTGACTGAACCATATAATATTAAACAATACTAATTCCACATGTTCAGAGAGGAATTAATCATTGTTTCACTTGAAAATGAGAACATTAGAATTTTATTTTTCATATTTCATATTCTAAAATACAAAAGAAATCGTGAGTGGATGACGTCATCAGTCTCCTCATTTGCATACCGACCAGGCTGTTCATATAGCATGTATAACTGTTTTGTGAAATTAAGCGAAACTTTAAAATGTCATAACTTTCATACTTTACATTCGATTTTGATCAAAATTTAATTGTTATGCTTGTTGAATATTTCTCTCTTTATTCAAATCAAATTTTTGCTGGGGTGGACTTATCCTTTAAGGAGCTGAGCATTGTAAGTTTGAAATCGGGAGTAGGCACTAATTTAGATGTTTGTTTATGAATCAAATCAGATTGTTTGTCTTGATTAAAATCGACATAGAGCAAAGTAGGCCAACGAAGACATTTAAAATGTTTATGGTCACCTTTATTTCGCTTTAATTCCTTCCTCTACCTTTTCTCTTTCACCAACATTGAACCTTCCAAGTTATTTAGGCGATTTTAATCTACTTGGTCTACTGGGGGACAGATTGTGTAATTCTCGTATGTCTAATACGACATCAGCAAGACGGATTCACTATACCATCAATTTATTTTAATTGCCGTTTGATCAAAGCAATGACTCGCCCTAATTGCCAATTCAATTCGTGACCTATTTATTGATAGCCGATTCGTCTTCTTACGATTTCCTTTTATCATGGGCGTACAGGTGGCTGGGGGAGCCCCCCCCCCCCCCAAAAAAAAAAATAGTTATAAAAAATTCACAAGAAAAAAAAAGAGAAAAGGAAATAAAAGGAAAGGGATAAGGGTGAAATATTATATTATTTCCCGAATATTATGTCAAAATCTATCATAAACTTGGATTTTTGCCCCCCCCCCGAAAAAAAAGAAAATCACGACTAAGAAAAAAAAGGAAAGAAAAGGAAAGGGATAAAGTTGAAATATAATATCATTTTCCGAATAAATATGTCAGAATCTATTACAAACTTGGATTTTTGTAATAAAGAGGTCGAAATTTTTGCTCGCTCGCTTGCAACTTCTTATCAATTTTACGCGATATGCCATATCGATCGAGCCCCCTCAAAATTGTTGGCTCATTACGCCACTGACTTTTATGTCGTGTCATACATTGCCCAATCTGACCTTTGATGTTTTAATCACTCTGTGTGTTTTCATATTTGGTCTATACTTCGTCTGATCACACTCTAAAAAGTTTACCCACTATTACCCACTATTGGGTAAACTTGGGTAACCATGCATTTTCGTTGTGGAAAATATCGCCAGATACTGTGCAAAACTTACACATAGTTGTGTAAATTTGTACCCGCGAAGCATATGCCTTGTACCAAATATTGTACCCAACAAACATAGTCTACATAGGCCTATTATCTTTGTACCCAATATTGGGGGATTTCTACCCAATATTGTCTCGCCTGCATAGCAGAGCGAGACTACAGGCGCCGCTTCTAACCAAAGTAAAGTTTTTGAAATGTCGTCATAACTTAGAAAGTTTATGGACCTACTTGAACATAAGAGCAATCAATGAATCCCAGTTGTGGGTCGGTCATTGAAGGTGCACACCAGTTTTAATCTGTTAGTATTTTTTTTTCTCTCGTAATGATTTTTGTCACACCTTGTGTTATTATGCCCATTGAATTTTTTTCCTCATGTAAAGTTAAATTCAGAACACAGCGCGCGTAGAAACGCCCGTATTAAGCGCCCTATAAATGTTTTGTATTATTATTATTTATTAAGTATCACTGAAAATCCTGTGCGAGTTTCAGGCCACATGATTAACGTCAAAGGTCAATAGGGTCAAATAACTTTGGCCATGTTGGGGTATTCGTTGAATTGCCATCGTAATCATCACTGTACATCCTGTGCGAGTTTCAGGTCACATGGTAAAGGTCAAATGTCATTTAGGGTCAACGAACTTTGGACATGTTAACGATAGGCCCTATTTGTTGAATTGCCATCGTAAAATTTATGGATCTAGTTCGTATCTCTTAATCCTTTTCTCGCCCTGTCATCCATCTCTCCCTATCTTTCTCCCATTTCCTTCTTCCCCAATCTCACCTCCATCACTGCTCTACCCCCCCCCCCTCTCCACAAGCAGATGAATTATTCTTGACTGAATGCAGCTGAAATTTATGCCCCCACTATTTCCAGATAACATATATACAGGGGCGCCGCCACGGGGGGGGGGGGTAGGGTGGTGACTGTCTCTATAATTCTGCAAGTAGGTCTAGCGTAGTCTGCAGGCACAGACCCTGATTGAAATTTTATCAACAAGTGTGTCTCCACGCAAAGACTAGCACATACAAAACTTGCTGTTTCAATCGAGAGGGCCTTCAGTACAAAAGGCATGAGTAGGCTGCAATTCAGACCTTTTACTCGAGTGAAGGGTTTGCGCAGCAGACTAGGTCTAGTGGGGGAAGGGCATGAAAAGGGGGACCAAAAAAAACATAGGGGTAAAAAGACAAACAAATAAGGGCAGAAGATATTAGATGGTTAGATGAACTCTTTATATATTTTTCTTTTCCACAAAGTTAAAAATAATAAGTAGATGAAGTGGAAATTTGACCAGCTAGGCATCAGACTGAATACAAATTAGACTGATCAGGTAAAGTGTAGTGGTGTAGACCAAAGAGAATGAGAACAAACTTGAGAGTAGAAGAGTAAATATAAACTCTCAAATTATGAAAGCCAAGTTTAAAATTGATTCCTAAAACAGTCGGGTTATTGTGAGAAAGTGAAATTGAACATGACCATTGTGATTTTGGACTAGAGATTATCTACCCTCTAATTTACATGAACAAGATTAAACTTGATAACTCAAACAACAGTTCTACAGTTAATTACGAGCACAAGACAATTCTATGTATATAACTTCTGTGACCTTTGATTATTATATCCCTAACACTTATCAGATCATTGTCACCCCTACATGCATACTTGGACCTTGGATCCGTCAAATAATTCTATGGTCAGCATGAGCATGAATTCAGTATGGAGGAACACATTGGCCTGTATTTTAAAGTCCAGTTTTACCTTGGCAATGGTCTCACTCTGTGCTAAAATTATGGGAAGCCAAAAACTGTCAAAAGCTAATTTACATTGTCTGATTTTATTTTTTTTATGATTGTTATCTTTACTTTGCCTTTTCTACTTGCTGTAATGGGGAAGATAACTATTTTAGTGATCGTTCCAAGACAGTTAAGAAAGATTTTGAATGTCAAATGTGCTGATAAATTGAATCTATTCTTTTTAATATAGAATTTTGTCACAATGGGCTATCCATAGTTAAACCACATCTTAACACCAGTTTAAATTTAAACTGGAGTTACTGTAGAATACAGGCCAATGTATATACCAATCACCTACATTAGGTGGGGGTATAAAGAATTAGTTTAAAATAGTTTAAATACCTACATTAATAATATGTAGGAATATTGTAAATATGTTACCAAGTAATAAAATTACAGATCCATTATAGTTATTGACTATAATGAAAATTACTAATAAAAGTTCTTTCGTATCACATTGACCATGTTTTATCATATCAATGTCAATGCAAATGTCCATGGTAGAAATAAATGTATGATATCAAAATCAGAACACAAAATACATCAGAAGGATGTTGAATATACTGTACACATTTATTTTGCACTGAAACATAAATTACATAATGGTATATGCCATTGATATGTTCATATCCCTTCCAGAAAAATAAATATTTAAATCAAATTAAAGACACATCTATTAACATTGGAACAAGGGCAATGGAGGTGGTTTCACAAATGGTTCTGGGCCACATAATATAGCCTTAACAACTGGTTGTGGAGCTGATTTCTATTATCGATTACATTATTATGTACATGTTTGATCAAATGTGAAAAACCAGCCCCAAGAGCAATCGCTAAGCTTTAATGTTATGAAATGATAGGAAATGAAAGCACTAGTTTTATTAAAAAAGAATGTTTTAAGCGATAGTTACCATAGTAACAGATAGGCACATGTGTGCTTCAGCCACTATAAATCAAAAAAGAAGTTAGACAACAAAAATAAAAACTCTGGGCATTTCATCAACATTTTTCTTCTGAAAAGATGTCAGATTTGAAAACTTTCCTTGGTTTTCATTGGCTGAGAAACAATATCTATGAAAGTAACTTTCGGATAGAGTTCTTTATAAAACGCTCCACTGGGTTAATCCATATAGCTTGTCAACACTGACAATAAATTGGCACTGTCTGACGGTTACCAAAGTAACATTCAAAGGGAGTATTGTAAGAAAATATTTGCAATCGATTGAAAATTATTTGCAAATATTCCCTTGCAATTTAACAATTGATACATGAGCTGTAGGTAATTAATTCACATTCTTTGTTGCAAAGAGCAGATCAGCAATCGAAAGCAAATTTGAAATTAATTGCAAGACATATGATTGATTTTGGGACCCCAAAAAGACTTGCAATTGATCGCAAGTTTCTTGCAAATAATAACAATTTTCTTGCAATGCCCCAATTGACACATTCCCAGCTTATCAAATTCAAGGATGAGTTGTTGGGTAATGAGGCACTTATCAGGGGGCCATTCAATGACAACTTGTCATTATTTGATAGTTGCCATTGTAACTGCCAGATGCCTGTGCTACTCAACCAAGCAAATGCAATGAGATTTGTCAGATCTGACATCTTTCAGGGGAGCATTTCATCAACATTTTGATCAGATCTGACAACTTTCCTTGATTTTGATTGGCTGAGAGGCACAGTTCCTTTCGCAACTGTCAGATAAAATGGGACTTGTCGGATAAAACACCTGACAATTCCTTTCATGAAACACTCCCCAGGGCTCCTTAACACAAAGGTTAATGATTAATCATTAAATACCAATGACCAATCACAATCATTGTTGCATGCGCATTCTGCTCATTAGACTGACTTGGAACCAATCAGAATTGTCCTTTCAAATTAACCTTTGTCTTAAGGGGGACCCTAATGACAAAAGTTCATGAATCGCCCCGGCAAATCACTGTACAACAAAACAGCCTGCAGATGAATATTAGGATTCATCAAAATGAAGATCATATTCCCACTCCCTGGGGAGTATTTCCTGCCTGGCTCCTGCAAAATAGCACCACCAAATTTTATACACAATAACACTTCCATCCTACTGGGTATCCATTAATATTACAAAAAGACTTGAAATATTATGCATAGTTTTTGCTCTTTCTTTACATAAACATCCATACTACATATATAAAGACTCCCAGACCCGAAATAAAAATTATTGGCATGTCATACGTAACAAACAAAGAACTAAATATAAATGCAAGACCTCTCAGTTTAAACAGAGAACAACACCTTTTATTATTGATCTTCTTCATCATTATTGAGGTTTCTACATTTCTGCATTTACAGTATATTTTCCTATCATGTATATTCAAACAATTTCTTTAAAAAAAAAATCAGTTGAATCTTCATGACTTAATTGTAAAATTATGTTAAACGGGTGGGTGTTTCATAAAGCTGTTCAAAAGATATAAATGACTTTACACACGACTGGTAACCATTCCTCATGCCAAGTGATATATCCCTATGTAATTGAGTTAGAACCTAAGATCATGTTCCAGTCGTTCATAAAGTTGTGCGTAACTTTACAAACAGTTTTATGAAACACCCACCAGGTATTTTGATATTCCTTCACATCCATAATGTATACCAATGTAAATGTATACATTCAGCTTTCCATCTGTTCTATGTGCATAGTATCATGTGAAATTAACATCTTGAAATAAATAGAGTGGAAAATGGCAAATGTTGGTATATATCTTGCTAAAGGACACTAACGTTGAGATGGGATTTGAACACTGTACCTTGCAAATGGTAGTTTGTAGACACATCCACTACACCACACCCCCGCCACAAGAAATGACAAGTACAAGTAGTATGGTATCATTTAACACAGGTGCACAGACAGTGGGATAAATTTCAAGTTCATAAATACAGAATCTTATAAATACATATAAATATATACTACCTTGCTTTTACACAGGGGTAATTAGAGACAGTGATTTTCCGTTTCAAAAATGGTCTTTTCCGTTTCTGAAAATCTGTAATTCCGTTTCAAGTTGATCTGAAAATGGAAATTTTAATTCCGTTTTGTCACTGAAAATGTACACAACAAAAACCTGAATTCCGTTTTGCAAAGGTGAATTCCATGAATTTTTACATGAAAAGTGTGAGAACCAAACGGAATTTCCGTTTTATTTACTGGTAAAACGGAAAATCACTGTCCCTAGGTAACATTGATCATGTGAAAAGCTGATTGGCTATAAGAGCTTTCAAGTAAAACTGTCCTTCCAACATCATCAAAACTATAAATATCTGAACAGATATAAACCCTTGACCCACTGGCTTACATGTATGTTTCACTTCGTCTTTAAGAAATTGATCGACTTCATTGACTGTCTAATACCACATTGGCTAAACCCATTTGGTCTACTATCAATGTGGTCTAATTGCCATTTGGTCTACACTATGCTTGGCCTAATACCCACGGTAAATTTCCAATTCTTCCAATGCCAACTCGTCCTCTCACCACATGGTCTACCTTCATTTAGTCTAATGCCATTCCGTCCATCAACATTTCGTCTAACAACCATTTGGTCCAATTATCACTTCGTCTAATCACCATTTTGTCTATTACCATTTCGTCTAATAACCAGTTGGTCTAATACCCACTTTCTTTTCATTCATTTTGCACAATTAACACTTTAGTTTCATTAGACCAAATGGTATATGGACTAAATGGCTATTGGACCAAATGGTTATTAGACGGAATGGCAGTAGACTAAATGAAAGTAGACCATGTGGTGAGTAGACGAACTGATGATAGACCAAATGGTGGTAGACGAGTTGGCTATTGGACTAATTGGTATTAGACGAATTGGAAATAAACCATACCCACTTTATTAGTCTAATTCTCATTTAGTCTAATGCCAAGCTGAATAAATTTTCAATTTGTCGACAAATAATTTTTTTTTTTGTCAAACGACAACCTGGTATGAACAGATTACCAAACAATGTAGACTAGTGGTGTTAGAACAAGTGGATTATATATTAAATTAGATAAAATGGTAACTGGGCTAAATGGAGATTAGACCAAATGATTAGTAGATGAACAGATTATAGAGCAACTAGGATTAGACCATGTGATATGAGAACAAAACAGAAAGAGGACAAAGCAGATGTAGGCCAAGTGGCAAATTAGTGATTTTCTTTATAAGTTCTTACCAAAACTAGACTTGGCATTTCAAATCAATCAGCCTTCCATACTGAGATTTTCACTCCTGTGTAAAAGCGAGGATAGAGGGCGGAATGTCTCATGAGATTTGCGGAGTGACACCTATCCTTTCTAAGATGTATTCAGGCATACAGAAGACTGGGTTGACTGGTTTGATCTTCTCTGAGTAGCTCCCAAGAAGAGAGAGACCAGCGATACCAAAGAGGGTATGGAATGGGTCAACCTGAAATGGGAAAAGAATGAATTAGAAGATTTCAGGGATTTCATTGGTCTAAATCAATTATTCAACTTCCCCTGAAGCAGAGTCTATTTTATTTCTAATATACATGTAACCTCTTACATCATAAATCCTTCCATTCCGCTTTCTCGCATACTATATCTTAAGCCAATTTTGAAACTTTTGCAATTACTTATATTCTTTACAATTATTTGAAAATATTATGTTGATAAATATTAACCCCCAGAGTATTAATGATTGTATATTTCTTCATACTTTGTATATACTATTATGATACTTCTTAAGTATTACTGTAGTTACTGTGTTTTATATTGTTTTTTACGTAAAAGTTCTGTACAATTCAGCTCTTGCTGCGAACAGTCTTGAAATAAAATACCATTATTATTATACTCTACTTCTACCAAAACTGATATCAATTATATCAACAACAAGATAGTGTTAAATGGCTCTCTACTTTCATAATTTGATGACTTTGAATATTTTGTCCCCTCTAGCATGTATGACTTAAACCCATGACTACTGGTTCATACCATTCTGTGTATGGTTCAAATAAGATTTGGATGCTAAACATTTTCACATTGATTCAATATCACCACACACATATCCATATTATGATGTAACAAATACCTCCATCTGATAATAAAAGAAAAATATCTTACCATGTCACCAGGCCGGTCTGCAAAGCCTCCCGTCTCATCATCTTGGCAAGCCAGAATAAATCCTATAAGTTTCTTACTATCTATCCAATGTAATCTATTGATAATCTTTAGTGATGCCAAGACCCACCATGAATAACATACATCTGGGAGCTTCTCAGGCCGACCTAAAAAAAAAGGAAGACAGTATTGTATTCCAAAAAGTATGTTTCTAAAATATCTCAATCCATTTCTGTTATCAATGAATAATTCAAATACCAGTGGTATTAGACTGTTCATCCCTGACAAAGAGTGGGGGTCAAGCCATTCTTTACACACAATACTTGGCACCTCCTAAGCGTTTTCTGATCAGAATGTTCCATTGCCACTTATCAAGACAAATTCCCCCTAGGGTTATTCTAAACAATATTTACAATTTATTGTCCCAACATATATAACTTCACACCGATGCATAATTTCTACAGTACAATCTTTTATCAAAATTATAACATAAATAGATGGATGTTATTAATGTTAAAACTTTAACAACTACAACACACAATCTGCTTTTGTATTAAGGTCAAAGCATCTCTGGACACATAGGCAGTGTGAAAATTAACTGTTTGTGTTGTCTTGTGCTACCCCCCCCCCCCCCAGTAGCTTATAAAAAGTAGTCAGCTATCTTACCATTCAGACCACCAGATGGGAGTTGTCTTTCACACAGCCACCAGCCTAGTAGATCAGCATTAACATAATGAAGGTTGCTTGTAACAGATAGAAACCCCACACAACAGTAGATCTATGGACCAAGGAGACACAGACAGATATGAAAATAAAACAGATTGAGCAAAACATGTCCCGTCAACTTTGCCCAAGTCAAACTTGGATTTGTCAAACAACACATAAGTTCATCTTCTCTTTATATTCTATTGTGTTTACCCTTCAGGTTGATTTTTATGAAGGTCGAAGCTATTTATTCATTCCCAACAAGATAAATCACTAACTGGACGAGAGACAAAATGAAAATAGCGTAAATAAGAATATTGATAGTAGACCAAATAAGTTTAGCCCATTTGGTATTTGACTATCTGGGAAGCAGACCAACCCCTTGTAGACCTCGTGATTATAAACCATTCTTACCTGACCAGAATGTGACTCCGACCCCGGTCTGACCCCAAAACCTCCATCAAAGTTCATACAGGATACAACAAATTGTACTGCTTTCTCCATGTTAGGCAAGGCTTCTAATCTTTTCTACTTGTGCAAAAAAATATTTACAGAGAAACAGAGAATGTATGGGAGAGAGAGAGAGAGAAAGATAGGGGGAAAAAGCAACAAAAAGAAACACAAAGATCATTGATTCAAGTAGATATACAAATACAGATATGTATTCTTCTAGTATTCACTAGAATATATATCAATCATCACACTCTGACTCACTTTCAAAATGGAGGAAAGAGAGATAGAGGGGAAAGCCCCCCCCCCCCCCCGCAAAAAAAAAAATCACAAAACCAGGTACAAATGCATTTTAATCAAATAGAACAAAAAATCAATCATCCTATTCTTTTCATTTACAATCATCTACATTTGTATGATAAAAACGGCTGTTTTGATTAAATTTCTTTTAATGTATTTTGTTACAAATTCACATCGTTTTCTACATTTTCTACATGATGAGGTCATTATGATCTAGTGGTACCGACTCTTGTCTTTCAATGAAGGTGTCATTTGGGTTTGAATCCTAGCTGAGAGGTAAATACCTTATAGGACAAATTCCTTGAATGCACCGAGTGCTAGAAATGGCAGTTTGAGCTGAAACCAGGGTAATTAATATTCCGCGATGGAATAGATTGTATCCCAATAGACTTTGCTATACAAAAGCCTGGTATGGTCATGACTTACCATTAATGACAATGTTGCTACCGCACAAAAGGAAAATCTGGTGTCCACCTCACCTGTCAAAAGACATGAAAAAAAAAAGAAGAAGAATAAACAACTACTATGAGCATGATTCTTGGTTCTAAAAGTGGTGTGTTTGCATATGTTTGTTGGTGTGTAGTTGGGGGAAGGTTTGGGGATTCATTCCACATCAGCTTTATAAGAGCACTTCTTTTCCAGTTCATTATATCAAAGGAATTTCCGATGCAAATTCGAATTCAAATTAAAATTCAGATCGCTCATTAATTTGATACATACAAGACAGGAATATTCTGAATTTGACAAAAAGTAAAAAACAACAGCATATATTACAAAACAGAGCAGAAATAGAACTGTCAGTGTAAGGGGAAAAAAGTAAGGACATGCATTCTATAAAGAGAAAATTAAAAACAAAAATATTAAATGGATATTAAACAATTTAAAAATAAAAAACTATGCAAGAATCATTTTGGCTTGGGGGGGGGGGGAGGATGGGTAGATAATTTTCCAAGGCAAGCTGGATGTAGTATCTTGGTTACCTGGGGAGAAGTTCACATGCAAGCCAAAATATTGTTTACTATTTAGGAAATAAAACTAAAAGGCAAGCAGAAAAAAACTATCTTAGCTTCTTTTGGCAATTTACCACTATAAATAACTACTCACCCCACTTGTCCCCTGCAAATGACCCATCATCTTGTTGCAGTGTTGTAACATACTCAACAACCTTATCAACATCAATGACATCAAGGGCATCATAAATGGCTAAAATCTATGTCAAGATAGAAAACAACAGAAATGTCAAATCTCGATTTTAATTGAAAATTGTTTGAATTAATTCAATATCAGTGATGAAAGAGAGAATACCAATATTGCCAATTTAAAGAATAAAAATTATCCAAATGCATTAGAAAATTACTGTTAAGGGGGAGTTTTCAAAAAGTTTGTTGTAAAAATAGCAGAAAAAAATAATAAAAAGTATTGGTGAAGGTTTGAGGAAAGTCCATTGAATATTAAGAAAGTAATTAGAATTTCAACATTTTCTATTAGTGATGTCATAAAAGAGCAGCTGCCCCATAATTTATGTAACATGAAATGCATACATTTCATATTTTAGTGGTTTGAAATGATTTTTTTTTATTATCTCCTAAGGAGCTCTTATCAAATGATTTGTGTATTGATATATGTAGGGTACCATAAAAACTATTTTCAATTTTCTGAGAAAATGTCATTTTATAGATTTTTTTACCATATTATTTTTTCTGCTATTTTTACAATAAACTTCTTGTCGGGGGAACTTCCCCTTTAATATATATATGACTAATATGGAGTGTTGCAAGAAAAACAAATTTATATCACAATTTTTTTTTAATGCAAGTTTACAATTGATAAATCAATTTCATTCATAGCTCTCATATCTATAAGGATAGATTCATAGCTCTCGTTACAAAAGTAAGACCAAAGACAAATTTGCAACTGACTTCAAGACTTCTCATTGATTTGGGGACTCAGATTGCCTTGCAAATGAATGCAGTTCCTTGCAATGCTCTATAAGACGGTTTCACCAAACAGGTCCCTCACCTGTATTGCACTTAAGGTGTAGAGAAGATGGGGGTCGTGCCCAACACTGGCACCAAATCCTCCACATTCATGCTGGCAGCTGACGATGAATTCAATGATCTCCTGTTTGTCCATTCGGTCAAGCTGACCCATCAGATCCATGACAGTGATACCCCAGTACATGCCACTCATCCTTAGGTATTCAGTCATCACATACTCCTGTTATATTATATTACATAAAAAATGTCATTTTATTAAAGGGGAATCCAGCATTGGCAATAAAATGCTGTGTTGGGAAGGAGAAAAATAAATTAAACAGAATGGTTAAAGTTTGAAAGAAATCGGACAAGCAATAAGAAAGTTATAGCTGCTTTAAAATTGAGATCACTAATACTATGTAGATTTCAAATGGGCAACCTGGTAAGTAAATTATGACAAGGGGCAAGGACAACTTTCCCATAGGCCAAGTACTTTATTATCAGGGATTCGTGGTTTTCTCCTAAGTACTCATTCCCCTGGGGCAGTAATCTAAATATAACCCAGGAAGTATATTGTTTTATGTCCTCATGAAACAAAAATATAATTTGAAATAAAACTTTTGGGGAAAATGACATTTTAGCCATAATATGTATTGGAGTACATGGAAGAGTAGTCCTTGCCTTACATCATTATGACATCCCATATGTGGCCAATTTGAAGTCTCCATGGGTATAGTGATTACCAATATATACAACCTTTAAAAGTTCATAACTTTCTTGTTGTTTGTCCAATATTGTTCAAACTTTCACCTATCAACTTGTCTGATTTTTCTTTTCCTTATAAAAACAAGTTTTATTTGGGTTGGATTCCCCTTTAAACATATCATCATCCAATAACAAGGTGGTTCATAAACCACAAATCTCTTCTTATTTTTGAGATCAATAAGATTTTTTGACCCCGAGATGACCTTTGACCCAATGATCATCATCAACACAAATGTGGTCTTACCCAAGGATTATTTGTACCAAGTGTAAACACAATTGATGCAGAAATAAGAAATAGAGCAAACTGAACAAAAACTTCAACATTTTTGTAACAGACCGATAGACTAACAGGAAAGTGATCACTAGGTCTCTGCCAAACTTTGTTCAGGCAAGACAAAAATTAAACAATCATCATTTTATGTACTAGAATGTACAAGTTATCAAATATAACAAAGATAAAGAAGGTAATATAAAAAAAATAAATAATGATGATGATGATGATAATGATGACGATGAAGAAGATGATGATGGTGATAATGATGATGATGGGATGGTGTTTATGGTGAAGATGATGACTATGAATTATATCAATATAATTACCTACTAGGCATATATGTAATTCCAAATACATGTAGCTAGAAGTATATGATAAATCTTTTTTTAAGTCAAAATGTTATGCACAGTATGCTATGACAAACTGCTATTTACAGAATTGCTTAGAAATTTTATTGAATTATGAGAACAAGAAATCTTTACCTTGAATATAACCATAAATTCTTTAAAATATCACATCCAAATCCTTAAAAAAATGACTACAAAAAGGCAATGTCAACAGAAATGTATTTTTCCAAGGCACGTTTTTAAATATTTGACTTTCATTGATAAAGCAAATCAATTGTTTCTTACATAATCATCTTTCTTAGAGCCATACTTGGCTATGTATTCAATATGTTTGTCCAAGAGGAGTTCCTTTGGCGCTGTTGGTTTTAAAGTTACATCTTTGATGGGGGTACCCTACGTAGAGAAAATATGGCGGAGAAATAAAAGGTAGATGTTAAGACATTATCTCATGTGAATTATTCTCAGTTAGTTACCCCTGTGTGCTGGCAATGTTTTGCTTCAATTAATTATGACCGAATCAGTTAACTGTATCAAAACATTTCTATTCTCATTTCAACACACATGGGTTCATTTGAGGACAGGGTATATTCCCGTATTAGTAGCACATACTTGTAAGCATTATGGAGATTAACCTTTTTTCTTACAAACAACATCATTTTGGCATGATTAATATTTGCTTGATTGACAGAGAGTATAAAACTCTCTCATTTGAAACAATACAAAAATTCAATTCAATTACAATTCATATAAAAAGGAATGTAGAGAATTGAAAGAAAAATGTGTCCCAAAACTCAGATGCTTTAAAAATTGGATCTGTATCACTGATAGTAATTGTAATAATTGGAAAGCTGGGACACGGACAAAGTGGCAATGACATAAATATAGACACCATCTCAAAGACAAACATCATCTGATCACAATGCCATGGTTGGACAATGTCAATGTCATGTCATGTCTCATGACAATGACATCATAATAATGACATCATTACCACTTTTGAAAGTTTTAGTTTTAATATTCTAATAATGCATGCCATTAATTGCGCATCTGCAATAGTTAATGACCACTGAGTTTTGGAATTTCAAAATATAACTTGATCCCCTCCCCTCATCATGACTCATCCTAGTGTGGCAGTGACGACTGTCTACACCGTCCATGCACCAGTGCATCCTCTTCTGTGTGGGCCAATAAAAAGGTTAAAAGCCGTCGAAAAAAAAATCACACAACACAAACACACGACGTTCTGAATACATGGGACCAAAGGCAAAGCAAGGAAAAAACTACTATCATATTTTCGAATAAAGAAGTGCCAATTATACAGGGATAAAGTACTTAAGTTGTTACTCAACTGAAGACAGGACGCCTCTTCCAACATTTCATGATATCTATATTACAAATATAAGTTATAAACTTACCATTTCGTAAAATTGGTGAAGACGACAGGCAATATTTTTTTCAAGTATCACTTCTGCTCTTGATGACGTCATCAAAAAATATTGGACAAGCTGGCAGAGGCGAAAGTTCTTCTTGATTGCTGTTTTTTTCATACTTTAAGATGGCGGATACGTACAAAAGTTTGGGCAACGATGGCCAACCTCAGCAAGCATCACCTCCACCTCCACAAAAAGAAACGGGTTTTTGTTTCAGGCTTTTCGTAAGGATTGTTGCTTCTGTAGCTGGAGTGTGTAAGTTAATTAGCCATTGGCATTGTCCCACACATTCAACATCATGTTTGTGTGAAAATTGTGATTACTGATTGTGATTTTTTTTTTGTATTCGGATTCGCTGAGTGATATTGATCAGCAAATCCGAATAAAAAAAAAGTGCCTGTGAAAAGGGTACCTATCATTTTAACGTTAGTCTTATTGTTAGACATGGTCTAGATCCTAGTAAATAGATCCTGCGATTTTGATGATGATGATGGTCATGATGGTCATGATTGCATTGATGATTGATGGTGATGATGATTTTGATGATGATGTCGATGATGATGGTGATGATGATGACGATGACGACGACGATAATGATGATGATGATGATGACGACGACGATGATGATGATGATGATGGTTATGATGATGATTGATGATGAAATGATAAAAATGATAAAAATGATTTGATCTATTTCTTTTCAAAGAAGACAGCAGGTCAGAGACTAGACAGCTGGCAGCCGTCTGTTTCGAGGAGTTTTTTAACATTTTTTATTTTTTATTTCTCCTCATACACAGACGGCTCGCTATCGTGCAGCCACCATTAGGGGACTTACAATGCAAAATCCCCCCGTCGGGGCTCTTCAATTTTTGTCTTTAATGAATCAAACTTTTGAAAATTACCGCGACCGAAATGCAAATTAATATTCCCTCTTGGCATTAATTGCCAAAAAACGGGGAAAAGCAAGTTAAAAGGAACAAAAACAGTGACTTACCTCGGCTGTCGCGCAACTTCACTGCCCTGTATTATCCGAACTTAATACACATAAACATATGGCCATTGAGTCCCCTGTACAGATCGCGCTAGAACTTCGGTCTCTGTATTTGGTGAGTGAAGCCTACGGAGTTCAGCTGAACAACCAACATAACAGAGACCGAAGCTTTTGGTCTAGTCAGAGACTTGAGAGTTGGTGGACAAGGGTGTTTTTTTGTAATAAATCTTCTTGGAATTATGTATTAAAATGACAAAATGTCGGACCTGTATCATTGGTTTTTACATTTAGTGCCTTGACTTCATATACTCTACATGTAGTTCGAGTTATAGAATATAGATTATTATCCAATGCCATGGTGAACCCAAAAGAAGTAGTTTGGTCGGAGAAGAGTAGAGTGAAAACACAAACTTTAAGATAACTATTTTCCCTAATTGCAGTTCCGCAGCATTTTCGCCCTTCTCTGTTTATATGAATTCACAGGTAATGTTGGTTTTTATTTCCAATTCGTCTCATGCCAATTCGTCCAATTGCCAACTTGTGTGCTATCATTTGGTCTACCATCAGTATGTCCACTCATCACATGGTCTACTTTCATTTAGTCTAATGCCATTCCGTCTAATAACCAGTTGGTCTAATAGCCATTTAGTCCATATATACCATTTGGTCTAATTGGGCTAAGTGTTAAATTGTGCAAAATGAATGAAAATGAAATGGATGTTAGACTAACTGGTTATGAGACGAAATGGTCATAGACAAAATGGTGATTAGACGAAGTGATGATTGGACCAAATGGTTGTTAGACGACATGTTGATGGACGGAATGGCATTAGACTAAATGAAAGTATACCATGTGGTGAGTAGATGATTTGGCAGTAGACAAATAATTAGCAATTTAGCGTAATATTGTTGTTATCAAATATCTTATAATTCATTTTTACCTTTTGTATTTCAGTGGCTATTATTCTTGGACTGGTATCTATGATCTCAATCAAAGGACTGTGCATTGTTGCAGGTATCTACATCATGTGAGTAGCCACTCCCACATGAAATAAAATCATTGTGAATGGTCCTCTTTACTTCCTGTAACAATTTGTTCTTTATTAGACATATATTTGAACAGAGGCGTAGATCCATGTTTTGGGTGAAGGGGATGGGGGCATGCCAAATATATTTACAGAACTTTGCTTGACGATATTATTATAAGATTTATGATATTATTATACCGAGTTTAAGTGCTTTCCAACGCTTTTCGAAACATTTGCATTTCTTATGATATAATATTTCTCAAGTTAATTGTTATTACTTTTGGGGGGTGGGGGGAGTGGGAAAAATCAATATGTTTGTCCCCTCCCCCCAGGATCGATACCTTTGTATTTGAACACATGAGTTTGGCTTTCTGTAAAGCAAAAAATTACATATAAGAACTATAACTAGGCCCAACCTGTGGTTAGAACAAAAAATGTAATTCATCATTGTGTCTCCTTTCCACCTAGCTAGATTGCTGTGATTCATTTGCAACATGACCTGATATATTGCACAGCAAGTTTTGTACAAGTCTACAAGCCTATGTGCAATAGGTCACATTTTGATGCACCATGCAATACTCTGATATTTTTGATGCACTTATTCAAGGTCCTATAACTTGTAATTAGTAATATCTTAATTTCATTGCAGTTTAATGTAGGGAAGCATGTAGAAACACATAATATGCGGTGTAGATATGATTAAATTTATTGAAATTTTTATAAAGAAAGATTAAAAAAAAAAATCAATTTTGAACTCTATGAGGTGAGCTTGCATATTGCATCACATGCTATTTCTTCTTTGATGATACTTATTTATCACATTATTATTATTTTGAAAATACTTTGGAATTATTGTATTTCTTAGAGATCTTTGAATGTAATTTGTGTAATAAAGTACTTATTCTCATGACTTTGGAATTATTGTATTTCTTAGATCTGTGATTGTCATTTGTGTAATCAAGTACTTTTTCTCATATCGTATTTCTTGTTCATACGTCTGTTTACTCTGGTTGAACTTCAATTTCGAATAAAGCCTTTTCCTTTGAACCTCTTTTACGTTCAGGCTTCTTGGATTCCTGACGATTCTATTAGAAGCCCCGTTTTGCTGCCAGTTCCTTGACATCACAGACAAAGTCAGCAAATGGAGCGAAAACAGAGCTCCTTGGCAGAAGGCTCTCTTCTATCTCTTGTAAGTAGTGTACAAAGTCAACATTTTATAGTCAACTTTAATATGCCCAGAGTTAAGTAATTATTCAGGCCTTAGCCCTGTTGGCTGTAACATGCAGCTTAGAGATTGATTATTCGGCATATATGTATTATTGATTGCATTGATTATTTGAAATATCAGCCCCAAAATCAATCGCGATGCATTGCTTTTATGTTACAGAGCCTCGGACCCTGTAAACTTAAATTATTACAATCAATCTTAAATCCGAGCAAACCCTTAAAACCTTTGGAAAACCATGCACAAATAGTTCCAATTAACTGATTGTATCTATTATAATACAGGGCCCGGTTTATTCTACATCAAACAGATTACTCTGGTCCCAAATATATTTTTATTTTTATTTGATTTGATTCCATCACAACTCTTCAAAAGATTGGTCTCTCGAGAGCATATAATGATATGTGTTGTCAGTGTTTACTACTTTACTATAACACAACCTGGTATTGTGGGGTGCGCCTGTAATCCAAAGCTACATTATTTACGTGGGGAAGTTATGAATTGATGCAGAGCTTTGAGCTGCTGGGAGCATTTCATGAAAGGAGTTGAAGCACATATTATTCAACAAATTCTATATATCCAACAGTTACTATAGTAACCGTGTTTCTCAGCTAATCAAATTAAAGGAAAGTTGTCTGTTCTTACAACTTGTCAGACAAAGAATGTTGATGGAATGCTCCCCGGATATGTCTTTCAGAAGGTGATGTTGAAAGTCTGTCCAGACGTAAATTATCTGATTGATAAATATCTGTAAAAGCTCAATTATTGTTTATACACATACTTCATTCTCTAATTGTGATCTTGGTGTTTTCTAAAATTTCTAATTACTCGTCCAACCTTGTTTTATCCCTTTGTGCCACAAATAGTTTACTAGATAGATGGCGCATGATACATGGTGTGTTTATTTACTCTATGTATTTTGATCTCACCAGGTTACCTATTGTGCCGTTCTTCTTCTGCGTTGGAGTTAGTCAAATTTTTGCCTGCCTTGTAATCATGGCGACTGGCGTTCTCTATGGACTGGTGTTCATTGGAAAGAAGTAAGTTTGTTTAGTCTCTTTATCCCTTGTAACTCTCATATCTAGAAAAAAATTAAGCATTTGGGGAGGGCGGGGGGGGGGGGCTTTGCCAAATGATTCTGGTAGGAAATGTGTAATTGCTGAGAAATGGACGAAACAAGCATGGCATTCCAGCTAGCCTGGTAAGTGTCAAAGTCTTTTTTCTAACAATGATAATGCACTGCCCCACATGTGCCTTTCTGTGTCGGTGATCTTCTGTGTCATTTTTTTTTCTGCTTTGATATTATGATTTCACAGAGTTAAGTTGATGTAAACACTTGACTTTCTAGAGTTTTCCATGAAATCATTGTTCGCTGCAATTTACATTCCTCAAACCCATAATATTATTCAACATTCTCTTGTGTTTCTTCAGGGGTGATGCTGTTAAGAATGCCCACAGAGCCCAGCAGCCTGGAGGAGACATGGCGTTATCAGACCCTCCATCCCAGGATCAGTACGGCAAGAGAGAACTCATCCCTTGAACTGACATTGAGGGCGCTAGACTTACCAGCCGACAACGGCACATTCCACCCTCCAATACACAGCCTCACATAACGCATGGGTAGCGTTCCATGAAACAAGTATTTTATGTTTTTCACTGACAATTGTTATAAGCTACTGATATCCGTGCATCTGATTGGCTGAGAACAAATTAGTGAGTGAAAATCACTGACTGTTTGATTCATGAAGCTTTCCCCCTGGACCATTCTGCTTTTATCATTCCACTTTTTTTTTCTGCTGCTCAGGTCTATTGAAGTCCATAAAAATTTGTATTTTAAAGTCCAGAGTATTATACTTACATCAACATGCCTGAAGAATCTATTCCAATTTTTCTTTTGTTTGCACATCGGCCATGATTTTGTATACATGTTTTTTATTGTTTTATCTTTATCTTTACATTGGACGCAAGCAATCTCTGCGCAAGCCCATTGTGGACCGGCTTCAACATCCAAAAATGTCAGCACACACTCATGTGGCGACAATCGTGCATAGTATTTTGGCCTCCGTTTACTTGAGACATTGTAGAAAATTATGGCTTTGTACAAGAAAATTAAGAAGCATGAAAATTGACAATCCAATCTCTATTCATAGTTCAATATAATATGTTAAGGTTTGGAAATCAGTGCAAATTGATAGCAGTAAAGTATTTTAGTTGTTGGGAACTTGCAAATTCTTGATTTCTAATCATTTTAATTTTTTTTGTCCAGTTCTCTACAAAATCGTGGAATACGGGATTCAAGTTTATTAGTAATATGCCATTAGAAATTGGCGCCACCCATCAAGATAAAATCCTGTAATGTTTTTGGCTTTTTAAGAGTTCAGATGTTGGAAAGTTTGCAGGCTCTAGTGAATGTTTATTATTGAATTTGGTAACATCTATGTATTCAGGCTGTTGGTAACTGAAGACTTGTGCAATATACTAATACTCACTGTAAAATTGAGTAACTTTTGAATCACTGCACTGAGTTGGATAAAAATGATATTTTGAATGTGCATCTGTATGATTTGCACATTGATCTGAGCTTTAATTCAACATTTAACATGCCCGATCATTTCATTTTCCTTTTCTTCATTTATGATTTTTAATTTTCATAATGCATCATTGTTTAATTCTTATTTATTATCTTCCCTTTTGATTAGATTGTTTGTAGATTTTTTGAAAGTATATGGATAGATTATTTGTTGCCAATATGCATAGGATGAAAAAAAAATTTAACTTCATATATCATAAGGCAATTTGACAATTTAGTAATCTTCAACATGTCACCACTTTTGGTAATTACCAGAAAACTTTCACCTATAGAAAAGATATGTCTACTTCCATCTGTGTTCTCCCCATTAGTTAATTTTGTGTGTTCTTTGCATAAGAAACAAGAATAAGTGCAAGACCTCATTTACAACTCAAGTTAAGGAGTGCTTGGAACTATATGATTACCAAAGTGATGCAAATGCAGTTATTTGAACAGTATGTTAATTATATGAGGCATTAATTCCCACTCTGAAATGAATTTTATCTTTGAAAAATATTTATATTCACAAAAATAAGTGAAATAATCAGCAGTGTGAATATTAAAGCTGCTGTTTTTGATCTAATTGTATCACCAGATTGGGCACATGTTAATTATATCATTGGCCATATTAACAGTGTGGAATACCCTTTTTCTTTTCAAGGGTAATGTCATGCTTTAAACCAGCTGCAAGGAAATTGGCCGTAGTTAGAAGAGTAATTTATTTGAAAAGGGAATTCTACCCCCATTGAACCACCAACTTCCAACCTTCTTTTATCTTCATTCTTTGAAGCTTTTTATTCTTCTAAATTCAATTATGTTCTTGGGCGGGTTATCAATTTTAACAAAATATATCATCTTAAAGTTTAGGCCTGAAAAGAAAATTGTTTGTGGTAACGGAGGGGCGGGCGAGGGGTAATGGGTCAGTCATTTTTTTTTTTCAATCGAGATTGAGTGCACACTAGATATATAGTGCACTTAAATGTAGGCAAAGCAAGGATTATTTGGGTCGGTCAGCATATTTTTTCTTTTTTTTTCTTTGGGGGGGTCAAATTTGAGTAAAGAAAAAAAAAGTCGGCAGGTTTGGCTAGGGTCGGTCTGGTTACAGCACATTTTTTTTTATATGTCCTTTTCAAGCTCAATGAAAGTCTCAAAATTAATTTTGGGCCACTTATTGTTAGTTTTGAGATGGCAGAATATCTCAAAATTCATTTTGGGCCACTTATTGTTAGTTTTGGGATGGCAGTTCACATATGGCACTGATATTACATGCTTTTCGTTTGCCTCAGTCCAGAGCATAGTAGTGCGATGTTCCAGCAAGTTCACATACAACTTGATTCACGAAAATGCTTGTTGTACAGTACGATGCTTGACACAATGTTGTTCAGACTCTGTAATTGTTGCACTTGCTGTATATATATTCACTTATTAATATGTTGCAGGCAACAAGGTAAAAATCTTGATACAAGGAAACACAAATGCTAAATACTATTGTACCATTGGATGCCAGGCACGTTTCTGTAAAGACTTACTTTGTAATACTTGCTTATTTAGCATGTTGTTAGCAACAAGTTGCTGTACTCCAGTACAAAAGAATCTTTTACGGTGTACCACAAACTGATGTATACCATTACTAATGTGTATGCAATCCGTAACAGGTGGTATGCAACAAATTGCCCAACCCAGTACATGAAAAATGCAGTTGGCCCACTTGCTGCAGAAAAAAATGCCATGAATTAATTGTTGCTTATCAATTGAGCATGTTGTAAGCAACAATATGTCCAGTCTCAATGTGTGGAAACATTGTTGTACTAAATGTCGCTCAGTGCAAATTATTTGAAATCATATGATATGTCAGAGTCAGTATTAAAGTGGAACTGTGTCTTTTAGTGGGATATTGTATAAATACATATTTTAAACAGTTGTTTGTTGTGTTTAAAGATGTGCAATCCGCTTTGTCAGAAAATCAATGGTTAATTTCAAAATCGTCTCTTTACGTCATAGATTATACAAAGAGTATTCTGTGAGAGATATATATATTTACTTGTATACCTGTGTGCCAGTAATGCAGAATTAAAAAAAAGAAAGATCTATTCCATTCCACACTTTATTTCCTCAATTACAAAACGTAATTTGCTGCAATATACATGTATGGTCAGTAGAATCCACTTGGCATTGCAACTATTATTTAAACTATAGTATTGCTTTTCTAAAATTCAAAATTTAACTTGAAGATTAAATTCCACATTGGTGTAATGATTAAAGTTTAATTTTAGATTTGAAACTGGCTAGAATAGTTGCTATAGACTTCTTAAATATAATGTTTCTGTGTTTATGCCAAAATTAGTTTTTGGATTGGTTTGTTGTACTAGATTTTATAAGTCTAAATGTTTTGTAGAAAAGAGTGGTCGACCAACATGTAATTAGAGTATACAGTATGTAAGTATTCATATTTATAAATATATCATATTATATCTGTTTTGTATTCTAGCTTGTATATTTCATATAAATAGCATAGATGTATTGTGATAGTGATTTTTGTTATATTATTATATGTGAGAGGTGTATCTTTGCCCAGGGGGGGGGGGCAGTCAAATATATTTTGCTGTACACATGCGCGACCAAAAACCATGTTTAAAGGGGTGTTTTTTCAGTTTTGGACGCGGGCCGCGCGTGGACTCGTTAAGGGTATCAAAAACACTGATTTTAAAAAAAAAGGGTGGTTTGAAAGACTGGTCAATGTCACTTGCGGGATCAAACGTATTTAGGGTATGTTTTTTTTCCCCCAAAGCTTTTTTTTAAGACTAGCCAAACGTGTTTAGGGTATGTTTTTTTCCCCAAGCTTTTTCCCCGAGTTCATATTTTGGCGACATCTTATTTAGGGGCCAAAATGTGTAAATAAAGCCCACAGAAAACTTTAGGGGATTATTTTGAACACACAGAAAAACTCGTTTAGGGGGTGTTTGGAAATTTCTTGGTCACACGTGTGTACAGCAATATATTTGACTGGCCCCCCCCCCCCCCGGATCTTTGCTGCAGGCTACCCTACTTGCTTTACAATGACTCTGTATCAGATATGTTGAAGAGGATAATGTTGATTGTTAAGTCTAGTAGAAATGTTATTGCAATCGTCTTTCTGCATTTGTAATTTGGTCATACAATGGTGACTATATTACGTTAAAGCTTGCTATTTTTTGATCCAGTAATTTTATTGCTTTGTTACAGGAAGTGCGATATGATGAAAAGTGCAAACAAGCGTAGACTAATTAATATATGGAGAGCAATCTGTAGTCCCAATATTTAGGACCAATGATGAGCATCATACAAGCCAGTTTGGTGTACTAGTCTAGTTTGCTTTTAATCGACACTTAATCAGTGAGAATCCCAGTTTCGAAGAACCTTTAATTCAGACCATGATTGTGTTCAATCAATTTTTCATCGGTCATAAGAGCAAATGTCTTTCAAAACGTAAACATGAATCGTTGTAAAAGAAAAATTTTGGAAGACAATATGGCAGTTTATTATTATTGCTTGAAAAAAAAGACCCTACATGTCTGTCTGTAATGCCATGGTTATTTCCCTATTTCTCTGCAATTGCATGTTTTTGTCAGAATCATTTGGTATATATATGTATTTTATTAATGCATACAGACACTGGGGTGGTATTTATACCATTGGCATTTTTCTTTGATTAATAACTGTGTGCAGTTCACATAAATTATATCCATGCTTGCACATCTAGAATGCTTTTGTTTTTAAAGGTTAATGTTCTTGAAATATATCCATCAAGAGAAAATTAATATCCTTTCAACATGAATATAAGAATTCAAAGAATCGTTGTACATGTATAATTTTAGCTTCCTGTTTATACGGCCAAGGCATTATTGTTGAACATGTGACTTTTATTTTTATGTGCATTATATAATTGTGATGTGCGATCATTGTAATTAAATTACATGTGAAGTCCTCCGCACACCTTACGATTGGTCTGCGGCCCGATATTGGAGTAAAACGTAGTGGAATTTGACGCTAATATTGAAACATAGAATATCTTACTGTGTAATGTTCTAAATCATCATACGAATACCTATATTCAAATCTGTGTCTATGTTATAATCCTTATTAGAATAAAAGCGAATTTAACACCTAGTCATATGACGTCATACATGTTGCAATTGTACAATTGGCTGCGATTTTAATCTGGCCTTTACTCCAAATTAAAAGCTTGCAAAATTGTGATATTACTTAGTATTCTTTCAGTTAATATGGGCCTCAAGTAAAAAGACACTTTTCATTCACATTGTCAGAAAATGAGCAAAATGAGATTTGTTTCAAATTCAGATTGTGGACCAGTCGTAAGGTGTGCGGTGGCCTTAAACAAAAATGTAATTACATTTTGTCAGAATCATGCTGAGTACATTGTAGATGTAGATGTCTTTATAAGAACTGAGGCACATTGCAGAGAGAGTTGCAATCAGTCACAATTCCTAAAATCAAACGCAACTTGACTTCAACCAATGAAATGCCTGTATAAGGGACTTGTGATTGATTTTTTTTTAGTTGGGTTTGAATGCATATCTTTCTGCAATGGGCCCCAGGGGGTGTTTCATAAAGCTGTTCATAAGTTGAGAATGACTCAAAGAACGACTGGTGATCCTTTTTTGTTGTAAATGATATTCATCATTAAACGTTCGTTGATTATTTAGCGCGTAAGAAAGGTTCAACAGTCGCTCTTAACTTACGAACAGCTTTATGAAACGGCCCCCTGGACTGAAAGGGAGGGGCAATTTAACAGCAAATAGAGTGGCTTGAGAGCGATGAAAATATAGGAGTAAACAAAAAGACAT
This sequence comes from Lytechinus pictus, assembly GCF_037042905.1. Lineage (NCBI taxonomy): Eukaryota > Metazoa > Echinodermata > Echinoidea > Temnopleuroida > Toxopneustidae > Lytechinus > Lytechinus pictus. The sequence continues at coordinate 24,352,510 of NC_087259.1, forward strand.
GTATGTATTGTGAAAGGAATAAGCAAGATAAGTTTAGTAATATTTGTGAGAGGAAGGCAGGATGGTTGTGTCATCTGGAGCACTTCCATGACCGTGGAGAAGAAAGGTAATTTCTCGACAGTTTTGTGTTCTTCGAGATCTAAATAACAAAATTAACGGGTATACCAATTTTCTAAACACTGGGCGGAATTCAGGAGAGCCAAATATCAAAATGGCCGCATCAAGGTACACAGAACTGTTGAGAAACGGACCTTCATTCTCCACTGTCACGGAGGTGCTCCAGATGACCCAATGAAAGAGTGGCGGGGGGAATAATGTTTATCTACAACCAACCTGTCCACTAACCATTTGTCTTTAATGACATTTACCATTTGTCATATTTCCAGTTAGCCTATACCCATTTCATCTAATATCTACTTGGTGTAGCCATGGACCTACCTCATGGCAGAACACCACTCTGAATATATACACTGTATGGTTTCATTAACTGTTAATGAACAAAATTTCAATTTGCAAAATAACAAAAATTGTTAAATGAACTGTTTATGCACCAAATTTTCATTTACACAGTAGAAATAATTAGGTAGCGAAAGTGGAGATTATACTAACTGGGTATGAGACCAAATGAGAATGAGACTAAGAACTAGCATTAAAGATGAGTGGGAAGGAGAATGAGATAAGGAAGGGGAAGTGAAGTGAAGGAGTGGCAAAAGGGAGAAGGAATAGACGAAAGAGGAGCCTCACAGGGAAGGGAGAAGTAAAGAGAGGATGAAAAGAGAGGGAAGATGGAAAAGGAAAAGATAAGGGGTCTAGAGTTGATGAGGGTAAAAGTATATGGAAAATGGAAAACAGAGACAGAAGGGGGGTGAAAGAGGAGGGGTGTAGAAAGGGGACAGAGAAGCAGTCTTAAAGGGGAAGAGGAGGGAAAGTTACAGAGAGGATGGAAAGAGAAAGGTAATTGTGTAATTTATCTTGTAAGGCATGAAGCCCCAGTTAAAAATTACAACAAAAAAAGCTGCACCAAACCTGATTGGCCGATTTTGATAGAAAGAGGGAGCGAGAGTGAAAAAAGTAGAGATTGAGGGGAAGAGTCTTGGAAAGAGAAGAAATCTGGAAGGATAAATCACACATTCAACTCCCCTTTTTTCAAAATATCAACTTTTTTATTGAAAGTGGTTTTAACAAAATGCAAGCATATATATATATATCTTCCCCGAAGAAGGTAGATGTCTACCGAAAATTTGGAAAGTGAATAAAAGAACTTGTTGGCATTGCAAACTTGCATTACTCGTGAATATCATTTGTTTCGCATTTTTGATATATATATATATCTTTCTACATCTGCAGTTAAGGCAAAATTCTTTGTCTTCTTTCAATGTTCGCAATGCGCCTTAACGCCCTCTACCTTCGACTTAACGTCTAAATGTGTATTATAACGGAATAAGCCCATTCATATACTTCGCCCTTACGTAGGATGTATGCATATATATTATTTCTACATTATGACGCCAACGCAGAACTCTGATTTATAAATATAAATATATATAAGGCAAAATACATGGTGAATAAAACAACCGTAGAGAGAAAAGTGAGATCAAATTTTCGCCCATAGGGCTTCATCAGGAAATTGTATATATATATATATATACATTTCTTCTTGCATTTTGTGTTGTTTTAGGTTTTTCAGGGCCCCAAGTAAAACACTATTTAAAATAAAGAAACAAATCATAAATAAGACTTCAAAGCACCACACCTGCAAATACTCAACATTAAAATATGTACATTGTTTTTATTATCTGGAAAATCTATGCTACATTGCATTATTGAATTACACTGTAGGTGAAATAATGATCTCTTATATTAATAGTGATCATACCTTTACAAAAATTATCTAGGATTCTAAAAAATTATTCCTCATCAAATTATATACCACCATATTGAGTTGTAATGTTCATTCCTGAAACTGCCCCAAACAATAATCAACCATTGCATCAAAAGTAATTAAATCTATACAAAAAAATCACAAATATCACTCCTCTAAAACACAGCACACAATCAATTCAAGTTTAATAAATTCCTTTCTATGGCACAATTAGCAACAAGAGTACAGATAAATCAATATAGCAAAGCAATAGGATGGCATTACTTTAGAACAGATAATAAACAAAAACAACATGAAATATCAAACAATTATGTAATTCTTGGAGTGTTACTTAAAGACAGAGATGAATTTTGGAGTTGACTTTCAATTTAAGTTTCAACAACTGTATACAAAAATATGAAAAGATTTTTTTTCACAAAATCACATGAAGACACCATGAAAAGCATAAATACTAGTAATTTACAACTAGCATTATGAATTCAATATTATATCATGTTTTGAGTCAAAAGGGCACTCATGCCTCTAATTTCATTTGGAGTTGATGTCCTTATAACTCTGATCATGACCCTGTTTCACAAAACCTGATATTATAAATAAAGTTATGAGTATTTCATTGGGTGAGAGCAATTTTACATGTAATCTTCACATTGAAAAAAAAAGTTTTATGAAACAGGGCCCCAAAATATATAGTATAAAAATATAATAAACAAAAATAATCATGGCAATTACTATAAGAATGTTCCAATCAATGACTAAAATTCATAAAATATTGTTGTAAGCGATTTGGAATATATGTGTGCATGTGTAGTAATGCCCCCACCCCTTACGAATAAAAGTACACAAGTTTTCTAAGATTTCAATTAATCTGCTTTCACTCCTGCAATTGGCAATGTTATTTATTTATTGTTTTTTATACTATTCATAAGAACATAGATTGAAAAAAACTAAATATGGATATAATACAAGTAAAAACTAAAAAACAAATATAAGATTTCATTTAAAAAGGTACATGTACCGATTTACATTTTCAAAAGGGATTTCAAAAGGGATTTCACTGTTGCCAATTTAGAGCGTGCAATGGTTTCGCTTTCATAGGGAAACAATTTTTATTTAAAAATGGCACAGCATGCATGTACCGTATGGGTACTAGTATTCAACCCGGCATAATTCAAAGATTTTGACATATTCCCCGAAATATTTAGAAATAGGGAATTTATCTTAATTTCACACCTTTGTTATTTCCAGGGTAATATCTGTTGTCAATATTTTCTTTGTCAATCTGTCAACTGTATGCGCGGAGGATCGAATTATGCGGCGATGGCCTTTTGCACTGAATGGTACTAGTATTCAACCTAGTGAGGATTGATAGCAAATCTCAAAAGGGTTTAGATTGCTAAATTAGATCTAGATCTATGTAAATCTCTGGCTTTGATTAATTCCCTGTTTGGTCTCATCTCAAATGGTCTAGTCCATAGTCGGATGGGACAAGGGCAGATTGAGAGACAGGGCCATCTTTCATCGCTAGGTTGAATACTAGTGCCGACGGGTTGAATACTAGTACCAAAATCCGTCGCCGTATAATTCGATCGCCCGCGCACACAGTCAACTGGTTGAAGAAAAAATAACGGAAAAAGAATAACCAGCATTTGCTCTTGGAAATAAGACGGGTCTGAAATTCAGGTAAATTCTATATTTCTATATATTTGAGGAAACTCTCCAAACGGGTTGAATACTAGTGCCCTTACGGTACTGTACTGGAAAGAGTATCATTGGTTTTTGCAGTACATTAAAAAAAATATATTTCTAATTATATCTGATGAGTAATTGCTAGCATTCAACATAAAGGGAAAAAAAAAAATGTCTGCTAAGACCCAGTATGTTTTATGAGTATTATACTATTTTTTAGTTTTACATATAAATACATTTCTAAATAGGTCCTTGAGACTTGCAAAATGACAAACATTGCAGTAAAATGTGCCTTTAAAATAAATAGATATATTAACAATCCAAGCTCATCGTGTAACCTGTTACTAGGTCAGAAGCTCTCTTTTTCACAAAAATACCAAAATCAATATCTATAATACCATCACTGAGCAAGACCAGCTTGTACAAAAAATAATCACAGCATTATAAATGAAAGAAATGTGTCTCTAACACAGCCCATAAATATTTGTTTCTTAAAATCTACAGAAATTCACCCATGAAAATGTACAAAACAATCCAGCAAAAAATGTACAAACTTTTAAAAAATATCTAAAGTAATGGTTAAAATCATGATATTCATTTCTAGAAATACAGGGTTTTTCAAAAAGTAAGGAAGGGAATTTGAACAATACTTCCTGAAAAGAAAAAAATACATTATAATTTTCCACTACAACAAGATAAATACATATAACCTATGTTGGAATACATCAAGAATAAAAAGCAAATAGGCAAAGATGATTAAGTTGTGTCATACAACAAGCAAAAATCACTCCAATGTGTATCACTAAATATAAAAATTGTATTCCCTAAATAAGAGCAAAAGCAAAGAGTGTCCTTTTTAAAAAATATATATTACATATTACTCACTTTGGAAAGCCAAAACATCACATGATCTTGTAAAATAGTTTGTACAAGAACTTGACTCAGACAAAAAAGGGAGAGTGGTTGATTTTATTGTCTGTTGACAATCATTTCCGTTTAAATTTGATAAATATACAAAAAATAATGATATGTGCATATAAAAGTACCATTTGCATGAACATTCAATTAAACAAAGACTAAGAAATCATTTTGATGTGTTATTAACTGTTATTCTTTGTTAGAGCAGCCTTCTTACGGCAACTTAAAAAAAACTCCCTTCATCAAATATTGTGAAGAAATTACCACCATCAGTTCAAGCACTGCAAAGAATGAATTTTTCTGACAAAAATTTACATTTGTATTACATTATTTGTGTTTTGATCAAGCATGTCTAACACAGTTTTGTGTAGTTTGAAACATACTAATTTTATGATTATGAGTGAATATAAACAAAGCATCAATTCCAAGAGATAGATCTGTACCTGGTTTACATAATAGATGTAAAGTGAATTAGAATTGCTCCCTAGAGTTTTTTTAGTAGATACTATGTTTTAAATACCTCATTAATGAGTGAATGGTAATTCTTATTGTTAGTTTTCTTGATAGCACTATGGGAACATGAAAGAATGAGAATAAAAAGAATACAAAAGCATTCTAAACTCTGTTATTGTGATCTTCATGAATATTGTTTTTCTTTGACAATGTTTAAAAACATTAAAAACAATTTCTTTATAACAACTGATAATAATAAACACAGCATTTATTATGCGCCATCTATCTAAACTATTCCGAGGCGCAGGACGCCAATGTGAACTATTAATAGGATGCCAATGTGAATCCAGTGAAGAATGACTTTAAAAATAATCAGAGTAATTTTTTTTTTGAATATTACATTATAGTGTAAACAGGGTGCCGTGTCTCCAAGAGAATTCATTTTAAATGGATACTGATAATTTACATATATTCTGTACATGTAATGCTAGCGTACATAAACAGGTGGAAATGCGTGCAATATAAAACCCTATATTACCATCGTTATTCTACATACGTGTGAGATACACAGGATCACTTATGACATTAATAAATGTAAAATTTTAATAATTATCAATCTTTCAGGATTGTGCATTTTGTGGAGAAGAAAACTAAGGATTTTCGACACTTTATTAATCTACAATATTCTCACAATCTATTTGGTTTTCATATTTCCTTTGTTTTTATATATTTGTGAAATGAAAGCCATTATCAAATTCAAATACACTGATTAAAATAATGTCAAAATACTACAAAAAAATAAATATTGAAATTAATCATCAATTAACATCAAATATAATCACAAGCACATATAATTCATTAAGTCAAAATCAGAACAAAATGCCCATAAGTTAAAATACCCACGATAAATTTCAAATCAATGAAACAATATATGTACACAAAACTCTTCACTTTAGTATATTTACAATGTTGTTTGTACAAATATAAACAGTCCAAAAAATCTACTTTTGTACAATTGTTTTTTTACAATAAAGACACATACAAAATATATTATTACATATATTTCAATTCTGAGTTTCTTAATCATCCCAGACCTGGCAAATCCAATTGCAGAATATAGATAAACAAATTTATGACAATTCAGAGTGGATGGAATTCAAAAAGGTGGTTTAAATCTAGACTATGGACTATTCAAACTTCACTTAAAATGATCTTGTGATCCCTGGTAAAGTATATGTGTTTGAAAAAATGCACTAGATATACACCAGTTGCCATGGTTTCAACCATGGACTAACACAGATTTAGTCCACTGACAATACCATGACAACAAGTGCAAACCTTGCTTATATAAAAACACACACTTATTTACTAGGAATCATTAGATTATTTCAAGCGCATACCTTAATGAAGAGTAATGTACCTACATGTACGAAACAAACTTTAAAAAGTCCATGGTCTACATTTAAAACACATACCGGTAATAAATTCTACCAATTAGCCCATATTCTCAAAAGACACTAAAAAAACCATGGACTATGCAGATTTTTGTTAATTATTACGCTTATTTCATCGCATACACTAAGAAAAGTCAAATCATAAATGCACGCTCTCAGCAAAGGATGCCTAATTGAAGTGTGATAATCAATTAAATCTGCACGAACCATGATTTTGTACCATGGCACAAATGAAACCTATTTTGAGAAAATGGACCATTGAGCCTAGCAATAGACCCATATTTAAGTTAAGATTAAATCTTTGATGGATTAGCTTAAGAACAGAGGGGTAAGGCAGTTTCATGGAAATTTGGCAATACATTAAAAGGGTCCTATCATTGATATTAAATTTTCAAACAATTGTACCAAAAGCACCTGCGGTATAATTGCAAACTGTGGAGAATAGTATCCCTGCGTACTGATCTTGATTAACAGCATTCTGAGTCAAGCACACAAGCTATGAAGCAACGCACACAGGTTAAAGGTTAGAGGTCATATGCATTACAATGCAGATCGCACAATCTTGAATAAGTCGATTTCGTTGATGATGAAGATGTTGGTGTAATCATCTATTTCTAGGATATAAGCTATGAAGCTAGTTACTAAGGTCAAGTGTCAAACGTCATTAGCACTGCATTGCAGATCACACAATCTAATTCAGTGCTGAATATATCACCTTTTAAAAGATGAAATAAAATTGATTGAAGACCAAATGAGTATAGCCCACGTGGTATTCAACTTTCTGAGATGTAGAATAAGGTGGTCACGCACATTAACCGTGAAGCAAATTTCACATGTAGAGGGTGAAAAATCCTTTCATCATTACAAGTGATTTGTTTTCTTCATCAACATATGTAGTTTCACTTCATCGATGATGATGTCGATGAAATCATCCGTTCTTTATTAATAACTATGAGCATTATAAAAGGGAGTTATACACGTCAAGTGCTAAGGAGAAAAGTCTTTTTGGCTTTGCAGGTCACACGCTCTATTTCATTTATTCAAATTATAATGATGATGTCATCATCGGGTTGCTAGGAGGCGCTGTTGCTGTCATGGGGTATTTCCAACGAGAGTGCTTGGACTATCCAGGGATCACACTTTGATCCTTCCCTGAACTCATCCTTCGTTAGCTTTCCATCTCGGTTCTAGAGCAACAGGAAGAAAAAAGTATGAGAATGAGAAAAATGTAAGTAATAAATTCATTTCATAGGCCTGTATTCTGAAGTCAGGTTTAACTTAAACCACAGTCTAAGTTTGTGCTAAAATTATGGGAAGCCAAAAATTAAAAAATTATGTTTATATTGTATGTCTCTTATGTTTACTATTTTGTTTTCATAATGAAGAAAAATACTTTAGTTATCATTCCTAGAAAATTATGAGTTAATAAAATGGATGTGAACTGTTAGGGCTTTGTGCCCCAATTGGCTCTCCATAGTTAAACCACAACTTCAAACCAGAATATGGGCCATAAAATTTAAGTTAAAGGGGGAAGGGAAAAGTTAACCCACAACCCCCCCCCCTAAAAAAACACACAAAAAACTGTTAATTAATTTTGATTTTATATATTTCTCATGAAATCGTGTGCTTCAACTAACACCTTAGCCAAATTCAAGATGAGTCCATCCATTTACGAAGGCAGGGGTAACCCTATGTGTAAATGTCCAGTAGGCGGAAAGGGCAATTATAAGTGAGCTGAAAATATATTTCCAGCCTGGAAGAATAATCAATAGAGGAAATGTTTGTTCTGCACTCGATCTCATACAAAAACGTGAGATCTATTAGCCATAAGAAAACAATACATAGATAACAAGTTTGCACTCCCTGGTAAAGTAGTAGGCTGTGCTTTGTGGAAATATATGTAAGCTGCTTATGAAGAGAAGGTTTCAATATGGATGGAAATATACAGAGTATATCAAACATTACAAGAGAGAGAGAAAGAGATTTGCTATGGTATTGTAAAGAGAAAAGAGAGATAGAGAGATGTGTCACTTGACGACTCCCCCCCCCCCCCGCCATATACTATACAAGTTATTACAAGACAAACAAGAGAAAGAGAGGGGGAGAAAAGGAGATGAGAGAACCACCCCCCTGGAAATGCTATGCCAGGTATGCTACTGCCTGGTATCATACCTTCCTATACTGATTCATATAGCATCCCTAAATATGAATCTTGAAATGTCCATCCCCGTTCATTTAAAAATTGGAATAAATATGTGTGGATCACAGTCCAACCAAACATTGGAAATCAAACACAGACCTTTAACGGTTAAACAGATTAACTCGACGACTGTCATGGTCACCCAAGTGTAATTCCTCACTTCCAAGGTTAGTATATCTTACATGTAAATCAAAGGCTTCCAAGGGACCTTTAAACCAGAGGCTTTCTGATGAATTGAGCATCTCTAGATTTCACAAGGCCAGTAGAACCACTAGAGGGTTGGGTTTTTTTTTTCTAGAGCAATGGTGATTTCATAGCATTGAAGAAAAGTGCAATCTTATAAAGGCATCTACATACATTGTATCTAGCTGGTGCTCCATCAGCCAGAGTATGTCTTTGATCTCTGAGTTTTAGAAAATAGCCTGGCAATTCAAAGTGCATTTAGAACATTTTCACTGCATGTCCATTTCCTGGCATATTTATAATTACAGTCCATATAAGTTTTAATGTATTCTTCACATCAGTACAACATTAAAACAGGATTTGAATTTTGAAACATTATGATTGCATTTGAGGGCCATCAGGGTATTTTCGCTCAGCGATGTATGGAGGCACCAAGAAGAAGAGTAATGTATTGTCAAATGCCCTTCTTGACAAAGAAAGACTAAGAAGTCTGCTGAAAAATTGGTAATTCTGGGTGAATGATACATAAGCAATTTTTTGTCAGCTCTGTATCAAGGTATAATCTGCTGAGCCAGTTTTTCGACATTGTTCTTTGTCATTTGACGGGTTATTTGACAATACATCACTCCTGTTCTTAAATTCTCCATACAACACTTGAGCGAAACTTCAGAAAAAAAACAGCAACAACTTCTAGACAAATCAACACCTTGTAATTCCATGCAATCAGGGGAGTGTTTTATCAATATTTTTGTCCAACAAGTCGTCAGATCTGACAACTTTCCTTGAATTTGATTAGCTGAGAAGCACTGTCACCATGGTAACTGTTGGATAAAAGGGACTTGTCACATAAAACGTCCAACACATCTTTCCATGAAACACTCCCCTGAATTCCCTCTTGGCCATTTGAAAAATGGCATGTAAACAGTTTCAAACCTACATTAGCGACCACTTATATAGAAGAACGACCTGTTCATTAAGACAATGTTTGATATCCTTTGAATAATTTTCCCTTAAGAAATGTACATAGAAAAATCTATCCATGAAGACCACCAGGGCCCCATTACATAAAGCTTAGCGACTGATCTTGGAGCTGATCTTATGTTTGATCTTACACATTGCTGATCTTATGTTTGATCTTACACATTGCTGATCTTATGTTCGATCTTACACATTGCTGATCTTATGTTCGATCTTATACATTGCTGATCTTATGTTCGATCTTACACATTGCTTATCTTATGTTTGATCTTACACATTGCTGATCTTATGTTTGATCTTACACATTGCTGATTTTTATGTTTGATCTTACACATTGCTGATCTTATGTTTGATCTTACACATTGCTGATCTTATGTTTGATCTTACACATTGCTGATTTTTATGTTTGATCTTACACATTGCTGATCTTATGTTTGATCTTACACATTGCTGATCTTATGTTTGATCTTACACATTGCTGATCTTATGTTTGATCTTACACATTGCTGATCTTATGTTTGATCTTACACATTGCTGATCTTATGTTTGATCTTACACATTGCTGATCTTATGTTCGATCTTACACATTGCTGATCTTATGTTTGATCTTACACATTGCTGAACTTATGTTTGATCTTACACATTGCTGATCTTATGTTTGGTCTTACACATTGCTGATCTTATGTTTGATCTTACACATTGCTGATCTTATGTTTGATCTTACACATTGCTGAACTTATGTTTGATCTTACACATTGCTGATCTTATGTTTGATCTTACACATTGCTGATCTTATGTTTGATCTTACACATTGCTGATCTTATGTTTGATCTTACACATTGCTGATCTTATGTTTGATCTTACACGTTGCTGATTTTTATGTTTGATCTTACACATTGCTGAACTTATGTTTGATCTTACACATTGCTGATCTTATGTTTGATCTTACACATTGCTGATCTTATGTTTGATCTTACACATTGCTGATCTTATGTTTGATCTTACACATTGCTGATTTTTATGTTTGATCTTACACATTGCTGAACTTATGTTTGATCTTACACATTGCTGATCTTATATTTGATCTTACACATTGCTGATCTTATGTTTGATCTTACACATTGCTGATTTTTATGTTTGATCTTACACATTGCTGAACTTATGTTTGATCTTACACATTGCTAAACTTATGTTTGATCTTACACATTGCTGATCTTATGTTTGATCTTACGCATTGGTGATCTTATGTTTGATCTTACACATTGCTGATTTTTATGTTTGATCTTACACATTGCTGATCTTATGTTTGATCTTACGCATTGCTGAACTTATGTTTGATCTTACAAATTGCTGATCTTATGTTTGATCTTACACATTGCTGATCTTACATGTATGTTTGATCTTACACATTGCTGATCTTACATGTATGTTTGATCTTACACATTGCTGATCTTACATGTATGTTTGATCTTACACATTGCTGATTCTTATGTTTGATCTTACACATTGCCCAATGCAATCAATCTTAGAAATTAGCCCCATTATTAAGCACTAAGCTTTACAGGACCCTGGTAACAATTAGTCTGCAAGCACAGACTCTTATTTGATACTTTAACCAATAACAGGTCTAGAGTAAAGACTAGATGCCAAAGGCTCTGTCTGTGTCAAATAACAGCCAGCCAAAGTACATAGTGAATCTAGTCTCACTACCTCAGACTCTGCATTATGCACTCTGCGAAACCAAGGGTCTGTGTCTGCAGACTAGGTATTAACAATGTTGTTATTGTTTTTTCTTGTCACCATGCGGTGGTATGTATAACACCGTATACAGGTTTCACTGTATATCAACAATACTTACTCTATCCATTTGTGTGAATATCTTATGTACTCTCTTCTCTGGTGTATCTTCATCATGGGGAAGATCTAACATATTGCCCTGGAAAAAAAATAAAAATAAACAAAATCAAAATTGATATCAATTTACTGCCAAAAACAGGATAATCTGTAATCTGATGCAAATTGACTTTTCTTCTCTGAATTTTGCTATAATCACCTATTTGCTTCATGCTTTTCATATTCAGTTGTTTTCCTGGAATATGTGTGAGCAGTGGAGGTAGTGGATTTAGGTGAGGATATTTGCCGTGCAAATGCCCTCCTAAAAAAAAGAAATGTGTCGCCCTTGTGAAGTGCTGACCTTATAAAGTTTTCAATATGCTGGTATGACTTTCAAGCATGGCAGTGGCAAAAAGGGGTAAGAAACAAATGTGCAAACTATTCATGACCAAAGTTTGAGAAAACATTAGGGAAGTTTAAAGACACATGTATGTAAATCTCAAACTGAGAATTATCACAAGTGGTACAAACTACTCTCCATTTGAAAGCACTATAGGTGGAGTGATTGCAACTTTTAAAATAGTATCTTTCTTATTTTTTGTCCAATTTTGTTCAAACTTTTCACCAATTGGATCTGTCATTCTTCTTCTTCATTTTTCTTTGTACTGGATTCACCATTATACAAATATTATATATTTAAAAACATAACTTTGCCTTCCTGTTTGATGATATTCATGAGCCATCCTGTGCTTGAAATGGGATATTTATTAAATTAATGTTGCCAATTTAAGGAAGATTAAAGATTAGCCATTCATATCTTGACAAAATTCAGTACCTCCTATATATTGTATACTTACAACCATCCTGTATATTGCTTCTACTATGTGTAGCATCTCTTGTTTAGTGATGAAACCATCTTTATCTAAGTCATATAAATCAAAGGCCCCTGTGTGGTAAAAGAGAAAGGATGAATAATGTGTACTTAAATACAGTGAAATTATTCAAATATTTCAGAATACATTAGCATCACTACACTTTCAAGTTAGACATAGAGTGGTTCTTTATGAGTAGAATTTTTGTATGCATTTTGGTTCAAACTACACATACTTCATCTTTTCATCATCAGTATGATCTATTGTTCACCATAACCACCAACTGTATCAATATTGTGTTATTTAGTCACTTATACAACCAGAACCACCACCATCATCATTATCATCATCACTACCACAACCACCACCACCAACTTCATCCTCATCACCAACACCAAACATACTTACACTATAACCATCATCATCATCAATCATCATCATCATTATCATCATCATCATCATCATCATCACCACCACCACCACCAACACCACCAGCACCTCCATCATCACCATCATCATTGATAATCATCATCATCATCATCATCATCATCATCACTATCATCGACACCACCTCCACCACCACCACCATCATCATCACCACCACTACCACCACCACCATCATCACTATCATCCTTGATCATCATCATCATCATTATCATCATCATCATCATCACCATCATCATTATCACCACCACCACCACCACCACCACCACCATCATCATCATCATCATCATCATCATCATCATCATCATCATCATCATCATCATCATCATCATCATCATCATCATCATCATCACCACCACCACCATCATCATTGATCATCATTGATCATCATCATCGTCTTCATCATCATCACCATCATAATCATCATCATCATCATCATCATCATCATCATCATCATCATCACCATCACCATCATCATCATCATCATCATCAACATTACACCTTCTCTCACTCTGATATGAACTACATAATAATTTTCAGACTATTCAGTTCACCAATGTAGAGTATACCATATAAAACCATACCCCCAACAATACCACTGCCACCACCAATTTCATCCTTCTCGTCTTCTTGCCATGACAACGGCTCCGTGAGCCTTCCTCATCTTCTCCTTAGCTCTCATTAAAAAGCCATCAAGGGGCTAGGAGAAGTACAACAAACGCTAGAATCTATTATCCATCTGTAATTTTGGACCAGAGGCAAGGTACACCCAATCCCCTGATGTGGTCAAGGTGTATGTATCACCCTTCGTCAGTAGCATAGCCACAATTTCAATTACGATCTTACCCTGCCAATTAAACAAAATGCAAATATTACCGACAGAGATTTTTTAGTTACAGATCTATTACTCTTAACCTGAATAAACACATTGACACACCAAATTCAAAGCTGCATGGATCCGCAAACTAGTTTCATTGGGATCAATTAATCCTCACTTAGAATCTAATCTCATTTTCACCACATTATTTCCCGATACATGTATGCCTGGCGAGACTGCAATCTTTTTTATTTTCATTATGATTAAAATAACTTTTAAGTTTTAAATATAGTCTTAGCCTTTGTAAAGCACCCTTATCAATTGCACATATTTTGAAAAAATGAACAGTTTGCTACTTAAACATTAAAAAGATGAATTTATTTTCATCACTCTTGAAATTGACGAAATTCTTCTAACATTCTGTCACTTTTGGAACCGCCACTAGCAATGCAGGTAACTGCGTGCCTGGATAAGATTTCACACATGTACATCAGATTTCATTGTACTACATGAACATGTAGAGTCAGGGGGATAAATACTCAAGGGAAATGATGTGTTTCTGACTATGAATATACAATGAACAAAGAGAGTGGTTAAAATGCGTATGTGATCGAAACAATATCTTCCACTTCATCACCAATTGGCCATGCATTTAAACATCAAAGTAGACATACTGTATGCTTAGGAATTATACATGGCATCGATAACTCTCTAATAAACATTGCCAAATAATTGTATGTTTCTTCAAGATCAAAAGACAATTTTGTGCAGGACAAGTAAAAAAAGAAGAAAAAAAAAAGAAAGCATTGAAATCTTACGGTACATGTATTTATATCATTCCACAGTACAAGGGAGGGAAACAGAAGTCATCATGTCAAAATTTTAATTTTTTTAATTTTTTTTTTAATTTTAATTTTTTTACTAATCAGAAGCAAGAATTACGTTTGAATTCTCGAGTTGCACATCCTTTTCTTATTAAAAAGAGATGTAGCCTTACTTTCAAATCTAGCTTTATTAAAAAAAAGAAACACGATAGCATTTAAGCCAAATCTTCAAATAAGCAAGGCAATATTTTCTATGAACTATAGGAACTACACATTTCATGATTATATAACGCCCCTCACCGTTCTTACTTTAAATAATAAATCACATATATATAGGCACCACAGAAATTATAAATGCTGAATTCATATTGATGTGATTTTACAAGCTATAACTTTGATGTTTCAGCTGAATTATTCATCAGTATTTTTCCACCCCATTTACAACATGGTGATAACAGAGTATTTTGATCTGATAATACATACTTAATATGTATCATCTTGTGGAAAACATGTTAGCATTTATAATTCAAAGTGCATTAACAAATGTACCTGCATATTTTATTATGCACCTGTAGTAGTTTTGATGAGTGACCATAATGCCATACAGACATAAAATTATGAAAAATGCATTTTACATCTCTGTAGACCACAATTTTCCAGGTCAGAATCAGAGAATTGAATGAAGCAGAAAACAATTATCAGGGGTGAGTTTCACAAAATAGATATATATATATTCGTTTACTGGATTGGCCAGTCACAGCATAACAAAATGTACTTGTTTGTGAAGTGTTTGTCACTTGCATTTTTTTGGCCTGGTTACAAAATAAAGGTGGTCAACATTTAAAAAAATAAATGTAATGAATCAGGCCAATTAATGAGTAACTGATGATATGAATGACTGGCTTGTCACTGTTCAAATTCTGCCGAGCTTCATGTATATAAATGTCCAGCTTGCCATAGTACAGTTCAAATTCTGCCAAGGAACACTAAAAGAAACAACCGTGATATAGATGACTGGCTTGCCATAGTAAAGTTAAAATTCTTTTGAGCTTCATTTATTAAAGGTAACTGGTGATACAGATAGTTCGCCTCCCACAAAAGATTTCAAATTCTGTTGAGCCTCCTTCATCTTTTATGCTTTTCACACTGTACTTTTTTTCCTTAACCCCGGGAAATTGATGGGGCTATGATTTCCCGGGGTTAAGCTTAGCCCACTTCGTTTTCACACTACGTTTGAGCAAAGTGGGCTAGCACGGTAAATAGTACGGTACTATCTGGCCCTGCAAAAAAGCAGGGTTAGCCGGCTTATTGTGGTGCTAGCACCACAATTGCGGTGCTAAGAGATGCAGTGTGAAACGAAACCGGGCTAAGGAAAAGTGGGGCTAAGCAATAGCCAATCACAGAAGTTGAAATTGCACGTAAATCATGCGCTGTATGGTAAAATCATCAATATTCATGAGCTGTGGGATAGTCAGGGGTTAAGGCGTTAACCCCGGATAAGCAGATAGTATGGGGTTAAGAAAGACAGTGTGAATCCAAAAAAAGATAGTATGGGGTTAAGGATAGTCCGGGTTTAAGGATAGTATGGGGTTAAGAAAATGCAATGTGAAAAGCATATTTGTGAAACACCCCCTTACATGGACATTGATAATATAGAAAGATGATTGAATGAAAAGGATGCGGTATCTACTTACAATCTAACTTCTCGTCTAACGTCCCCCTCGATGTCACTGATAGCGCACAAATGAATTCCTTGAAAGAAATACTTCCATCCTGAGGAAAAAGACATAATGGAGAAGAAATAAATACAGATGAGGGGATGTAAGATGAAAGTCAACCCACAATCCGATTTAGTTTGTCATCGAGTTAAGCGTATCTCTGGGGTCAATTGTGGCTTTGTGTTTTCAAGCAAGATGGAATTGAGTCATGTACTTTAAAGTGGAAGTGAACCCTATTAATAAGTCCAATTTATGATAATAATAAAATTGAAAATCAAACAAGCATGGTACTGAAAATTGAATTAAAAACAAATGTAACATAAGAAAGTTATGATATTCTAAGTTTTCTCTTATTTTTAGCAAAGCAGTTATATTATGCAAAACATTGTGATATGAGCAAGCTGGTCAGATCAAACATTCACTTCCGGTATTTCTTTTCTAGTTTATTGCAATAATTATACACAATATTCTATTTTTCAGATTTGACAATAAAGGGGAGTCTTCATTGAATTCAACGCTGACAATTGCACATATTCAAGGAGGAATTAAACTTTGTTTCACATTGTATTGAAGAACAATTCCCTATTATAGAAATTGGGTGATATCATCAGTTACCCCATTAAACTGTTCTGTGAAATAAGCAACATTTTTTTTAATATAACTTTATCATTTTACATTCAATTTTTGTTTTACTTTTAAAAATTGACATTAAGCTTGTTTGATTACTCTCCTTTCATTAATATGAACTTTGTGAGAGGTTGTACTTCCCTATTGAAATGCAAGATATTAAACAAAAATTTCAAAAAGAATACATCAAATGAATACATTGTCCCTTTCCTCTTTAAAAAAGTGTGAATTGTGTCTTTGACGTTAATTGACAAGTAGGAAAAATTGCAAAAATATTTTTCATCCTGTTTGTCACTTTGATAATTCAATAAATAACAATTATATAATGTTCGTGGGGGAACATTATTTACAATCAATTTGCCTTCAAGGCTTTCTCCCCATTAATCCAGCTTGAATAAACTTTTGCCCTTTTCTACCTGTTCATTCTGACATTTGATAATTGAATTATTGTCAAGTTTAACTTTAATGTGCTCTGTACAATTACTTTCCACAACGTGGAACAGAGGCTAGATAAAATATGAAATATGATTATCACGAATGCCCTGTTCAGACTTCATATTGATAAGGTGGCATCTGAGATGTTAGCCTGCATGTCACGTTTCTTGATAATACAGGTGACAGGTTCTTTAAAATATTCACAAAATGAATATTTAATTTAATGGCCATCAGATATCAATAATAAACTCATAACTTAATGCTGTTTTTCATGCCCTTTAAATTGAATTCAGACAAAAGAGTGTATTAAAGTCATAAATGCAATGAAAATAAAACTGTAAGTAATCTGTCCATTTAACCTGTCTATAGTATGAACATTACATGTAGCATAATTTGCCAAATTTTGTCTGCATGGAAACATGTTTTTCTATGATTTTCACTTTTTAAAATTGCCACAACTGATTTATCATGAGTTGTACAGACATCAAAGAACACAAAATGTAATACTTAAAACACCGAAGACCACTGCATTTGAATGTTAGAAAACATGAAACTGGGGTCTAAAATCTCGACAATGAAATCTGGTTGGCTCTTTTATACTCAGTGGGAGAAGCCACTGTGTGGTGATACCAGCTAATATTTGCCATAGAGATAAATCAACATGGCATTCAGAGCTTATACCAGTGAGAGTAGTACAAGTCTGTGTTCCCATGTTCATACCAATCTCATATTAGGCCTATATATTGGGCGAATATTCAATTCAATTCAATTCAATCATGGTTTATTTCGTATAAAAGCAACACATGTTCCACAGCCAAAAGGCTGAAATTAGCATGTTTACAATAAAATGTTCACAGGTCATACATGGCTAAAAGCAACAATTACAATTTAAACAGGTACATGTAAGGATTTATGGTGTACATAAAAATTCATTAAATATAATAAAAAAGAATGAAAAAAAACTATGTAAATACAATATTAAAAAGTGATGGATATTAGACAATTAAAAATTCAAATATTAATTGGATTGAAATGGAGACTAAAACAATAGCAAAAATTGGAGTTGATTTCAAGGCTATGAAAGTAAACATTTATTCAGAATTGAGTAAATCAATAAAAAATGGTATTGCACTTTTTCTAAAACGATCTGTTTTGCATTTTATCTGAGCAAAGTTTGGAACTCTTCTTAATGAGATTGAGACATTTTTCCTATTTGGTATAGCCAGTTAATACAGTGAGGGTTTTTAAAAGAGATTTAGCAAACTCCATACACAGATTTTTTCGTCTTCTCTCTAGACATTCCAATCCACATTTTGTTAGTGCATTTTCATAGGCTATATAATCTGAACCAAGAATTATTTTGCAAACTCTTTTTTTTGTATTTATTCTAAGTCCTTTACCTTAATAGCAGTTAGTGAGCACTGTGTTGAATACCGGTACACAATACTCCAATATTGGATGAATAATATGAATATATCCAATGTAAATTTGAACAAGGTCTGACATAGGGAGTTTATATAATTGTTTGACAAGTCTGAACATATACAATTTTTTGTTACACCTTTTTATGATATCTGAAATTTGTTTATCCCATTTTAAGTTTGACTGAATATAATTTTGACCAAATATATTTGACCAAAGAAAAAACAACGACTATGTTCGAATATTCATTCATAGATTTCTTGGAATGTTTATAACGCGCAAAACATAATTGATGTGATGACACAATTTTTTATTAATGATAATAGTATTCCGCTTTTATATAGTGCTCAATACATTGGAACAACGTCTCCAGATATATTACTAATAATGTACTCCACTATTTTATCAAGATATACACCTGACTTTTTGGTATTCGGATGTTTTAATGTGTTTTTTTAATGAAAAAAAACATGACTAGATGTCATTATCAATACTAATGATGATAATAATATTGTTGGCTTATAGCACAGAAAGAGCTCAACCACACCTTCCATTGCATCACTGTGGCTGAACAGCAATATCACAGAAATTTTCAAGCTTGCCGCAAGCTTGCGGCGTGCTAGTAACTACCATGCGGCTAGCTTAATTAGCATGTAATATGCGTGCAGAGTAATATTTAAGCAATCTTTTAGCGAGCAGGAACTGTTCGCTAGCATGCACTCGCTTATTAAGCGAGCGCCCTGCTAGTCGCTAAAATTTCTGTATATATTTCTGTATAAATTTCTCTATATACGCTAAAATTTCTGTATATACGTGGTTAGAAAATTTATCCTTAAAATAAAAGAAGTTCCTGCAGCAGAGTCTCGAGAACACCTGTAATCTTACCAGATTGCGTAATCTTACATTATATCAAGTAAAGTTACAGGAAATTGGTATTTGGTGTATGGAACCTTACAAATAATAAAACACCCTTTTTAAACAGAATTATTATGTTAAATTGCACAAAAATTCCTGTTTTATGAATTTACAGAATGATTCTGTTATTGCTTTCTGCAAAATCTTCCTTTTTTTTCCCTGTAAAATCAGGGTTTTTTCAACAGTGTATATATGCAAGCCATTAATATTGCTGCCTAGATTGATGAGGAATATCCTTTGAGGACCACCATACATTTTAAATCATGAAAATTTTCTCCTAGTTCAGGGGCACATTGCACGAAGGGTTTCTTTTTAAGGGGGAGACCACCCTGACATAAAGTTGATTTTAATAAAAGCACAATATCAAAAGAACATATTGGTGATGATTGATTTTTTAAAAGATCCATCAAATATTAAAGGGATGGTCCGGGCTGAAAGTATGTATAGCTTAATAAATAGAGTAGAATTCACATAGCAAAATGCCGAAAATTTTATCAAAATCGGTTAACAAATAACAAAGTTCTTAAATTTTAAAGTTTAGCAATATTTTGTGAAAATAGTCGTCATGAATATTCATTAGGTGGGCTGATGATGTCACATCTCCACTTGCTCTTTTGTATTTTAGTATATGAAATTAGGTTTATTCAATTTTTTTCCTCCAAGAACTAGAAAAATCGGATTGACAACTGATTTAGTGCATTAGATATTTATTGCTGCAAGTTATTTCATTATAAGGGAGACAAATCATTCACACAAGTATGAAATAATGAAAAAGTTATGATTTTATGTAATAACATAAGAAAACGGAAAGTGGAGATGTGACATCATCAGCCCACCTAATGAATATTCATGACGACTGTTTTCACAAAATATTGCTAAACTTTAAACTTCAATAACTTTATTATTTGTTATCCGATTTTGATGAAATTTTCGGCATTTCTACTCTATGTATTAAGATATAAATATTTTCAGCCCGGACCACCCCTTTAACACTATACCAATCTCTAATTTTTTATTTTGTGAATCCAAATGCAAAAAGCTCCTTAATTTGTCAAGCAATATGAACACCATAAAATACAATTTTCTGTGAAAAGTGAAAATAATTTCAATCATCTGACACATCATTATTTTGTACCATCTTCAATAAGGGAAATCTTTTCAGTCATCATGAACCATTGAAAAAAATGGAAAATTATTGAAATAATACAATGGGGAATCTGCCAACATGGCATCACAAAACATTATAAATCTATACCTCAGTTAATATTTCATGGATTTTCACTAAATCTTCACAAAGTCTTCATCAATATTTAATATCTTAACTTTTTCACTTTTATAATGACACGTCTATATTGTTAGGGTGATTTAACCCCTCTATCAAGTTTTGTTTTTGGATAATGCACACGTTCCTCTCAAAACAAACCGGACATCAGCAAGATGCTCAATTCGGGGTAGAGTATTTGATTACAAAGTAAATGAAGAGGCCAGGAAGCCAAAGCATAATGTAAATATTTTGATAGCTCTTCTAATATTCTGCTCAAAAGGTTATATTCAGTTTCATCATTCTGGGATGTAGGCCTATTATACAGTGCGTCCCAGAAAAAACGAAACCGAGATTTAGCGATGATTTATCATAACTTAATCATAAATAAAATAGACAAATGACCTACCAATGTAAAGCTTAGAATCTCCTCTTTCATCTGATATTACTTAGATAATTCCTCATTCACGCATGAGTGAGCAAAAACAATTTGAAGAAAGAATACCAAGGGGTATCTGAATTTCAAAGAGAAAATCACATGACTGAAAAGTTCAATATCTGCTCTTTTATTTGATACCTTAATCACAGAAAATGGTCAAGAAGTAAAAAAGTTATGATCCCTCGAAACAATGCTTGTATTTCCATAATTTCATTAAATAAACGTGTTTTCACTGGCTTCCCACAGAAGCTATCGCACGGTAACAAAAGACTTAATGCATGGCTGATCGTCAACAAAACGGAATGTCGAGAGAGTTTGAATGCTAGCCTGTAAAACCTCTTCATTTTATGAAATTATTGAAATTCAAGCCTTATTTCAAATAACCAGAACTTTGTTATTTCTTGACCATTTTCTGTAATTGAGGTATCAAATTAAAGAGCAGATATTGAACTTTTTAATCATGTGGTTTTCTTTTTAAAACCCAGATACGGCCTGCCAAATGAGTTTTTGGTATCCTTTCTTCAAATTGTTTTTGCTCACTCATGCGTGAATGAGGAATTATCTAAGTAATACCAGATGAAAGAGGAGATTCTAAGCTTTAAAATGGTAGGTCATTTGTCTATTGTATTTGTGACTAAGTTATGATAAATCATCGATAAATCTCGGTTTCGTTTTTTGTGGGACGCACTGTATAGACAATGTTAGGTCTATCAAGTAACAATCTCATCATCAAGCCATGCATATTTTGGGGGTTTACAGGGGGGGGGGGGGCAGATCGAAAAAGAATAAAACATTCCCCTGCAAGTTCGAATCTCATGGTGTCATTGCTATCCTTTAACAAGAAATATATCTACAATTGCCGCTCTCCACCCTGGAGTTAAATGGTTGCCCATTTATTGTTCACTTCTGAGCATGGTTGCCATTCCCAAGCAGGACATAAACTGAATGTCGTAACAATCTAGTTTGCTGTCCAAACCCTTCACTCAACTAAAGTGGTCTGAATTATGCAGCTTGAAGTTCCCTGGAGTCAGGGGCGGATCAAGGATTTTGCAAAATGGGAGGCATTTCCCCCAAAAAAGGACTTCACTCCCAATTAAGGGTGATCTATGTCAGGAAAAATTTGACAAGCAAAATTAAAAAAAAGGTCCTCGCTGGAGTATTCATGACATATTCCCCTAACAAATATTTGTTATGCTTCTCAAAAGGGAGGGGGGGGTATGGGTTTGATGTGCCCATACCTTGATCAGTAAATTGCCAATTTGTCTACTGCCAACTCGTCCACTCACCACATGGTCTACTTTCATTTAGTCTAATGCCATTCCATCCATCAACATTCGTCTAACAATCACTTGGTCCAATCATCACCTCGTCTAATCACCATTTCTTCTATGACCATTTCGTCTCATAAACATTTAGCCTAATATCTATTTCATTTTCATTCATTTTGCACAAGTTAACACTTATACCCTTTTTACACAGGATTTTCTTAGCCCCGGACTATCGCTAACCCCGTACTATCCTTAACCCCGTACTATTTTTTTTCCTTTTCACACATGCCAAATTGTTATTGCTAACCCCGGATAAGGAATACTTGCTTTTCACACACGAAACTCGCTAACCCCGGACTAGTGGTAGCTCATTCACTCGTACCCTTTTTACGCACGCTAAAATTTCCTTAACCCCGTACTATAGGTGGGGCTAAATTGCCATTTAGCCCCACCTATAGTACGGGGTTAAGCTTAGCCCACTTTCGTTTTACACTAGCGATCTTAACCCAGTACAATCGCTCTTAGCACCGCAATTGCTGGGATAACCCTGCTTTTTTTGCAGGGCCAAATAATCCCGTACTAAAGGTGGGGTTAGCCCACTTTGCAAAAATGCTGTGTAAAAAGAAAGTGGGCTAAGCTTAACCCCGTACTATAGGTGGGGCTAAATGGCAATTTAGCCCCACCTATAGTACGGGGTTAAGGAAATTTCAGCGTGTGTAAAAAGGGTATTAGTCCAATTAGACCAAATGGTATATAGACTAAATGGCTATTGGACCAACTGGTTATTAGACGGAATGGCATTAGACTAAATGAAAGTAGACCCTGTGATGAGTGGACGAACTGATGGTAGACCGAATGATAGTAGAAGAGTTGGCAATTGGACGAATTGGCATTAGACGAATTGATAATAACCCCTGGATCTGCCACTGGTTACATTGGCTTGTGTGAAGAAGGTTGTATGTGTCTTGTGTGTGTGTGAGTGAGATTTTAAAGACGTGTATCAATCAGATTTTTTACATATGGGACCAACTCTAAACATCACCATGCGAAAGACATGACCAGGGCTTGAACCTCGAACCTGTGCATCAATTTGTAACTTGCTCCCCTCATTTAGCTTGGATTACGGGCACACGCCACATCACCAAGATACACTCATTTGTGCTAGTCTTGTATCACAACTCACTCGTTGTTTATACTATATCAACATCATTATTATTTGAGATTTAAAAATAAATCTTTTACTTACTGCCTATATCTGAAACATTAGCTCAACATTGCGATGAATTGGGATTTCCAGAGCAAATTTTCTTTCTTAGTTTCCAGGGCTCATAAGTGGACTTGAGGGGCTTAATCACCCCCCCCCCCCAGCCCCCGTGTAATTTTTTCCTGATTGTAGGGTTTCACTAAGTATCTTGACAATAATTTTTATCAAATCTGTTTAAAGCCTATTTAGAAGCAATAATTTCAGGAGCTTATCTGCTTTATAAATTGTTTCATGAAACACGCCCCTGGATTTACTCTGTTTCATCCATGTGTAATGTAAAATGGAGTTAACACTCTATAAGGATTTAAAGGTCAAGTTCACCCCAACAAAAAGTTGATTTGAATAAAAAGAGAAAAATTCAACAAGCATAACACTGATATTTTCATCCAAATCGGATGTAAAATAAGAAAGTTATGACATTTTAAA
Source organism: Lytechinus pictus (assembly GCF_037042905.1). NCBI lineage: Eukaryota > Metazoa > Echinodermata > Echinoidea > Temnopleuroida > Toxopneustidae > Lytechinus > Lytechinus pictus. The sequence continues at coordinate 24,376,829 of NC_087259.1, forward strand.
GTTTTGCTTAATTTCACAAAACAGATGCACATCCTGGTGGGTATGCAAATGAGGAGACTGATGACATCATCTACTCACTATTTCTTTTCTATTTTATTATATATAAAAAAATAGAGAATATTGTATTTTTCTCCTTATTGTCAAGTGAAACAACTAGTAATTCCTCCCTGAACAAGTGGAATGAGCATTGATTAATACTATATGATTCAGTCAAGTAAAGTTGGTCCTTATTGTCAAATCTATAAAAATGAAATATTGTTTAATTCAAACAATAAAAACAAAAGAAATAGTGAGTGAGGGACATCATCGACTGTCTCATTTGAGTTGTGCATATATCACTATTTTGTGAAAAATAAGCAAAACTTCAAAATGTCATAACTTTCTTATTTTACATCTGATTTTGATGAAATTTTCAGCATTTTGCTAGTTTGATTTTTCTCTATTTATTCAAATCAACATTTTTCTGGGGTGGATTTGACCTTTACAATAAATCAAGATCAGCTGTAAATACGATACTGGATTTACATTTAATCTTAAAGGATTAATTTTAAATCTCAAAAGATTTGAATTCAAATCATTTAGCTTCAAATTTAAATCCACAAGGTTTAAATCTGAGTAGCCATTACAAATTTGATATTGCTATCAACTATTTCGCCCTTGCGTGAACACTTCATAATTCAAATGTGTCATTCAAATCTCATTAATGATGTGCAAGCTGTCCATATCATGCCTTCATTTTATCAATGTAAATTTGTTACCCCGGATGTTATGAGTACCAGTAAAATACACATGCACATCTGCGATATATTGAATTTCAGCTAGGTTATACTGCCTCTCACGTCCCTGTACAGGCTTTTCGAGAAACATATCAGAGCTGTCTGCACCAACCTGAGTTTAAAATAATCATGCTTTTTCTGATCCAGCAAATTATCCTGATTCAAACAATCTCGAGATTATTTGTAATGGAGACGCAATCACCGCGATAGTTTACTGGATTAATCTCAAGATTGCAATTCTAAGTCAACTTGGGATTATTAGCAATAGCATAATTTCGGCGGACTGATGGGAGTACAACCGCAGGAAGTTATTAAAAACTAACAAAAGTTTAATAAGAAATGGCATCAAGTTCATCTACCTTTTTCAATGAGGCAGCACATCCAGACAAGGGAACACAAATAGACATGTGTTGCAATTAGTAGTGACTATCTTATCACTTTTTCCTTCAACACACATGAAAGTCAATACATGGGACTACATGGTCCAGCTGAATCAACAGATGTATAATTCCCTACTGCACACATTGGGCCTGTATTGATCATTCATCCGCACGCCTCCATGGCTAATGCACTCAACATATTTTTGTTCCAACTTTCGTCGCCTTCACTGTGACGCAAAAAAAAACCCATCTGCGATGGTTGGGACAGAATAATCTTGTTAAAAATATAAGACCATTATCAAATTGATATACGAGTCCTTTTCAGCACCTTATAAAAAAATAAAGTGACGCATAAAATCATTTCCAATCCTGTTGGCTTAAAATCCATAAGTCGTCTTCTTGAATGGGACAAAAAGTCAAGCTCAAATTAAAACCAGTCTATACAGTGTAGTTTTGTAAAATGCGCCATAATGTGAAGCACATTTGAGTACCATCTCACATTTAGATAATACAGAAGTATGGTGGCATTATATCATTTTCAACCATTAACATTCAAGTTTTGGAAGCGTTTTGTATATCTTCTTCTTCTAGTTCCTTTGTTATACCGAGGTTGTTTTTACCTGACTGCTAAGAAAGCACGAATGCCTGTGAGCAAGCAACCAGGGGACCAACGGCTTAAGGTCCTCTCCGAGGGACCTGGTAATGAGGATAAATGCCTTACCAAAGGGCACTAGCGCACCACTTGGGAATCGAACCCGGGTCACCGGAATCCGAAACCCCCGCTCTACCGACTGAGCTATCGCGCCTCCTCTAAATCTGTTTTCAATACTATCACTAGCATAGTTGGTGTTATCATTATATCTATAATTTTCATTGAATCAATCATATAATGTATTAATTTATGTAGTAGCTTATTTATTTCATTTATCTAATTTATTCACTCACCCATTTTGAAATCATATTCATTTTTTTATATTTCTATTTCTCTATTTGTTTATTCATCTATCTTTATACATGCATGTAATTTTCATTTTATATTTGACCTATTATTTGAATGTGTATTTGTATTATTATTTTTTTTTTTTTTTGGGGGGGGTGGGTAATGAGAATCATTAGTGTTTTTTTCTATACATTTATCACTTAAATTTCATATTGACATGATGTCCCCCTTTAAGACCAAGCTTTCCCTGTCTCTCTATGAACACACATGATGAAGTATACATGTAGTGTGGAGTCAAATGTTGTTCTTTCGAGGCCCTTTCTAACCCACCCTCTTACAAAAATTTTGAAGAGCTGTAGTAGTACAACACTTGTCTCCTGTGCAAAAATTGGTGTAGATTCTTACCTACATGAAGCTGAGCTATGTATAGACCAAAAAAGGGGAAAAGGGAACCCCCATTTTACTGGTTCTTGAAACTTGTATACTAAAGAATAAACTGCCTATAGAATAAACTGTATATATATATATATATATATATATATAATTATGCCTTACATCAAATCATGTTTTCATTTACATGTATGTAAGGATGAATGCAAGAATGTGATCAAAGTTTTTATGTGTTCATCCTTCAAAATATCTGATATGTTAATTGAACATTCACATCAACCTGAACCATGTAAAGTTCCTGTATTTTCAAAGCCACCAAGAAATGAGTACCACACTTACATTCTCACAATTTGCTTTCACGCTGCAAAATATCCCTGCAACTTTGGATAAATCCCTGCAAAGTTCCTACTAGCTTGTGTGGGTATTCTAATTCAGGGGTATTGCAAATTATACATTTCACACTGGCAAAAACCTGACAATTATTTTTCTTTGCTTGTTTTGGAGGCAAAGACATATCAGAAAATATATACCAGGTATTTTTTTTTATCAGGTGGGTATAAAAGGTTCTAGGTGACCTTAGAGGTACCCCACTGATCAGCTTCCCAGAAGAATGAGAAAGTGAAAGAAAAAGGAGATGGAGCGAGGAAAAGAGAAAGATGAAAACAGAGAAGAAAGAGAAAGAAAGAGGTGGAATAAGGTTAAGATAGAAGGATAAATAAGATGAAAACAGAGAGAAAAAAGGAAGAGATGGAATAAGGAAGAAGGATAAAGAAAGATGAAAACAGAGAGGAAAGAGAAAAATATGAAATAAGAAAGAATGATAAAGATGAAGACAAAGAGGAGTGAGAAAGAGATGGATAAAGAGAGCATACAGAAAGAAAAAAAACAGAGAGGAAAGAGGGAGATATGGAAAAGGGAGAAGGAAAAGGGAAAAGAAACTTGAAAACAGGGAGGAAAGAAGAGATGATGGAGAAAGGGAGAAGGGACGGGGTAAGAAAAAGTGATGGAGAAAAGGAGAGATAAGATGAAGTAAGGGAGAAGGTTAAGAGGAGGAAGAGGGACAGAGATGTTGAGAAAGAGAGAAAAATAGAGATGTATAAACTTGTGATAAGTTCCTGAATTTACGAGCATGCGCACTATGGTCTGATAAACAAGCAAGGCGCGAGATTCAAAATCGCTAGCTCGGCAGCCACCAATGGCACCCACACCCAACTGAGTGCGGGGCTAAAACTTCCTGTAATTTGCCTTCACGTTGCAGAAATACCTGCAACCTTGGAAAATCACCGCGAAAGTTCTTGTAATTTTGACAAGTACCTACTATTTAATGGGTATTTTCTTTCAGGGAGATTGCAGATAATTTGTTTTCACACTCTCAAAATTACCTGGTATTTTCTGATGGGAGTAAATTACCTGATCAGAACTTCGAGGCTGTCTGAAACCACCTATTGAGTCATTTACTTTTCAAGGCTCAGCAGTTTGAAACCAATTAAAAGCTACCAGAATAATTATTTTGAAACAATGCATGAATGTGTTAACAGCACATACACTTCAGCTCTCCTTTCCCCCTTGGCCATAGTCTCTCGATCAAAAGACGTTTCACTGTTACAATGAACTTGAAGTCCATGCTATTTTCACCAAACGTTGCACGGTTACTTTGGTAGTGCCTTCATGAAAATACAGTATACACAGAAACCTATATAGTTTCAAAATTTAAACTTTTGTAGAGTGACGAAATGAAGATATTGGGCATAATGTTAGACATCACAGGATCACAACAAATGAGTTTAAAGGAGAATGAAACCCTTGAAACCAGCTGAATCCATATCAAAGAGAAAAATCAAAGAAACATATTGTTGAAAGTTTGAGGAAGATTGAATGAATAATAAGAAAGTTATGAGCATTTGAATATTGAGATCACTAATGCCATGTAGATCCTCCCATTGGCAATGCGACCAAGATCTGTGATGTCACACACGTACAACTCCCTCATTGCTTTAGTACTTATTTCACTTATATTCTCACTTTTATAGAATCTATCACAAGGTGAGGTGTTCTCTTTATGAGAGGACAAGTACAGAGGTTTCACAACATTATATCATTGATGAATCGTTTGTCATATGATTAGAATGAGCAAAAAGAGATGTTTTGGGGTATATTTTCAGTGTCCAAAAGGGGAGAGTTGTTCATCTGTGACATCATAGATCTTGGTCGCATTGCCAATAGGAGGATCTCCATAGCATTAGTGATCTCAACATTCAAATGCTCATGACTCTTCTATTGCTAGTCCTATTTTACTCAAACTTTTGTTGATCTTATTCTTTGATTTTTCTGCTTTCACAAAAGCTAACTTGCTCCAAGAGTTTCATTCTCCTTTAATTTAAATCCCTATTACTACAAGAAATCCAATAGAAACATAATCAAATTTTCCAGTTTAGTTCAGAAATTTGTATAAACGATGAAAAACTGGTATCTCTATTGGGGTCTATGTTCTCAATTTTCAATTCAATCAGATTCCATTAAAACAATACACAAAAAAGTCTGGAGACTAAAATCAAAAGTTTACATTTACTGTATGATTGGATATATAAAAACAAACGAAAGAAGCTACATGTTGCAGTGCACTCTTCTCCAAAAAGAAAAAGAAACAGTTAAATATCACAAAACATACCTCTCCATTTTATAAATCAATTTCATCCAAATTTGCAAATTCATAATGAAATATACATTAGCAAATTAATTTTTAAAAAGGTCCAGGAAAGAGTTATTAAACTATCAGCGACATCTTTATTGTTGTACATGTGCTTAAAAAAAACCCACAAAAATAAGCCAGATTGGAATATGGGCCCCGTCTTATAAAGAGTTACGATTGATCCGATCAATCGCAACTATGGACGGCCAGCAACATCAACATGTATTATTCATGTTTGTTCAAAATATTTTCTAGCTATGATGTATATTCATGCATTCATTTTTTTCTTGAAAATTCACTGCGCTTCTCTTTGTTTACAAAGGACATTGTGCAAATTTCCTATAGAAAAAAATTATGACACTGATGGATTTCCATAGAGCTACGATTGATTGGATAGACCCTGGACTTATAATCATTGGTGACACAGCCTGAAAGGATATACAATGTAATCATACTCTCTGTTGGTGGCACATTTCCCTAGACATAAGAATGGGCTTTCACATTGACACTTTGACCCTGGTGATATTCTTCTACAGTAATGCATTTGTGGCATTGGCAATCTTACCAGGGCTCTTTTAATATGCTACATTATCTATTTGACCCACATACAGTACATGTATATGTTCCTGCTCTACTTTATACCTGATGCACAAGCTTTTGCAAAGAACAGTATCATTTCCTGATAATCAGCCTTAAAGGGGCACAAATGAGCATTTTTTTTCATATCAACATGCTTATATAGCGCATATCAATGCCAAATGCTTCCCTATACACTCTCTGATGAAGACAGAAAAAGCTAAAAGAGCAAGAAAATTGCTGGCAATCGCAGCACTAACTCATTCAAAATATTTTTTTGATAAGTATGTTTTCAAGGTGGATTTAAACACGAGTGTAGAAGAATATGAGGTGGTATTACCATGAAGGGGCAGCATGGCAAAGAATTGCTCTCTTTAAATGAAGGTAAAATATCATTGCTTTTTTTTACAAATATTAAGGGAGTACATGGATGCCTTTTTTTTTATTATCGTTAATGCAAAATCCAAGATTCATTTTTCAGCAGTAGTCAAAATGAATCATGGAAAGAGGTATGTTTTGTACTATAAAGATTCTCAAAATACATTTAAATTAAATGCCCATCCATCCAATGAATATTACATTCTTTTCCTGATATCTTTCAATTCTTCATCAAATGCAAATATCTATTATCACAAATACCTACAAAATATCCATGTGCACCTCTATTTAAATGCATGGGAATTGAAAATTAATACAGGCTTTAATTTATAAAGCAGGCCCGAAGCTGCTAATATATTTCTCAATCAGAAACGGCTTTCACTCAGCTTTTCATTCTAATCCATTCTTATAATTATCCCGGGGCTTGAAATATGTCCTACACTATCCTGCCTCTGACATTTATCTGCTTACTACTTGAATAAAACTAATCATAGAAATATAGGGAACATCCAAGCAGGATTTTGTCCTTTAATTTTTGTTGAGTACCAGCCTTAAGACTTCTTTTTATCCCCAACAATTACACACATTTCTCTCTATAATGCTTAAATCTAAGTCTGTTCATTTTTATAATATTCTTTTTCATATGTTTTGGTAAAGTTTTTTATTTGATTTCAAGGGATCCATCTTGAGTTGTAACAACTAAAGGGTGTTAACTCTTAAATTCGGTTGATGATATGATCAAGTCAAAATATTTTTTTAATCAAATTTTTCTCAATTCCTCATTCTATATCAAACTTGTGTAGAGTTTCATTGTCAGTTTATCAAAAATATTTTTTGAAATATTAACTTGAAGCTGACCTGACTGGGTTTGGCTTTTTGTTATTACATAAGATTGAAAAATACAGAATGTGTCACAGTTTACAGACAGTAGCTATTACCTGGCAAGCTCTTCAAACAATAATGGCACTGTGGTTTACATGTTATGACCAGAGAAAATGTGTTCCATTCAGAGCCACTCTATTCAGAGGTTAGTTGAGGCATACATCTTTCTCGCTCTCAGCTGTCGATAAACCAAAGCTTTATTTTTATTTGTTCAGAGTGCTAATTGATATGTTGACACAGGCGAGCCATGAATATAAACATGTCATTCCAATGTGTCAATATCTACTTTAGATAAATGCCAGTGGTATAGAGTGGTCACTACAAGCTGTTGGATGCCCTGGGGGGACCACTTCTTTATTATTTCACAGTGGTGGTCACTTTCCTCTCCCCCTTTTTCTTTCTCTCTTCCTTCTTCCCCCTCCATTAAATTCCTTCTTTCTTTCTTGATCTCCCTCCCTTCTTCCTAGAATCAATTCCCTCTCTTTCCTTTCAGTATATCTCTATCTTTCTTCCTTTCTCCCTCTCTTCTTTCCTCTCGCTCTCTTCTTTCTTTCTTCCCTCCCTCTTCCTCTCCCCATCCCTTCTTAAACCATTCCCCTGTCTGTTCTCATCCCCTCTCCCTCTCTATTTCTTTCTTTCTTTCTAGATCTCATTCCTCTACCTAGGCCTTCCCAATCTGTATGTATCTCTCTGTTACTTTACCCCCTTCTCTACCTCCCCCTCCCCCTTCCTCCTTTTTTCTCTCTCCCTGGCTTTGTTTCCTCCCTCTTCCGCACTCTATCTTTCTCTATCCCCTCTGTCTCTTTATTTCATCCACATTTCTTCTTCCCATTATCAACATGTCACTCTGATCCGATGCGTATCAATATCTAACTTAGATATTTAGCTTATGGCAAATAAAGGTGTGGAGTGTTTTTTATTTGATGCCCAACACAGCTTCTGCCCTCGAGGAACACTTCGTTTATACGGTTGTCATGGTCATTGGTTAGTCTGCTGTGCAAATCCTTCACTTGAGTTAAGGGTCTGAATGTGCAGCCTACTCATGCCTTGTGTACTGAAGGCCCTGAATTGAAACAGCAAGTTTTGTATGTGCTAGTCTTTGCGTGGAGACACACTTGCTGATCAAAGTTTCAATCAGGGTCTGTGCCTGCAGACTAGTCATTGGTCACCCCCCCCCCCTTCCTCCCACTTTCTCTCTCTATCTTCCTCCTCCCCCCTCTCTCTCTCCCCCTCTATCTCATGATTTTCTTTCTGTTTTTCTATTTCTTTCATCATCAACCTTTAACGACCCAAGCTGAAGCTAAAAAGTGAAATTGATAAATCGGAACCCTAAGCTATAAAGCACAACAATGGATGAAAACTAATATATCGTGACCATGCCTTTGTGATTAATATGTCTGGCTCGTAGTTTTATGGACAAGATTTATGTCACAAAACCTTGTTACAATATGAATGTAGATAGAGTTGGACATAGCTGCGCCAAATCTGGGGCAAATATAAAACATGACCAAAATAGTCCAGAGCTATAGGTTCCATCACAATCAAAGTAAGAAATGTTTTCCAGGAGTTACGTGTACAATTATTTCCGTGAGACTATTGTGAAGGAAATCAAATATATAACCTGCAAAATAAAACAGTAATTTTTCTACAAATACAAACCTATGCATTCCCAACCCTCTAGACATAGAATGACATCACATGCTTCAGGTTGGGGAGAACTGAGAAGCAATGCACATACCTTCATTGCTGTTTCTTGTAGCATTATACTTTTTCAAATGGTATTGTCAATTTCACACTTCACTTTGCTTGGGATGACTTGTATTTCATTTCAATACGTCGATATCTACCTTAGATATCTCCTTTTCGTTGTGACTAAGTTCTTTCAATCTAGCAATCTTTCAGTTTCGCTCAAATTTTTTTTTTTTCTAAATAGGGCATTCATCCAGAGGTGTAGAATGTCAATTTTATGAAAGAAAGTAGAAAGTGAAATTTATTCACTTTTAACAATGGTTTTTACTTATCAGAATGTGTTTTAAATAAAAATTGGGCCCCTCCCCCTAAGAAATCCTGGATTCACTGCTGCGCAATGCCATAAAATATGTGCGTCCGGCCCCCCAAATGTAGGACCTTCGTGAAGTTTTCTGTCTCTGATTTTTGGATCTTTTGACAGTCTGTAATGCTTTTAAATGACCAAGACTTGATCAGTTTATTAAGTGGGTCAGAGGTACAAAAAGGTTGATCATTTTATGGAATTGCCTTGCTGTCATCACCTCCAAAGTTCTTTTATCTTGTTCTCTACCATGTCTACGCATTCTTACTTTAACCCTCTATCCCTATCTTTCTCATCTTATCCCCCCTTTTCCTGCTAATTGTATATCTTTCACTGAATCCTTCTTTATCTACACCTGCATTCTATATCTGTCTCATCAAGCTATCTTAAGGTTTGGGTGTTTTTCTCTCTCTCTTTCTCTTTATTCTCTCTCTCTCTCTCTAATAATTAATCATCTTGTCAGCTGTTTGTCTGTCTGCCCACCTTGTTCCTAGGTGCTTTCAGACTGACTAGGAAAACAAAGAATACTAGTACTAGGTCATTGCGTCGGTGCAAGAATGCCCTATTAAGCAGAGCGCATATTTGCACTGCATTTCTGCAACGATGCAGAGGCGAAATTGTTTTAAAAAAGACCAGATATTCTATGATCAAGAATTCTATTGTGAGCTATCCCAAAAATATTTTTTTCCTTTTATTCTAACACTCCCCTCTCTCTCTATCTCTCTCATTATCTGTCTGACTATCTTATTATTTCTCTGTGAGACTCTATCAGTCATTCGCATCCCACCTCTCTCTCTAATTTTTCTTTTCTTTCCATAATTACAGCCACCAATTCTTGCTTATTATCTCCAGGCTGTTATGGTTTTCATTATGATTCCTATTTCTAGAGACATTTGGATTTCGCATCATCCACCGTGAGCATTTATCATCGGATACATCAGATCCTACCACACATCCATCAAAAGCAAAAGAAAGTACATTGCACTGCATGGCTCGAAACCTATACAGCCCCACTCCTTCACATCGATGTAATGTTTGAGGATAGAGTATCCCATCTGGATGACATAGTCAAGGAGCATTCAAAAAATACATATCCCGCGCTCTCACAAGGACCTCTGAAGCAATATTATCAGTTAAAGCGCCAGAGAGGCACAACAAAATAACAGGTATCACTTGAACAAAGACTTGATACCTTCTTGCTCTCTCACAACTTGTAATTGTACAAATGGTACTATCTCAAGTTTTCAGGCACTGCAATTCTGTGATGTAGTCTTCTAAACATACTCCCCTAAACCTAAACCATTCCTCAATATCATGCAATTTTGGTAAATAATGATTTTCTCCGAGTCGTATTTGGGCCCTACCACCTCTGCCCCCACGATGACAGAATGAAATCAGCGCTTGACGATGTCACATTCCATTCGGTCCCCGTTCCATGATGTCCGTAGCTAATGAGAAATGTAAACCAGCCAAGGAGTCATCTGGCAAATACAACTTCATTAACAAATGACAACTTAAAGATAAAGTTGAAGCCTATTCAAGCCATTTGCATTGAGAAGGGCAATGTGTAGATCTAGCTATTTGGTGCGTATTGTTTGAAGATGGTTTATTATTGATCTAAAAGCAAGTGATCTATTTCTCTGTTACTCCCTTCTGGGCTAAGCCAATACCAACTAATTATTCCCAGTAAACAAATAACATTTTTTTTTAATTATGAAGTTTAGCAATATTTTGTGAAAGCAGATATATGCATGCCATCATGAATATTCATTAGTTTGGTTGATGATGTCAGGTACCTACTTTCCTTTTTCTCATGTTTAGAATCCTAATTATTTCATATTTTCATATATCAGTTTTCTGTGCATGATATGTCCTCTTTGTAACAAAATATGTTCCAGCAATGAATATCTATCTTCCATATGCATCAGTTGTTAATCCAATTTCGTTTCATTCTTTGTGGTCAAAATTTGAATAAATTTAATTTTATACAATAGAATACAAAAGAACAAGTGGGGATATGACATCATCACCTTGTTCATTGAATATTCATGAAGACATGCATAGAACTGCTTCACTGCAATAATGCAAAGCTTTCAATTGTCATAATTTTATAATTCCTTGACAGATTTTGATGAAATTCTCAGAGTTTTGTTTGTCTGATTTTCTTTACCTGGTCAAATCATTTTACTTTCAGCATTAAGTAACCCCTTTAAAAAGCGAGACTCCAAAACTGTATCCTGGCAAAAAAAATGTCTCCCTTGTCTTCTACATGTATCATCATGCCGCAATTTACTGCAATGCAATAACATGTATCTTTTGAAATCAAATACCTGTGTTTATGAAATTGATAGTTCGCATCCGCGTGCCAAGACATTGATCAAAATTTGATTACATTGTTGTTATACAAAAAGAAAAGAGAGAGGAAAATCAGTCTGGGTAATTTCTTTATTCCCGCTATTTTTAGACAATAAATTACCTGCGGATGATTGATACTGGATTTAGCTAAGATACCAAGTTTTCTAACAAGGATTGTTTTGAGATCTGGAGGAAACATGGTGAGCGAAGAACGGATTTACAGACTCATCCCCGACTAATTGCCGTAAATCTGTTTGACAGAGCCACAGTTCTGGGGGGCCTTGCGCAAAGCAATTCGTCAACGATTTTTCACTATGTACTGTTACAAGCTACTGATATCCTTGCACGTGATTGGTTGAGGGAGCAGCGTTCTCAGTATTTTTCCCTTTGTGACACACTCTCCTTGTGCCCCATGAAGTAGCAAGATTCCTCCCTACCTTTGCTATCTACTTACATAATACAAATCAGATTGGAACATATATTGTGATGCAGTAATGATCAAAATTATAAGATTGGGGGAAATATTGGTTGTTATATTGCTCAAGATAATGATCAGTCATCTGGGTATAAAGTGTATGACCAAGCTTCAAAAAAATTTAGTTTTAAAATTATATATAAAAAAGAATTCACAAAAGTTTATTTTATTAACATCAGTATGCCCATGGACTTAATAGGTCGATGGTATGCAATTCGTTTGCTATGCAGGTAAGACAAAAATCAGAATCTTAAGTTTAAATACATAATACTTCAATAATTATAATCATTTTCTATTGCTAATGGCCAAAATTTGGAGTGACAGTGATCTAATACACTACCCTGCAGCTATAATCATGCAATGCATTAGAAAACGGTCATCCATTAAATATTTCTTTTGTATTTGGGTTAAATATTTGTATGTTCTTATTATTATAGTGATAGTGATAATAGAAATAGTGAAACTGTAACAACATAACCTCTCTAATTTGCACATATCGTAAAAGCTGTGCATATAACTGTTTTGCGAAAATAAGATTTAAAATAACTTTTAAATGTGATAACTGGGCGTTGTGGCATGCGCCTGTATTTCAAGCTATAATTCAAGCTATTTGGGGAAGTTACAAATTGAGGTTTGAGCGCTGGTCACATCTTTCAGAAGGTGACGTTAAAGGTCAAGTCCACCACAGAAAAATGTTGATTTGAATAAATAGAGAAAAATTAACTACATGTAGCATAACGCTTAAAATTTCATCAAAATCGGATGTAAAAGAAGAAAGTTATGACATTTTGAACTTTCGCTTATTTTTCAGAAAACAGTGATATGCACATCTCAGTGACATGCAAATGAGAAAGTTGATGATGTCCCTCACTCACTATTTCTTTTTTTTTTCATTGTTTGAATTACACAATGTTTCATTTTTTACAGATTTGACAATAAAGACCAACTTGACTGAACTATATAATATTACACAATGCTAATTCCAATTGTTCAGTGAGGAATTAATTGTTTTTTCACTTGACAATGAAGAGAAAATGAGAATATTTCATATTTCATATAATAAAATACAAAAGAAATAGTAAGTGGATGACGTCATCAGTTTCCTCATTTGCATACCGACCAAGATGTGCATATAACTGTTTTGCGAAATTAAGCGAAACTTTAAAATGTCATTACTTTCTTATTTTACATCCGATTTTGATGAAATTTTCAGTGTTATCCTTGTTGGATTTTTCTCTTTTTATTCAAATCCAATTTTCATTGGGGTGGACTTGTCCTTCACGTAAATGATCATATCGATTGCTACGCGACTGAAAAAACTAAATTACACACACACACACACATTTGTCATTTAAACTGTACATCCAAATAATATTATATTTTCAGCATATTTTGATATTTCTCCGTTCATCCAAAATCATTTTAATGGAGAAGCAGTCTTCCCCTTCCAGTTTGTATAGATCTATAAAGCATTATTTGTTTCCAAAGTTCAAATCGATTGGCAGATCGAATTAAAGATTATATTCATAATACAAAGTAAAACAAAAATTGTTACCTTATTTGAGTCGAACACCTTGAAGACAAATCCTGCAAACTTGGAAGGGTCCCCGTAGGGAAAGAACTGTTGGTATATCGTCTGGAATTCCTGGAAATCAGTGATAAATTTAGAAAGAAGGGAAAACACTTTTTAAAAATCAATAACTTTGACATATGAGCAAACACCTACTAAAGGGAATTTAGTTATTCAGCGTCTTACTTAATCTGAAGAAATAAACATGTAATCTTCTGCAACAATATCAGAATGAGAATATATTCAGCGTTCAGGTAGGGAAAAATATTTAAAATTCTTATTCAAAGTAATCTGAGATAAAAAAATGATCGATTAGATTTCATACAATAATAGCCAACATTATCATAAATCAATGGAATTTTTTTATTCTTCTGCTCTAGAAAACACCTTTTTTCCATCCATATATTAAGTTTCGATAATTTTAACTTTGCACTCATGTGTAGGGATGGCCAGGAACAGCAGCGGAATCCCATTGAAATTCATGAAAGTATTAAAAGAGAAAATATTTTGGCTATACAGTGGTCATTTAATGCACCCATGCCTATGTGTGTTTGTCCGTCTTTCTGAGTGCCAAACTTTGCAAAATAACATTCATTAACCTTTCATTATCCACTTCAATTGTATAAAGTTCATCTCTATTTTCTCTCATTATTTCTCCCTTCCACACTCTCTCTCTCTCTTTTTCACCCCTCCCACTTTTTCTCATATGCAGTCTAATTATAATTTCTGCCTCTCTTCATAAGCGTCTACACGTCTGTCTCTTCCTTGTAAACAAAATCAGTAATTAACCTTTAATTAACCATTACTTCTGTCATTCATATGCACACATCCTTCAGCAAAAAGTAAAGGTCCTAATTACACTGCTCATACCACCATCAATTTCATCCCCGTAACTGATTTCCATCCGTGCAAACCTTTCCATTAAAATACAAGAAGAGAAATTGACACAAATCATCTGATTTGATTTGTCCATCTGCATGTTTACATTTCATTTTAAAGTGTCGATAATATTCTCTGCACAGCTATTGCACAACTGTACATATATTTGCTATGGCTATCATAAAAATTCCTCATGTGGATGAAATTATTCCAAGCAGCCATTACTCACGTAAATCTAACTGCTTTGTGATATTTTTCTTGCATCATTCCCTGGGCCATCAGCATGCCTAATGGACAATGGCTAATGCATGCAAATTGATATGCATTTTATCCCTCATAAAATTTTATTGCTTTATTTCTATTTATATATCACTACCCGCAAATATTACTGGTAAATGTGATACTTATGCACCTAGAATTTGGAGGCCTACATTAAGTTCAGCCACAAGGGAGCAGGACCTGATTCTCAGCGCTTACAAGTGTAGTCTACCCTGAAATAAAACTGATTATAAAAAAGCACACCACATTGACACAAAATTCATTCACATGTAACTATTTTACTACCAAAATCTGAACTTCCTATCTACAATGTAGGCTTCATAGAGTGACCACAAGGTTCCATTTGACAACAGCTAAGTACTAAATTAAGCAAATCATACAATTATAAATAAGCTAAACAGTGACAAAACTATCAAAAATTAACAGTTCATTGAAGGATTTTATTTTTCTTTTGGAGTAGTGATAATTACCTGAATAAGTTAGTTGATGGTGTCATTATAAGTCTAAATGTATGTGCATTCTATTTTCATAAAATCTCAAATAATTCCTTGTATGAATGTGCATTATTGAGTATCTGATGTAAATGGATCAAAAGACTGGGCAGTACAAAAAATATAGATTTTTGATTTAAATCCTTTGCTAATGAAACTGGGGGCATCGTGGTCTAGTGGTTAAGACTCTCATCTTTCAATCCGAGGGACGTAGGTTTGATTCCTAGCCATGTATTTTCCTTCATCATGCAATTAATATCCATATTGTGCTGCACTCAACCCAGGTGAGGTAAATGGGTACTGGCAGGAAGTAATTCCTAAAAAAGCTGTGAGCACCCAAATCAGTAGATTGGCTTAGCCGGGGTAATATACATTTAGGAGTGCCTTCAGAACCTAACAAGGTGGAAACATGGGCTATATAAATCCTGCATTAATTAATATATTATTTATTTAAACTGCGATAAAGTTTTAGGATTTAAATTTGAGTGCAGAGTTTGACTGGTTACTAAACCTCAATCAATATCAAGATGAATTTTAAATTCTTTATAGACATGGATTCTGATTTCCAGTGTTTTACAACTAAAGCCATAGTCGAATGTTTTTTACAACTTTTTGTTACTGTACTGTGCTCTATCTATCTATCTTTCTGTCGATTTACCTATCTCATCGCTTAATTCTCATTTTCTAATTGTTACATTATCATAGTATTGCTCAATTTTGTTTCTCTTTTTTTTTATTATTTCATTTTCCTCTTATTTTCCTTTACTTTTCCTTTCTTTCTTTCTTTCTTCTCCTTTTTTGTCTTTCTTTTCTTTTTCTTTACCTCTTTTCTTCTTCTTATACTTTTCTTTAAATTTCTTTTTTCCTTCATCTTTCTGTCTGTGTTTGTGTTTTCATTTTTCCTTTCCTTTTTTTTGCTTTTCTCTTTCTTCTTCTTCTTCTTCTCCTTCTACTCCTTTTTTTTTCTTCTTTATTTTTTTTCTTTTGTCTTTTAACCTTTTTTCTTTTCTTCTTTTTCTCTTTTCTTGTTTCCGTACATAACAATTTGATCATCACAAATCACACATTACCATGACTATTGTTATCATAGCAATTTCTGAGGATGTGCCCTCTGATCATTGACTTTTACTCCTGATTGAGATGTAGGGAACGTCAAAAATTTGAATAACTTTGAATGAACATTTGATTGGCAAATAAGCATCAAATTTCAGATTTATTTTGTCACATCTACCTATTTATATATTCATCTATTTATCTATCTATCTATCTATCTGTCTCCCTCACTCTTTTTTTCACTCATACTTTCCCCTCTCTCCTTTTTTGTCTTTTTCTCTCCAAATAAATCATACACACTTTTCTCAAAATTCAAGCATAATTTCATGAATACCTGTCAGCTGATCTTCCTCTTTAACAATTCCCAACCATTTCTGCATCTTCCCTGCAGTCGTCATAATCATATCTCCCACGTAACACAGCCTTCCAAAAAGCCAAAATGAATTAATAAAGCAAATTAATTTCATCAGACATCAATTTATGGAGAAAAATGTCGCATTTTACCACCACATATCGATTGCATCGCTCGGGGGATGAGGAGCTTTATTTAGCAAATTTGCTATGCAAAGCCATGGCAGTGCAATAAAAGAAATTATCAATATTGACTGAAAAGTAATCAATATCATAAAACAAATTGCAAGATGGTTTGTATGTGAAATGCAAACAGAAGTTTGGTATTCATGAAATGATGAAAATTTCAGCCATTCTAGACACATACTGTACTGTATTTTATAGTCAGTTATTACACATTGGTTAAAAGAATCCTGAAATTGGTGTGCATTGAACAATGTAGTTTTTACTGTTCATATGGATTTTAAAAAACACTAAGGAAGAAAAAGTATCAAATCTGTCCAGACATTTTCAAGATATCTGACTGAAAAATCTTCATTTACTTTCTCTCCTCAGGACTCTAATTGTGCATATAGTACACACATATGGAATAACAGTCTGTATGATATCATTTTTACATTTTAAAGTTCAATAACGTAAAACAATGCCTTTAACAGATCTAAGAAAGGGTTGCCAAGGGCTGCTTCTTATTGATCCAGGATTTTTCAATTAATTGCCAGAAAATGTCAGTTTTATAACAGATATTGTATTCAAATAGATACGAAATCATAAATGAAGTAATCAACAACAGAAAATATTGATTTGTAAATACTTTGTACTATTGATAATTACTTTACTTTGCAGGTGTCGTGCATGCAGATTATACAATCGCTCGGATGGCTGAGATTTGAGGGGAGGGGGGCTTAAAAATGCCATTTCAAAATAGCTTGAGTATATACACTGTAGGGTTAAAAAATTTAAAACCTCACCGAGAGAGGGCTCTATGTGTAGACACATGAACAAAAATGCAATTTCAATTTTTACAAAGAATCAACCGTTAAAAAATATATTCAAAGGCCGATATACACTTTTTTTTAATGAGAATGTGAGATGATACTCAAATATAATTCACATTAATAACCCTTTACTCAAGCTTTACATTGTATTATATTACCGGTAATGTTTTTTAAATAGAATGAAAGGGAAAAATGTTAATACTATTTAGTGTACCTGCATAATTTTTTTCAAGACAAATTCAATTATTTAACAGAGAATATTTTCCAAGTCAGAGCCGATAAACATGCAGGCATAACACAAGGATAAATATCATAATCATATTTCAATGACTTCCCATGGCAACCAATGGCCTCATCATTACGCCCACCAATGCAGTGATGATATACATGTAACCCAACACCGGCTTCATAGAACTTCATAGGGGTAATAGGAAACCTTATGAGAGCATCAAGGAATGCCTTGAAACCCCTAACTAGGTATATCTAAGGACTAGGCTTCGACCCAGGACTACGATTGCGCCCAACCGGGTAGCCTGTGTATCGTGCGATAGACATTTCAACACCACCAAGGGTCTAAAGATTCACCAGGCGAAGGTAGGCTGCACGAGGAGAGCGACATCTGAGCAGCCAAGGAGTGAGCAGTGGGCTGAGCAACGCAGTGATAAGTCACGTGAGGCGCATGGAAATAGTGGCCAGGATGACAACCACAGTGCCACCGATTCCGACGCTACATCCCACAACCCAAGTAGTATGAGCAAACGTCCTAAGGTAAAGTGGCCTGATTCAACTAGTAAAGACATGTGGGAAGCCATGGATTTTGATTATCTCCGGCTTTATCAAGGGAATGATTTCATCAAGTCGTGCTTTTGCATTTCCATACGAAAGGAAAACCGCACCTTTGGAATATTTACCTCCCAGACCTCGGCATTATCATTTCTTCTGACATGGCAAATGATATTCCCCAAAATTTGAAAGCCTCAAATTAACCCTTTTTCCATTGAGATGATTGTTGTGACAGAGGCTACCTATTAAGATATTTTTCATTAGGCCGAGGTTGAAGTTTTAATAATGATAATGAATGTTACAGTTAAATTATGAAAATACTTACGATGATTTTCTTATTTACGAGATAACTGGATATACTCATTTGATTTGCTAGTTCATTACGATTAACTTGCACGCCGAATAAAAGTACACAATTTTTCCTGCGCGCGCGCAGCATCTCCCTACGCACGCACTATCCCAAGATCATCACGCAAAAAGGCGTCCATTTCCTCTCATGAGCCTGAACGCAAGACATGTTGCCACGTAAGGCGAGGGGTCGGTGGGAGGGTTCAAATGAGTATATCCAGTTATCTCGTAAATAAGAAAATCATCGTAAGTATTTTCATAATTTACATCAATAACTGGGATATACTCATTTGATTTGCTAGACCAACACGGATTCAACGTGAAGGGAGGCATGTCTAGACTAAGAAAGTGCGTACAAAAATAGGGAGATGAAGACACGAAAGGCCGCTGCCTTAAGGACAGAGGAGGAAAATAAGGCCTCATGTGAAGAAAGGTCCTTAAGGACAAGGAATTAGAAGAGTGCCAAAAAGGCGGTCCTCAAGATGTCGTATACGACGATTCCATAGAAAGAGCCCAAGAAGAATGATACTATAATATCATGGGCCCTCGGCCTAGTGTCAGAAGGAGAACATCATCACCAACTGACTTGATCGTTTCAACAATCCAGCGTGAGAAGATGTCTCGAGAAGCTGCCGCAAACGGCTCGCGCGACAAAACAACCAACTGCACAGAGTTGGGAATTGTCTGAAGAATGGCAAACAAAGACGAGGGTTAGAAGTAACACCTAATCTAAGCCTATCCCGGCAACGGTCCGGGAGCAATGCATAAGTATGCAAAGCTTTGTACTGTAAATGGTTATATATAAACAGATACAGGAGGGATCTCGACTGATAGACAGACAAAAGATACCCTGAAAACCGACCCAAGAGGGAGTTAGTCAAGCGTCAAGAACGACCGACAGGTGCCATGACGGACTAAGCCATACAAGCTCAACGTTTGAGAAAAACTTAAGAGGTTGTAAGATTCGGATTGAAGGTATTAATCATCCGTAACCGGAGGGATGATAATTGCCGATGATCAAAAAACGATCCGATTTTGTTGAAAATTTCGACAAGAATCGTGATCGGAAGACTGAAACTTGTACGGTTCAGTAAGTGATCCATCAATCAATCTGAGAAGGCGACAGCGGGGCTAATAAAAGCCACGGTCAAGTCACCGGCTTAATAATTTAAGCCAAGCCGCAACCATGCAAACGTAAGGAATGCGAGATAACTCAGAAGCCCCCGCGTGGGAGAAGGCGCCCAGAATTCGATATCTGTCTCAAATGCGTGAGGGCAGAACATCTGCAGAATTCTGATAGAGAGCTGTGGCAGGACGTTTCCAGCGGTCCGAAAAGGACATGGAACGACAGAGAGTAAGGTTGAAGTAAACCACTCGTAAGGCAGTCAATGTGTCGAGAAAGGCGACTGAGTGCCATTCTGTTAACAGAAAATGCCACGGACCTGCTGTCTATGTAGAATAGAACAGTCTGGTCAAAGCAGCTCAAACGGGCGTGTCGGAGAAAAACGCGGCACGCATCACGACATAATAAGTGTGATAGACAGCGGATCCCTTTTGTCCCGTACTAAATAAAACACCCGCCCGAGGGTGCAGTGCCCGCGGCGGGAGAGGTGGGCGGTGGTTTGGCTGAAGCCACCATCGCCGAGAGGGTCCGTAAGACTAGGCTACGATGGATGTCCGCTGAGCGGAGTAATCCCTAGTCGCAGCAAGCGTACGCCAGAGATGAGCTGGCGAACAATGTCTCTGTCATGATCTTACGTGTAAACGATGATCAAGAGATGTCGGTCAAGATGTTCTGAACCAACAGACAACGCCAGACATGATACCTCAACAGTTACGTTCCCGACGGAATCGAGTGAGGTAACAACGGCCCTGTCCTATCAAGGTTAGGGACGGAAACTGGCTAGGAGTGTCTAAGTCCTCGCTTGACGAAACAAGCGGAGGAGAAAGGCGACTTGAGGAAAATAATCACCAATATTTCCCTCGTCTGCGATGAGAACCAGTTGTTTACGAAAACAGCCACAAGGCCTGGTTTCTCTGGTGATCGCAAGGGCAAGCACCGCCGGCGCCGGTTGCAACAGCATGGAACAGTCCGATATCGGTAAGATAAGGAGTTCCGAGAAACTGCGGGGGGCGGCGAAAATGACGCCCTAAGCAGCGGGGGATGAGAATCTATGCTTCTAAAAAGAAGAACTCCAGTGAAGTAAATCACTTTCATGGAGAGACTCATCCACAGTCGGCCCGAGAGAAAGCGGGTCGTGGTGATCGTGGTTAGACAGGCATAAGTATGCATACACACAGTATACATTTTATACATAAATGTATATCCACCACGATTACATCATCCTCGGTCACATACATAGCATGGAAGGAGGATGAAAGCAGCCTGCGAGGCATCTCAAGTGTGCCGATTGAAAAAGCTTCTAAAAAGAAGACAACTCGACACACGGGCACGGTAAATGCATCGACCGTAGCCCACTCCACACGAGGAAGCGGCGGAGACGCCCGCAAGCTTGACCCACATAGAGGGCAGTCTATCGGATAGACTGTTCGAGCTCGACCGATGGCCTGGTGGCGGACAGTTTGGTGTGAACTCGCCGACCCGGCACGGTGGGTGCGTCCAGGAAGTAGGCATAGAAATGCCGACAGAAAAAACCTGGGGCTTGAAACAAGCCTGAACGCACGCACACAGCCGACAATCTAAAGAGATATATGGCTGTTTCTTTCCACCGAGATGATGCTTACCCGACCGGGAAAGACTCGGGGAACAAGTTGTGAATGTCAACAGGAGGGGTATCTGGCGTATAAATAGCCGATTCCCTCCGGGCGTTCGGTGCGGGTGCTGCCGGCGGGGTCCGGGGGGACGACCGATGATGGCAGCTCGGGCAGGGCTCGCACGAGTCGCCCGAATACGAGACAAATAGGTTACAAAATAACCATAATGCACCGGGTGGTGAAGGCATAGCGATTATTAAGTATAGGAGAACTATTAATCGCCGTGACATTCAGATCCGATATTTATGCTCATAAGCTCGGCAGAGCTACGAGATAGTGAGACATACCGCTGAGCGGTGATGGTGCTAATATCGGAGTCGCCCTCACTACAGCGGCGATCGCTGGAGGACGGGTGTCTGTACTAGCCCTGACTCTAACCTTGCAAGGAAGAGAAGGAGTTAAAAGTAAAGACAGGGCACCCTTACTTTCGTATAGAAAGTGAGGTTCAGGCCAAAAGCTGACGGTCCCGTCGCCTGGGCGGACGGTCCGCGGGCGTGATAGGTTGCCCTCTCAAAAACAGCCAAACATTCTCATGAGAGAAGGAAGGCATGCGGTATGTTAGAAAATCTTACCTCCAATCTACAGGCCCGCCTAGGGGGTAGAATGGAGAGAGTTACCGCTGAAAGAGCCGTTGCCGAAAGCGATGCCCGGTCAAACTGTGAGGCTTGACGTAGAGGGCGAATTCGGGAGTACCTGCATATTAATGGGGGATACCCATGCAGGTGAACTCGCCGACGGCTCCCCGGAGTGCGGGCTGGCGGGAGGAACTCAATCCGCTCAATGCCCGTCACCGGCAGTAAGACCGACAGAAAACAGTCAAGCGGCTGCAGCGACCAACCAGCGACATACGGGGGCTTGCCGACTTGCTGGGTGAGACCCATACGTCAGCAGCACCTGTGCATATCATGAAAACACCCGTGCGGGTGAAAAGGGGCCGGCAATTTCAAAGAAAAGGGCCGGTGGCTGGTGCGAGGCTGTTGATAAGCCCAGCCGTCGCGTAGCGGCGGTCTGTAATGACGGAGAACACGAGGGTAAGAACCCGTGATGCTCGGGACGTGTTGATGCAACCTGTAAGGATGCAACGTCCAGCCGTCGGTCATCGAGAGCTTGCCGACATGTTGGCTTGAAACCCGTATGTTGGAAGCACCTGCATGGAACGGGGTCACCGTGTAGGTGAACAGCGTTTCAATAAAAGCCCGGCGTGAGAGGGCAGGTGACTGCTTGAACCGCACGGTGCTTAGCACGGCGGCTAAAGCTGACATGAAGCGGGAGTCTGGTGACATAATGGGGACGATGCCCGTATGTCGATAACACCTGTGTATTAGCGGGAATTTCCCTTGCAGGTGCGTGAGCCGGCGAATCATGAAATTGCCGGTGACTCTCCGAGGTATGAGATGGCGAATGTCTGCTTGGCCTGCCCGGTGCTTGACACGGCGGCTGAAGCTGACATGAAGCGTGGGGGAATTTACCCGCACTGCTCGAGGGCGTGTGAAGCAACATGAGAGTTGCGACGCGTGACCAACAATTATCGGGAGTCTGGTGACATAATGGGGGGCGATGCCCGTATGTCGATAACACCTGTGTATTAGCGGGAATTTCCCTTGCAGGTGCGTGCGCCGGCGAATCATGAAATTGCCGGTGACTCTCCGAGGTGTGAGATGGCGAATGTCTGCTTGACCTGCCTGGTGTTTGACACGGCGGTTTTAGCTGACAGAGAGCATGAGGATAAAAATCCGTGATGCTCGAGGGCGTTCTGTTGTAACATGAAGTTACGACGCCTGACCATCGGCACAAGAATTAGAAAGAAAGGGTCTGCCCGCGAAGCGGGGTTAGCAACCTAGAATTTCTTCTTCTTCCTCTTCTATGCGGCCCCCGCTGGGGGGCAGAATAGGGCACAAGAGACAGGGGGGACGTGATATCTCGCATGAGAAAAATCACCCAAATCTGATCAAGCCGTTTAGGCACATGAACGCTAATTCCACGGTTCCACCTTTAAGGGCACGTGGACGCGATTCCACAGTTCCACCCTGATCAGATAATCGTGAGAATGACGGAGTCGAGCTCACGTGTCTCTAGCGACTAGGGGCTGGTAGCCCTTTGCTAATGCTCCCTGAAGGAGACTGACAAAGCATCGAGCCTAGTCTGTGCCGGGAAAAGAGTCCCATGCTCTTAACCCGGACTTGATGGACCCGATAGCCGGTGGGTAAAGCAGCCCTGGAGGAGTGAAGTTTTCTATACTAGTACCACACTCCCCAAAATAGGTTCAGGTCCCGTCGAGGGAGCCTTGGCTATCACCTTTCAGGCACGTGGCCGCTGCGCCACGGTTCCACCCTAAAACGCTCGGGTACGTGGGCGCGGTTCCACGGTTCCACCCTCTTGGGCACGTGGACGCAACTCCACGGTTCCACCCTCCTTTTTCCAAGGCACGTGGACGCAACTCCACGGTTCCACCCTTTATAGAGCCCATCGCAAAGGGTCTCACTCTCTTGCCCTCATACTCACCG
Organism: Lytechinus pictus; assembly: GCF_037042905.1. Taxonomy (NCBI): domain Eukaryota; kingdom Metazoa; phylum Echinodermata; class Echinoidea; order Temnopleuroida; family Toxopneustidae; genus Lytechinus; species Lytechinus pictus. The sequence continues at coordinate 24,400,748 of NC_087259.1, forward strand.
CCGCTGATCACGGGAACAATAATACCATGTCTGGTTCTCTCACAGCGGCAGGTTTGGAGTCATCAGGAGATGAGTCAAAAGAGCTCATCTACCTGGTAAGTTCTTAGCTGAAAGAACAAAAGGAGGGTCGAAAACAGAGAGGGGGCGGAGGGGTGGGTGGACAAGAAAGGTGACAAGCAAGATCCTTATCAGAAATATTAATAATAAAATTAATAACTTCGGAAGAACAGGATCGACTTCTTAAACATGAGATCAAACAAAGTTAAGAAGCTGAAGTGAGAAAAAAAAACTAAGTTTTTTTTTTTTTTTTTTTTTTTTTTTTTTTTTTTTTTAATCAATTACACGTAAACATGACGTTAATTAATTAAAAACAGAAACGTCTAAGTCCAAGGACGAAGAGCAGGATCAGCTAAGAAAAAAAAACACATGTTTTTTTTTTTTTTTTTTTTTTTGACAAGGGTCAAAAGAAAAAGTAAAGGAGCTGATCTGAAAGGAAGAAGTAAAAACTTACTTCCCTTAAACTGGAAAGCCGAAAACTCATTAGCGAAAACTTTTTTAAAGGACGCTAATAGAAAACAGGGGGGCTTCCCAAAAAATTTTAAGAGAAAAATTTTTTTTTAAGACAATAAGTCTAAAAGAAAAAATTTCAATACAAAAATAATTATTAAAATTAATTAATAATTAAACAATTAACCAATTGGTTAATTAACAATTAATTAATTCATTAATTAATCAATCAATCAATTAATCAAACAAAAACAAAAGATTGATTGAGACAATCAACCAACTCACAAAGGAACAAGTTGAAAACAAGTTTGAGAACAAACAAGGGCGACGCTCCTATCTGTCCCATAGCCTAAGCTGTGGGGAGGAAATAAAATCAATTCAATTCAAGACGAGGCAAAGGTGCAAGTCAAGAATAATAAAGAATTAAAACGATTTGGCGTCGTATCAATGCCTGCGGCACGCAGGAATAGTGCGCGGAGCTACGGGTAAGGGAAGCGGAAGCAACCCGTCTGTGAGAAAACGAAACTGACGTTCGGAACTCACAAGTTTATTTAAAGAAAAACGTGAATAATAACACGAATGCTCCATGCACTATGATATAAATGACATCAATCTATAGCCGAAAGGCAAGGATTGAAATAGGCTGTAAATACATAGATAAATATGTAAACAACGGACACTTTTTATAGAAAAGTGGGAGTGTACTTAGCTAACGTCTGCTCACGGCGGCAGGCGAAAGTAAAAGAGGAAATGGACGCCTTTTTGCGTGATGATCTTGGGATAGTGCGTGCGTAGGGAGATGCTGCGCGCGCGCAGGAAAAATTGTGTACTTTTATTCGGCGTGCAAGTTAATCGTAATGAACTAGCAAATCAAATGAGTATATCCCAGTTATTGATGTAAATTATTATAGCCAACACTTGTACACTCCCGCACTGCTTTAATTTGTTTTCTTTTAATCAACTAAATGTCCGATGGCAGTTTTTCCTAAGAAAATTCTGAACCACATCATAACCGATAAAAAACAAAACAATGACTAAAGCAAAACTGAAGTGAAAAGACGGCGCTTGCTTCGCACCCACTGGTAGTCTTACTGCATCAGACACATTGCTTCCATTTAGCATAATGCAAAGATAAAGCTGTATCCTTCATCTACTACACCTTGATCATAGGCTAGTTTGACTGCTGCTTATTATTACTTTGAAAAAAGACTGATACAGGTATTGCCTATTCTGCAAATTAACAATAACTTATACCTCAGTCACATTTCCCCTACGGCGGCCGTACGGCGAGTCGAAAACAGCCGTTATATTAATTTTTATTCAAACCACCTACTAGTATACTATATTAGTACAAAAAATCTTAAAATGTACATGTAGGGGAAATGTGACTGAGGTATATACTTTAATCAATTGAACATAATAATTCAGAAAGTACACTCTTAATTGCTTGGATTTAACATAAATCCAGGTGGAGTGTAGATAGTGACCAATCAAAGTTTGGATTTAGTTATAATTCTAAAGATTCATTTTTAAATCTCAAAGGATTTGAATTCAATTCTCTAGAAATATAAAATTGAATCTTTATGATTAAAACTATAGGTTTGTTTTTAAAGCTCAAAGGATTTGAATTCAAATCTCTTGAATTTAGAAATTAATCTTTAGGATTAAAACAAAATTAACGGTTCAATCAATAGACCAGTTCGTAGTTACTTCATGGACAATTTTGGTCAAATGACCTTTCATTTCTTTCATTATGATAGGCAGATTTCAAAGCAAGATATTACGTAAGCTTGCCTTACATAGCAGGATGAAGAAATTGAATAGACCAGGTGACTAGAATAGCACACCAATGAACACTTTATGAAGGTATTTGTTGCATTCCTACTTTGAATGCATATCATAGCATGTTGCACAATGTACTTGGCAAACTGTGAAATACAAGTCGTTCGTAGACGCATTGTTGTTTTTTTGTGGATGTAAATGAAAACCACAATTCAAAAGAATATATGAATAATCAAGACATCAAAGTTGGTGCTTATCTCATTAGATTTTAAACCACCATGTCACTTTGGTACAACTGACCTTCCTCTGATCATGCGTAGAATCTTTTGATCATGCGCAGAAAGGAACTACGAACTGGCTTATACTACAGTCCATCTGGATTTATTTTAAATCCCTGCAATTTAGAGTGTACATTTTGGATATTGGCTTCTGATAGAATGTATTGTACTTTCTGTTTGTGATATAAACAAAAGGCATTTATTTGGTTTGGATATGATGTCTGAAGTGACAATCATAATAATGTTAGAAAATCCACAAAGGAATCTTGCATAGGTTCATTAATCAATGAATATCACTGGTAATAAATGATAAATGAAAACTCACATATTTTTTTTAACAGGGACATGGCATAATCGTTCGATCAATATTAATGTGAACAAAAAATGAGGGAAAATACATGTATTAAAATTGAAATGCTTACCTCCTCCCCTAGTGCACCGCTGGGGCAATCTTTCATGAAATCTCTATGCCTGTAATATGGAAAGAGGGGTAAAAGGAAATGTTGAGGAGAAAGATGAGGAAAGAAGAGGAGGTGATAAGGAAAGATGAATGGAGGAGGGAAGGAAAGGAAGCAGAAGAGGATGAGAGGGGATGTTGAGGAGAAAGATGAGGGAAGAAGAGGGAAAGTAGAAATAAATAAAGGAGAAGATGAAGAGGAGAAGGGGAAGAGGAATGATAGAATGAAAGAAATGAAAGGAAAGTGGGATAGGGAGAATAAGAAAGAGGACGAATTAAAAAAAAATCAAACATCAACAATATGAAATGTATCACAAACGATTCATAAAAGTCATCAGCAGTCACCAAAATCATCTTTAATATCGCGAAACGACAGTGCGAAACCCATTTCAGAGAAAATCGACTTCAAAGTTTACTATAATTTGCATTTTTTCTCCCAAGCTGTGTAAGATTTTAATTGCTAAAAATACATGGGAGAAAAGACAAGTGCTTAAAGGAGAATGAAACCCTTGAAACCAGCTGAATCCATCTCAAAGAGAGAAAAAAAAAAAAACATATTGTTGAAAGTTTGAGGAAGATTGAATGATAATAAGAAAGTTGTGAGCATTTGAATATTGAGATCACTAATGCCATGTAGATCCTCCCATTGGCAATGCGACCAAGATCTGTGATGTCACACACGTACAACTCCCTAATTACTTTAGTACTTATTTCACTTATATTCTCATTTTTATAGAGTCTATCACAAGGTGAGGTGTTCTCTTTATGAGAGGACAAGTACAGAGGTTTCACAACATTATATCATTGATGAATCGTTTGTCATATGATAAGAATGAGCAAAAAGAGATGTTTTGGGGTATATTTTCAGTGTCCAAAAGGGGAGAGTTGTTCATCTGTGACATCATAGATCTTGGTCGCATTGCCAATTGGAGGATCTCCATAGCATTAGTGATCTCGACATTCAAATGCTCATAACTCTTCTATTGCTAGTCCTATTTTACTCAAACTTTTGTTGATCTTATTATTTGATTTTTCTGCTTTCACAAAAGCTAACTTGCTCCAAGAGTTTCATTCTCCTTTAACATTGATATCTTTATTTTTACACACAACCAAGAATTAGAGTTCTAAGATATCGCAAAAGAGGTACATGCTTGTAAATTCGGTTTGAGCGGTTAAGATTTTCTCTGTCCAAAAATACCATACACTGTAGGGCATACAACAGCCCTGACAGCGATTTAAATGTGCACGATCAAGCAAAACAGTGAATCGCTTTTTTACAAGCAAAGTCAATGCAGTGCCAATACGACAGTTTGGCCGAAAGCGCATGCATATTCAGTGCGCGCAGCTGTTGTTTGCTTTGCTTCAGTACACGTTTCCAACGGGATTTCCGCATTTTATTAAAAATTTGTATGGCATTCCCTTGAAAATCCCCTCATATCTAAAACAAATAAAATAAATTGAAGCCTAAAACTTTACTTACGTTTAGATAAGGACTTGTAATTTCATTTTCTGCAAAAATCTAAAAATCAATTTGTATTTTACCATAATTGACTGATATGACGATTTGGATGAACGCTGATTAATTAATAAAATTTACATAAATATTACTCAAGACTCGAACAAGAGAGATCCTACTTATAAAAGGGTGATAATTCACATAATAAAGACAAGCACATACATGTGATTGACTTTTTTTACCATGGAAACACAATCTCTACTTTTGTATTAGGCTTACATTTATAGTACATTTCCCAGCACAACGTAAAGTGCAGGCCTGCTGGAATAGCAGTTTCCTGAAGTGAAAGTTGATTTGAATGAAAAGAGAATAATCCAACAAGCAAAACACTGAAAATTTCATCAAAATCGGATGTAAAAGACATTTTTCAGTTTTGCTTCATTTCACAAAACAGTTTTATAACATTAGAATATGAAATATTCTAATTTTCTCCTCATTGTCCTGTAGACAAAGTTTTATCCCTCACTGAACATGTGGAATTAATATTGTGTTAACTTTTTATGGTTCAGTCAAGTTGGTCATTATTATCAAATCTGTCAAATCTGTAAAAATATATAAATGTTGTATAATTCAAACAATAAAAAACAAAAGAAACAGTAAGTGAAGGACACCATAAACTTTCTCATTTGCATGTCACTGAATTGTGCATAGACTGTTTTGTGAAAATAAGCAAAACTTGACCTTTAAGGAAGAACAGACATCTAAACAAGTGGAATGCCTCTGGCCGTCTCACCTGCATCACGCGATTCAATATAGCAGCAGTGCTGATTTTGAAAACTACTATAACTCGCACAAGATGTTCAGTGATACTTGGTTACTCTTATTTCCACGTTTTATGAACTAGACCAATACACTTATAGAGATTAGATATGATGGCAATTCAACAAATACCCCCAACGTGGCCAAAGTTCTTTGACCTTACATGACCTTTGACCTTGATCATGTGACCTGAAACTCGCACAGGATGTTCAGTGATACTTGATTACTATTATGTCCAAGTTTTATGAACTAGACCAACACACTTTCAAATTTATGGCTGTAATTCAACAAATACCCCAATTTGGCCAAAGTTCATTGACCCTAAATGACCTTTGACCTTGATCATGTGACCTGAAACTTGCACAGGATGTTCAGTAATACTTGATTACTATTATGTCCAAGTTTCATGAATCAGATCCATAAACTTTCAAAGTTATGATGGTAATTCAACAGATACCCCCAATTCGGCCAAAGTTCATTGACCCTAAATGACCTTTGACCTTGGTCATGTGACGTGAAACTCATGCAGGATGTTCAGTGATACTTGATTAACCTTATGTATAAGTTTCATGAACTAGGTCCATATATTTTCTAAGTTATGATGACATTTCAAAAACTTAACCTTAGGTTAAGATTTTGATGTTGATTCCCCCAACATGGTCTAAGTTCATTGACCCTAAATGACCTTTGACCTTGGTCATGTGACATGAAACTCAGGCAGGATGTTCAGTAATACTTGATTAACCTTATGGCCAAGTTTCATGAACTAGGTCCATATACTTTCTAAGTTATGCTGTCATTTCAAAAACTTAACCTCAGGTTAAGATTTGGTGTTGACGCCGCCGCCGCCGTCGCCGTCGCCGTCGGAAAAGCGGCGCCTATAGTCTCACTCTGCTATGCAGGTGAGACAAAAAGCATATAGATTTTGCCCAGCTCAGGTCAATACTACACTTCCAATTTCCATCACTGTCTTTGCAAACTACATTCTGATGATGGAAATGCAGGATTTTTCTGCAGGCTTCATTCAAGAAGACATTTTTTTCGAGACATATCAAGGATAATTTATCTAAAACAATTAAAGAAAAGGGAATGATACTTTGAGCCACTCGATCTGATTTGGACAGTGGAGCTTATTTAAAAGGATGGTCCGGCTGAAAATATCTATATCTTAATAAATAGAGTAAAATTCACAGAGCAAAATGCTGAAAATTTCAAAAAGTTTAAAATTTTTAAAATTATCAATATTTTATGAAAACAGTTATATGCACATTGTCATGAATATCCATTAGGTGGGCTGATGATGTCACATCCCCACTTTCCTTTTTATGTTATTACATGAAATCATAAATGTTTCATTTTTCATACATGTGTAAATGTGTCTCCATTATGATGAAATAAGTTGAGGCAATAAATACATGTAACTAATGCACTTAATCAGTTATCAATCCAATTGTTTTAATTTTTGAATAAACCTATTTTTATGTAATGAAATACAAAAGAACAAGTGGGGATATGACATCATCAGCCCACCTAATGAATATTCATAAAGGCATGCCAAGAGTTGTTTCACCAGAATAATGCAAATCTTTAAAATTCAATAACTTCGTTAGTTATGATATTTGTGATCCAATTTTTGTCAAATTTTCGGCATTTTGCTCTGTGAATTTTACTGTATTTATTGAGATATAAATATGTGCAGCCTGGACCATCATTTAAAAAAGCTGTACTAAGAATTTGTATAAGTTGGAAAATCATGTAGAATGGGCACTTTCGTACAAAAGGTAGCAATTCTCACCCCATATTAATTTTTCTGAAAATGCATCTCTGCTAAAATAACAGAATCACTAAAAATAGATAGGGGAGATTACAAGAAAAATTTAAGAATTTTGTGAATAATTCAATTTGATAAATTTTTCATTTACTTATCAATTATTGATTCATCTTCAATAAATTCTTGAAAACGTATTCATTCGTTGCTTTATTGCTTATTTTTTCATTCATTCATTGATCCCTTTAATCCCTCACACAACACATACACTTTCTCCAGTCCCTGTAATTCCAACAAGATATACCGGTAATGGAAAATGGTATCCCAAGATACCCCCTCCCCTTCCTCACCCCTTCTGATATTCCAGGAATCACCCCAGCCGACGGCTGACCGAGAACATGGTTCAATGGTTCAACGCAGCGTCCACGAGACTGACTTTCAAAGTCGACCTCCTACTGGTTCATGCCATTAGCGAATCAATGCAGGGTTCCCGCAAGCATGGGTATGGCACGTTCATGTACAGAGACAGTAGCGGAGGCTATGTATGAATTGATATCTTCGGGTCTCTTGCACCTCAAATCCTTCCAATCATTAGCAAAATTTAGAAAAGGCACGCTTGACGTTCATGCTACAGTACTACAATCTTTTCTCTCAGATCTCTGTCAAGACCAAATCATGTGGGGATCGGGCTTTCAAGAAAGCTTCAACGGCACAATGGAATTCTCTCCCACCAACTTTAAGAAATTGTACCCAACTTGACTGATTCAAAGCAATAATTAAAAACACACCTAGTGAAATAAACATTTAATATTCTATTATCTTTGTAATGTTTAATATATGTTTATTTAATCTTCATTAAACATAATTTTGCTGTTTTTCCACTATACCTCTTGCATAGAAGATATTTTGTGTTCCTAAAAGATCTGTACTACATGATATCACTATAGTCATACCAATGAAACTGACTTTAAACTGAACCGTAATGTCATTGGATAAATAGGTTTACTTGGTCTGGGGTTGGCTTCTTGGTGTGACTAAAAGTTTGAAGGAAACACATTCAGTCAATTTTCAAGCCACTCTTGTTACATGTCTAGAACAAAAGAATGTTCAGAAACTGGATCTTATCCTAACATTTTCTGAAATAACATCATGGACAAAAAAGCCACAGAAGCATGTCCAAATTTAATTTCTGGTTCAAAGTCATCATACAACAGCTCCCTTCTTTCCAATTTCCCTTCAGACATGGGTTCCGTTGATATTTTTAGAAGTAGGGTGCAAGTACAAGTTCTTAGGTATGCCCATTTACACCAGGTAATTTTGCGATGTTTAATTTTTTGTCACATCATTTCAGCATGTCCTTGAATGATGATATGAGATCAAGCATGAAACTTCCCCTTTAACTTTACATTGGTACATTGTAAAGTCACAATTAACTTGCGCAGTTTATCAATGTCATCTGACAATATCATATTTTAATTTACATACTTGAAATTTGCAAAGGAATTCAAACAATATTACTGAAACATCTAACTCAAGTTTTGGGTGCCTAGGTGGTACATGTATAATTAAAAACTAAGAAACTCCCCCTGCACTAGTTCATGTACTGTACATACTACAGAGTACCGTTTCATACAGACTTCAGTAGCTTTTAACTGTCATTGCAAATCTATTATTGTAACAAGTTCTATGAAATGGGCCCCTGCCTTGTGATTTTTATTCAAGTGTAAATGATCCTCTGTTACCATATTGTCTGGAACTCTGGATAAATTTCAAGGAGATGGGGGATCATATTGATCAATATTGGCTTTCATGAAAATGTGATTGGTCTCGTCATCATATTCAAACTGATGAACAGTGAACACATTGCAAAAAAATCCATATGTGAAGGTCATAACTCAATTCAATAGCAATGTAATAATGTTAAAGGGATTGATTTCAAACTTGTTAGATATTGCAAATATCATGCAACTGCATGGAAAGCCCCTACTGCGCTATTAAAGCCCATTTTGCTACAATTTAGCAAACCTAAAGACTGAGCAAGACCATGGGAAGATTTATCTATAATCGTCAAAATTCATGCTTGAATTATTTTTTCTCAATCTGTGACTATATGAAGAAATATTGACATGATGTATTGCTAATTTGCTATATAGTGTATACCGGTTTATTTTCAATTGGTCTAATGCCAATTCATCCAATTTCCAACTCATGCACTATCATTTGGTCTACCATCAGTTTGTCCACTATCCACATGGTCTAATTGCCATTTCGTCCACTCACCATTTTGTCTAATAACCAGTTGGTCCAATAGCTATTTAGTCCATATACCAATGATTTGAACCAAATAAAATAAATGTTTAATTTGGCAAAATGAATGATATTATAATGGATATTAGACCAACTGGTTATGAGTTGAAATTGTCATGGACGAACAGGTGATTAGACAAAGTGATGATTGGACTAAATGATTATTGGACCAAATGGTTGTTATACGAAATGCTGATGAATAGAATGGCATTAGACTAAAATGAAGGTAGACCATGTGATGAGTGGACGAAGTGACAATAGACGAATTGGCATTTACCGTGTATAATTTACCCATTTAAGGACGTTCCACAGTTATATTTGTGCGCATTATGATCTGCGCATAGTTTACACTCTGCGCGCTGACGTCACAATGGATGAACAGGTGATTAATTAGCTGCGGGTATGAGCTGATTTTTCTCATTTTCTGCACTTTAACTGCAGATCCGATGCGTTATTTCATGAAGCTAAAAAATTGAATTATTCCATGGACCATTCAAAAAAATATTCTCTACAATTTCAAAATACTTAACTCTGCAGTGCTGCCAAGAATCACGAATATTAGCCCGAGTTTGAATAAATGGTAGAGTGGTTTTGATTTTTTCTTCACATAGATACTAAGCATTCGCCCGTTTTTGGTGTTTTAAAAAGCACATTTGCTCTAATTAAAATGCTGATAGTTTAAAAACAAGCACATGAACCCCTATTTTTTAATGTTTGTACCTCTTAGGTATACCTTCCTCTACAACTCTGCAAATTTTGGTGAAAATGACATGGATTTTGAATAAAGTGCAGCATTTATTGTACGTTTGTAGTTTGTTACTGAAATTTTACATTTTTTAGATTGGGATTTTGTTATCTTTTACGCCATTTTTAAGAACTGACTGTGCTGTTAAACTTAAAATTGCAAACAAATAGCACTATTAATAGATTCTCCATTCTAACGATACAATTATTAACTCTCTTGCGAAATTTGATGACTTTTTCATGTATTTTGAATGATCAATGGAGGTTTAAACTCATTGTAGTAATCTTGGGCGGTCTAAAAATGCCAAATTCTTTTGAATGCGCAATTCTTAAGAACATCAATTTGGGTGAACTTTGAAGCTCTATAGCAAAAAATCAAGCACATGGACCTATGTTAATTTTTGCATATTTCGAATATTAAGGTTCTAAAGTATCTATGTGCAAAGTTTGGTGAAAATGACATGGATTTCACTTTAACTGTGGAACGTCCTTAAGACTTTGTTACATAAAAATTCTGCAGACAAGAAACAAACAAAAAATACCATGCATTGTCAATTACAGTATATACATGTATCAAACATTGACATTTTCATTCCACTTTGTTATGGCAAGATAGGTTTTTTGCTACACAAATGGATATCTATAGACACATTCAACAAACAAAAAGTCCTTTTTTAGACTAGTTACGAACAAGTAATTGCTATTTTCATTTCAGTAATTTTGCACCAAGCACATACATGTATATGACTCTTCATGAAACATGTACATGAAAACTAAAAGTTACACATTTGTGATAAATTATAAGGTTTCCCTACTACAGTATTACATTTCTTCAAGTGAAATGCATAAAGTGTGTGATTTCATCTACCTGTATTTGGCTTACTAATTTGCATACATCTACATTCTGCATTATCATGAAAAATAAAAGGTTTAGAAATAGAAATGTAACTTTCTTATTATGAGGCCTCCATTAATTTCAAGCTCCAAGCTTAAGATGGAAGTCTCCCACATTTCAATTTACAATATTGCATAATACAAGTTTTTTTTAAAGGAGAACATTTTCCAAGTATATTTTCTATTTGACTCTGAACAATACTTTGTTAATCATTATGTTAATAATTATCATTATTATGTTTATTGTTATGTATTAAATGTTTGTTTGAAATGTGGAAATAATCATATCAAATCAAATTAAACATTAATCTGTCCATGCTTTTTTATTCAAAGTGTTTGAACGTTTAACTTTCTCTATTCATTCATATAAAATCTTCAATGGCATTGATTTGACTTTAAAATCTACCCCCACCTTTTTAAGAGCAGCAAAGCAAGGAAAATATGGATGAAATTTGAAAAAAAAAAATTTCCTCCATTTTTCCACTCCCAATGCTGCGGTGTCTGAGACAAATTTTCTGACATGATATACACTCTAGTACGGTATCCCTGGCAGGTGTTTCAATGAAATTTGACAAATTCACATCCGGCTCTCTGGGGACTTTGCGAAGTCATATCCCGGTCCATTTGTATGCATGCTACAGACATGATTGATTGATTTCTTTTCCAATGAATATATATTCATTTGTGGCAACATACTACATTGTATAAACTTTGGTGTATTTTCAGTTGTGCATGTACATGATTTCAGTTCTTGCATAGCGCAAGGACAATGATTTCAGTTCTTGTATAGAGCACATCATACACATTTCAAGGAATAAATTCCTGCCAGGTACCTATTTCCATATACCTCACCTGGTTGAGTGCAGCACAATCTGGATCAATTTCACAGACACAGAAGAAATATGACACCTTTTGCAGCTCAAAATTTTAAAGTAAAATTAACTTTAACCAACACCATTATTAAAATTAAACTGAATCAAATATCCTTTTTTTTTGTAGTTTTGTATTATCAAAGTCAATGTTATCTACCACTTTGCTCTACTATCTTTAACATGTTAATTCATTTTCAATGGAATAATACATATCGAAATACAGTGTAAACTTTTGTGAATGTGTAAAAGCAATTTAGGCTGTCAAGTCATGGCAAAATTTGAAAGTTAATGAAACTGTCACTGAAGTGAGATGAAGTGTATTACAGTAGGACAGATATGTAATGTTAAACCATGGTTTGATCCACACCTGAACTAGAGAGTCCCCATTTTTTTTCTATGGGAAACAGAAGAAATCACAAACTTCAGGAAGAACACAATTTTACAGAAAACACAATTTTTCAGCCCCCCCACAAAAAATACAGTACAAATCAGGAAAATGAAAGCAAAATCCAATAAAACAAATCTGTCCATAAGTGAGAAATCTGCTTATCAAACCACATCACTGTGTTAAGCATGTGTTATCTGCATGAACATTTATTGTGTTTTTCTAAGATTTTTATATTTTAAATTTAAAGACATGTGGTAACGACCTCAAAATGAGTTCGAACAGAATCCAGTAAATTTACCGACCACGTATTTGTATATATAAATGAAAAAATATGTGGCAAATGGCTCTGGAAGAAAATGCGAAACTGCTGAGAAATTAAAACGGAATTTCATCAAATGTCAGGTATTTTTCCAAGCAATATTTATACACTGTCCCGCATATGCTTTTCTGTGAATAGTGATCATCAGAATTATCGGCTTCAAGTTAAGATATCATGATTTCACAAAGATAAGTTCATTAAAGTTTATTAATGTACCTGATCTACTTGTAGATATGATATGGTGACAATCAACCTTGATTTAAAAGACATTCTCATGAATAAGTAATTGTTTGCTGCAACTGCTTTCATTTACTTTTTAAGCATGTTTTTCTTATCTTAATCTACATGAACTTTTATTGTATTTTTCTAAGATTTTTCTATAATTTACATTATGCTACACTGTATATGTTGTGTTCACATCAGAATAACATTGAACATGGTAACCAAAATACCACAAAAAAAAAATGGGAAAAGGAAAATCATTTCCTTACTTTATCATCTTTCAAGAGCCAGATGTGCAAATGCAATAGACATGGAAAAGTTGGTAGGCCTACATATTGAAAAGAACTTCAACTCGATGAGGACTGCTGGAAGATGGACTAGTTATACATGTATGTCATTCATACGTGTCAGATGCTGACATTGGAAAACTTGAATGGGAAACCAGGAACATGGCATGTATTCCAAAGACGAACATGTTTCCAGCCATGAGAGAATCTGTAGATACTGTAACAGGCAAACATGATCACTCTTCTTCTTCTTCAAATGTGTTTTAATTTAATTTTAATTAGGCACCAGATTAATATAAATTTTTCATCTAACCTTGCAGATGATATCCTCTAAAACACATTTTCATTTCATATCTTCCATATCATGGTCTAGTAATCAATTTGAATAGTGATTGATGCATAGGGGATGATTTCCAAAGCTTAAGATAATTGGACTGGCTTTAAAGGGTGCAAAAATCACCATTACAAGCTTACAATCAATAAAGCTAAAAGCTTTATAGGATTTAGCCTAAAAACTTGAGAAATACTCTTCAAACTACTGAACTATAATGTACACTGTACTGAAACTTCAATTAACTTTGAAAAAAAAAATCCTATTCATATTTTACTATTAAACAGAGGTATTTTGGTATGCAGCATTTATGATAATTATATACATGTATACAAAGACAATTCCTCAAAATAAATGTATGTATGCAAAATCATGTCATTCACAATGCAATAGAAGTAATCAAGTATAATGAATTCTGCTCGTCTGAATGCAACCATCTATGATGAACAAGTAGCACTCTCCTGGGCACCTGCATGTTCTCCCTGGCTTTTAGATGCAGCTGCTCAGCATCCAAGCTGACAGATAGAAGCACTTAAGAATGACAAAACAGCTCTTTGACTCACCTCATATCAAGTAGTATTTACTATGTCAGTATTTTTTATGTTTAGCATTATGAAATAGAATTATCATAAAAAAGCCTCAGGCCACTATAGCCTAAAACGTGTATCTGAGCAGTAAAATGGTGTATTCAAATTGCTTTTATCACCAGAAATACTCATTGGACTGAAATACCCATCAAGGACTTGTTAGGTCTTAAAAATACCAGATTATTATTTTCTTACAACCTTACAAAAAAAAGACAATTCCTCAACATAAATGTATGTACGCAAAATCATGTCGTTCACAATGCAATAGAAGTATAATGAATTCTGCTCGTCTGAATGCAACCATCTATAGATGAAAATACCCATCAAGACCTAACAAGGACTTGCTAGGTCTTAAAAATACCAGATTATTATTTTCTGCATTCATATCGAAGCAGAACCTTTCAGGGTAAGTTCTTGAAGTTACCAGCATGCACTTATCATCTGATTAAAGCAGGCAAGGCCCACAATTCAAAATTGCGAGCTCAGCAGCCCTGTCTGAGCCACCTACTCACTGGGTTGAGATAAATCTTGTAGTTTGCTTTCACTCTACCAAAACACGTACGAATTTGGAAAAAAAAATTCCTGCAAAATTTCAGCAAGTACCGAGTATTTTAGCGAGAATTTTCTTTCAGGGATATTACAGGTATTTTGCTTTCACACTGGGTAAATCATGGCAAATTTCCCAATCAGAGAATGGGTACCTGGAACTCACAAACTTTGAGGCAATCCAAATTTATTCGCCTAATAGTTATCTGCAAAAATATGGGTATCTGCCAAATGTAAAGGGCAGGTCATGGCTGAGGATGACATGTGGACTGGTCATTAAATGCCCCTCCTACTGGCATAGGAGACACTGTGCCCTTTATTATTTTCCCATTTGTGCTGTTACATGTAATGATGTCTTGTGAAAACTTGGCCCTGCCCTAAAAATATTTGAATTTAAGACCTGTAATTAGTCTGAAATACATATACATGTAACTTCAAATGTTGAGGTTACAAGAATATGGAAGAAATTCTATATTCTTTTTTAAATTACCAGAAATGCACATGTACAAGAAGTAAAAATTTTCTAATATTTTACAATCTTCATAATTTTACATCCACTACGTCTACATCTACAGCTGATAGCAATGTACTATAATCAACCCTAAAATAGACCGTTTCTGTAAAAATCCTACAAAATTCAGAAGTCAACTGCGTTCTTCCTTTTTTACAGAACTGAATAAATTAAAACTGTGAAACAAAGTAAAACTCATACCAAATAATGAGTAATTTTTTTTTCATATCTTTAGTACCCTAAAGATTACTAAAAACAGGAAAGCTCTCTGAATCTTTAACCAACGATCAGAACAACCATGCAGATGTTTTTGCGCTCCTAGAGCAAGCAGGCCGGAGGACACCAGGCCCCATCGGGATGTAGCTGGGAATTCCAGTGAATGATGCAAAAAGTTTATTCTCAGTACCTTTTGCATTTTAAGGTCTAGATGTATGTAAATTTTGTTTTCATTTTTAGTTTGCCTAAAGAGGGCCTACATGTATATGTGAGCGTCTTCAGACGGTGTGTGCACTTAATAAAACAATACCATTATTACTAATAAAGAAGAAACATGCATACATGTAGCTCCCACAAGACCAAGATAATATGTCTTTGAGCTCCCAAAGGAGATCTTGAAACTCATCCTACAATACTGTAGGACAAACATACATGTCTTAATAGCTCTGAGGGATGTCTTTGTGGTGATTTGACTAGAGGATGCTTCACATCATGAAGCATGCGCTACAGCAGAAGAGATGAATTCTCAAGAGAATGATTTGTTTTAACCAATGTGCTAGTCCTTTCGCCTGCATGCACATGGCTTGAATAATGCATGGATTTATTCACAGCTAGGAGGTTGGATTGTGCTATGGTTCAAGCGTTTGCAGACTTGACAGACCAATCTTCCTTTATCTGACCTCTTTTTTCCTTCTCCTACATTTCTTGCTCATTTCTCTATAAACAGTTTTTTGCAGATCCATGGTTGTAGAAAATCAGACATGATTGGTTGAGCACTGGCTTGGCAGAAGCCGTACTGGATAATTATCATTGCATTGAGCATAGTTATATATGGCTCATTTGTCATTACTAATACAAACATAGCCATGGGCATTTTAAGAAAAGACTTCTCAACAAAATTATAATGCAGCTTGGAGAGACCATGAATCTATAGTGCTGTCTATGGCGTTATATAAATGCCTATTATTATTATTATTATATATATATATATATATATATATATATATATATATATATATATATATATATATATTATTATTATCATTATTACAAGTTTTGGTTAAACTTACACTGTATGCTTTTATCCTTTTAATCAAAATCGTGTCATAATTTCCTTCAGCAACAAATTGATCAAAATTCCATTAATATGGCATTGTGCTGCACTCAGCCCTGGTAAGGTAAAGTGGTAACATGGCAGGATGTTATTCCCTGAAATTCGTTCCTCCAGACCTTATAGATTGCCTTTCGCTTTCACAAACAATAATCATTTGCTTCAGAAATTAATGATATCTGAGTTGATTTCATCATTAACTGAATCAACAGGTTAAATTTTCATTAAAATTTTTTTTTTTAAATAGGGAACACAGGTCAAAGATAGGAGTACATCATTCCTTTCAAGAGCATGAAAAAAGGTGATTATCAATACTTATTATCAAGCAATAATTTGCTGATCCAATAAAAAGGGGGAACAAAATAATTTTCTCTTTCCTCTCATAATTTTGAATGATTTTTAAGTGACAGCATCAAAATTGATTAGCCCAATTTAGTACTAAAACTTTTACCATTAAGGAGGGCTCCACACTATGACACTATTAACCCTTTATTTTTTACTGGTCCGAACCTAAAATTTACTGGTCCCCCCAAATAAAGAAAAACATCACAAAATACTTATTTTGCTGTCTTTTATTGCCCCCCCCCCTCAAAAAAAAACGTTCTAACACACATACACACACACAACATAGGTCATAAGAACCATTTCTCAATTTTGGAAAGCCATTTTTAAGATGCCAAAGCCATTTTTATTATTTACTAAAGAGGAGAAAATATCATTTATATTAGTTTGATATATTTTTTGCTGGTCTTGTCAGACCAGTAAATCCGGCTATTTCTGAAAAGTGACTGGTCCGACAGCAATTTTTACTGGTCTGGGACCGTCGGACCAGTGCCAGTGTCGCGCGCTGCCATTGAACAGGTAAAAATATGGACAATGCTACATGTACTCACCATTGTTGTATCTCCTTCTTGTCAACTGCAAAAAAAAAGTGAGAAAGAGAAAGGGAAAGACTTCAGATTAGCATACTTTTTATTCTCTGTGTTCATCTAAATGTCAAATGGATAACAAGAGGTAAATAAATAAATAAAAAAATTAATTCAATTCACTTTCACATGAAACAATATCTGCAACCTTTGAAAAAAACTACCTGCAAAAATTACCAACTTACTGTTATGCAGACATTTTTTTCTGGGGACTGTTTGATAAATCTGAGTGTTTTTAAAGGTCAAGTCCACCCCAGAAAAATGTTAATAAATAGAGAAAATCATACAAGCATAATACTGAAAAGTTGATTAAAATCGGATGTAAAATATGAAAGTTATGACATTTTAAAGTTTCGCTTATTTTTCACAAAACAGTTATATGCAAAACTGAGTGGCATGCAAATGAGAGTCGATGATTTCCATTACTCACTATTCCTTATGTTTTTTTATTGTTTGAATTATAAAATATTTTAATTTTTACCAATTTGAAATCACGGACCAACTTTAAGCTGAACCATAAAATGTTATAACAATAGTAATGTCACATGTTCAGGGAGGAATAAAACTTTGTTTCACAGGACAATGAGGAGAAAATTAGAATATTTCATATTTCATATAATAAAATACAAAGAAATAGTGAGTGAGTGAAGTCATCAGTCCCCTCATTTGCATACTGACCAGGATAACTGTTTTGTGAAATTAAGCGAAACTTTATGTCATAACTTTCTTATTTTACATCCATTTTGATGGAATTTTCTGTATTATGCTTGTAGGAATTTTTATCTTTTTATTCAAATCAACTTGTTATTGAGGTGGACTTGTCCTTTAAATTATGAATGACATCACACATAACCGGTAATCCTTTCTTGTGCTTAATGGTATCCCTATTTAAAACCAACTTAGCACTATATCTTCTGGCCATAAATAAATTTATGTGTAAAGTCATCCTTAAAGGGGAATTTCACCCTGACAAAAAGTTTGTTGTAAAAATAGCAGAAAAAATAATAATATAAACTATTGACAAAGGTTTGAGGAAAATCCATAAAAGAATAAAAAAGTAATTAGAATTTTAATTATTTGATTTGCGACGTCATATGCAAGCAGCATTCCTACATATCATAGGCCTATGCTTTAAAAAATCAATGAAATGTAATTTTCTCATAAAATTGAAAATGGTTTATATTGTACATGTACTGTACCTTCAGTATCAATACACAAATCATTTCACACACGCTCCTAAAAAGAAAATGAAAATAAAAAATAAGTCATCATGAACCATTAGAAAATGTAATTTATGCATTTTATATTACATAGCATATGGGGAAGCTGCTCGTTTATGACGTCACAAATCCACACCTTCAAATTCTAATAACTTTCTTAATATTTAATGGATTTTCCTCAAACCTGAACACCAATATTTTTCTGCTATTTTTACACAAGCTTTTCTTCAGGGGGAACTTCCCCTTTAAGTTTACAAGCAGCTTTACAAAATTTAATCCTGGAATATTAAAATTAATTTGCTTTTGCACTGTCAAAACAAATGTTATTTCTGATCAGGGTAGATCTGAGTATTTGGTGATCTGGATCCCGTAACACAAAGGTTAGCGATTGATCGTACGCTTGATTTCTATGATTGATTGTACATTGTAGTCTATGGAATCAATCGTAGAAAAATGTTCTACGATCATTGCTAAGTTTTGTGTTACGGGCCCCAGGTCTTTAGTCGGTCTGAAATCAAGTAGATACATCCTTGCAGCAAAACCATGTTTACAATCTCTCAAGCCATCTCAATTTTCTACTCTAACACAAATAATTCCCTAGGCATGAATTTGACCTTTGCATCCTCATCATTCTTTTAAAGGGTAAAAGTGGTTATTTTCACCATATAATCACCTTGTGAGCCCTTTGAGGACTTAAGCACTGTGCATTTTGACTAACTTTAGATTCCGAGCTACAGAAATAATATCCATTATACATGTACTATTCATGAAAAGAAGGGAAAAGGATCTCTGGACACGATATCTGAGAGGTCACTCACAGATGAACTACATGTAGTAGGCCTACAAGTTTACAGAACAGGGCTGTTCTCTACATTCTTCACGCTAAATTTTGTCAGCTGCCTTGGGATTCAGGGAAAAAATTGCATACCTTATTCCAAATTCGAAAAATGTATAAAGTGCAATCACATTATAGCCCTTTAAAATCATGCCATAATAAGATTTTAAGGTCAAAACTCATACATATTTGTACACATTTCCATATCTGCCAATATTCAGATTAACATTTCTTTGTATCATTATAAAATTGATTTTAAAATAGAATAATTTGAAGACAATATAATTCAAATCGTATTAACATGTACACATCATACTACTGTGCATACATGTATGCATGGAGGATTGTCTATAAATAATTGATTGGATAGCATTGTTCTCAAGCAAAATACTCGGCTGGTAAGTACTTGGTAAAAATGCATCTACATGTAGGCCTATGCCTAAACCTTGCATTGCTGTGTAAACAATATAGGGCCTATAATATAAGCTTTCAAATAAAATGATCCATGGATCTGTCATTTTATCTTTTGGGTACTGTCAAGGTCTTAAAACAACTCAGTCCGCAATATTTGCAGGTGAATCCAATAAAGGGGTCCATAATAAATAGCTTGGACACAAGACTTGAAAGTGAAACTTTTACATAATTACATCCGTCATATCTCTGCAGGTTTTCTAATTCAGGAATTTTTCGGGGTGGCACAAAGGCATTCTAATAGCAGTTACTTTCTACACAGAAATATCAAACAAATCCTGAAATGCAAAATGAAGGAGAATTCTCTGTAAAATAGACCAACACATGCTGGTTTCAGGTTATTGTTGAAGAGTAGTGGGAGTCTGGGAGAGTAGGTGCTTTGGATATATCGGTATTGAAAAGGTATATCAACTGGTCTACATAACATTACACCCACTTCTTCCACTTTTGCATGTGGGAAAAAATATGAGGAATGGGGAGAAAGAGCCCGCCCCCCCCCCCCCCAACCCATGTCTGAAAGAGCTCTGGAAAACTTGAAAAGGAGCCCTGGAAATTCCCATATAAGCCAATGTACACATGTATGCAAACTGTAATAAAATACAAAGTTTTTAAGCTAGTGAGCTCAAAAAGCATTATCCCTGGAAAGGTTTTTTTCTTTTTAATATTTATCTCCTCTGAACTTTCATCCCCCCCCCCCCCCCACACACACAAACACTACTCCCCATAAGCTATCATTTTTGGATGGATGCCTTGTTTACCCCATATCTTGTTCAACAAGACTTGTTGAGCATTTTGCTGATCATTGTTGCATCAACTTTGACCATGGAAACAAAGGGTCCATGGTCTGGAAACTCTGGATGACCTCTCCCTTTAAAATTACAGCTTTCAAAACCCTTTTTATAATGCAGGGGGCATTTAACAGATATGAAGCCTGACAAAAATGAGTAATATGTACGACAGTGGTCTGTCAGCTACATGTACGGGTCTAGACAACAACATGAAGGAGGAAGCTTTGATTGGTCTCTTTCATTCCCCACTGATTCCATCAAAGACAAAACTCACTCAACACATTAATGGCAGTGTTCATACATGTAGAGGAATATCTACTAAACTCATCAACAACAGTGTTCATACCTAAAACATTTACATGTACAGGAATACCTACCCAACTCATACATGTGTAAATAGCTGTGTTCATACGGAAATATATTCTAAACGCATCAAATGCAGTGTTCATACAGGAATAGCTACTCAATTAATTGCAATGTTCATTAATCATACGATAATGTTTTTTTATTTCAGATATTAAAAGTATTGTTCCTACACTACATACATGTACAGGGTTATTTCTTACTGAATCATACTAGTATATGTATCCACTATCCAGAGGATTACAATAGTTAAAGCTAAATGAAAGTATTTCAGTAAACACTGATTTCATGAGAAAGTCTGTAAAACCAAGATTAATTGTCACTATATCATCCTCAATCTGGATCTGGTACAGTTACATAAATTGAACTTTGTGAAATCATGAAATCTAAGCTGAAAAACGATCAAACTGAAGATCGTGAACACAAATAAGCACACGTGGGACAGTGTCTTATTATTGCTGTGAAAAAGACCCGACAAATATGCCTGAATCCGCGCTTATTTTGCTTATTTCTCAGCAATTACACAATTTCTCCCAGAATCCTTTGGCACATACTTTTCATTCATACAAAGAGACACTTGGGTGGTCATTTTATTGGATTCTGTAAAAACTCATTTTGAGATCGTTACCACAACTGGCATTTATCTTTAAAATGATAAACTCCAGTTTGGGGAAATGATCATAAAAGAACAGAATGACAGTATAATGACAGTATCTAGAGTAATTACAGTGGTGCTCAAAGCGTCAAAAGTTAGTGAACCCACTAGAAAATGAACATATTTAAAGTGTTTATGTTCTGCCATTTTTTTTAGATACCTGGTAATTAATTGTGAAGTCGGATGATAAAATATCACATTCAATAAAGTTTGTTTCTCAAGGCTTGCCCGACATTGTTGTGTTGTTGTCTACATTTCATGTAGCATGAAGGAGTGCAAACTTTTAAGCACAAATGTACATTATCCATCAAAATTTGTGTGTGTATGTACACGTACCTCTTTTATGCCTTTCATATCAAGCTCTTCCCCTCAACCCTTGGAGTTCACCACTCGAAACTTTACGAAAGCGAATGAGCGCACTGTGCGTGCACATCAAAATAGAAAGGCTATTCTGATATAATTGAGACCAGACAATCCAAATTATCAAGACTTCATCACCAGGACTGCAGTCAGTGTGAGCCTCGTATTTATCTTTCTAATGGTAAATTGCCAATTCGTCTACTGCCAACTCATCCACTCACCACATGGTCTACCTTCATTTAGTCTAATGCCATTCCGTCAACATTTCGTCTAACATTAACAACCACCTGGTCCACTAACCATTTGGTCCAATCATCACTTCGTCTGATCACCAGTTCATCTATGACCATTTCATCTCATAACCAGTTTGTCTAATATTTGTTTTATTTTCATTCATTTTGCCCAATTTGTCAGTGATTTTATGAACTGGCTCAAACCTTGGCTGGTCTCCAAAACATGATTTCAAGATAATCGCGTTTAAAGTTTGAATGTTTTTCAGACCCTCATAACTTTGCACTTTGAAAGAAACCAGATCAATTATTTATATACTATTACCAACAATATACAAAATTTTGTCTGCAATTTGTATTCATTCTCTCAATATTTGAAATTTCAAAGCACATTTATGCATTTCAGAAGCTGTTAATTTTTACCCAATACAGGTGGTTTGAGCCAGTTCGTATATTCATACGCACCATGCCCACTGTTAGCAACACAAACCACGGTTTTAGCCAGTTCGTAAAATCATTCATGCCACGCGCATGATTTTTTAGAGGCACAAAACCTGCGCCAACCACATACGCACAGCATCTACATGTAGGTCGGGCCTTTGACTTGTGCGCGCCATTCCAGAGACTTTATAGTACACAAAGTATGGTTTGAGCCCGTTTGTAAAAAAAAAAAAAATATGCTCTTATTCTTCAAACTCAAATTTTGATCTAAAATTTAGCAAATCAATGAAGTGAATCATGGGCTCTCGGAATATGCATAAAAATGAATTTCGAAAATTTGACTTTGAGTCGGTTCATAAAATCACTGATGAATTAAAAGTCTAATTAGACCAATTGGTACGTGGACTAAATGGCTATTTGACCAACTGGTTATTAGACAAAATGGTGAGCGGATGAAATGGCAATTAGACCATTTGGAAATTGGACAAACTGATGGTAGACCAAATGATAGGAGACGAGTTGGCAATTGCACGAATTGGCATTGGACCAAATGAAAATAAACCCTTCTAACCACATGAATCATACAGGTGATTGGTCAAAACACTGTCCATCTCTTCCCTTCACAAATCAAAGGCCAACCATACAAGTAACAAAAATAGAGAAAAATCAAACAAAACATCAAACTGAAGTCCATCTCTAAATCATGAATTATGATGATTAAAGGTCTACCTTCAAACTAAGTTACAGTACGTTTGAAAGAAAGAATGTGTATACCACCTAAGATAATAGACCTGGGACCAGAATGTCATTTTTACCATTCCATTATTTCAATCAATCGAATAATTTGATTGTTCACTGGGAATCACGTCTTCTATTAGTCACAATAGTTGACCTACTAATAACCTCCCAAATGCAGAAATTATCCAGCAAACTGGGCAAAACCACATGTTACAAGAGTATTGTCTGTTCCTGTTTTTACAAATTACCTCGGTAACATCATGTGTCAAGTATTTCAAAACAATTGTTATCATTGTTATCTTGTCATTTTGTTTTTATTATTACTTTGTGTATTCGAGTTATCTCATATGTCAAATTGGGATCTGCCCAATAATCAAGCAGTATAAATTCTGCTAATCGATTAGTGATTGGCGGTAAGCCATTCCATCAATCAAATTTTACTCTGGGGCCTACCACTTGTTCACTGCAACCCTGCCTGTGGGGAATCTACAGGTTGGACTATGGCATGCCAATGCTGTACAGAGCACACACTTTAAAAAATGATTAAAATATCACTTTTGTGACCAAAATTACTAATTTCCATACAATTGCAATTTATTTTTCATTAGTAACTTGGGAATATTTTTTGTATTCACTAGAGCGCTCAAAAACTTGAATTTTGGGCATATTTTTGTGTACGCCCTCTATTGGTGGAAAATAATATGGCAAGAAAATTTTCATTTTTTATCTCTATTTTTAATTAAGAAAAAAATAATTTAAAGAATCAAATTTACTTAAGGGCCAAGTTGTATGAAAAATAGGTGTAATGGAAACCGTCAGTGTAAAAAAATTAAGCATTTGTCCCAAAGAAAAAGAGAAAATTATCCAAACATTGTCAACCTTATTTTGCCACACATGGAGATATAACAGAGAACAAGGTTATATATATCATAACCTTGTTCATTGAATGAGTGGGGCCTACCAGATATACATGTGAAATTATGTAATAATTATTATTTACAATCAATATTTGAATATTATTATTTAGTAAATGATAATTCTAATCTGTGAATTGTTTCCCAAAACGGCACTTCATAATATAGCTCATCGAAGGCGTAGCTTCCTGAACGTCATATCGAAGCGCTTCATGAGTCAAGTGTTTACGAATGGATACACGAGATCGGTCTGGTAAGAAACCTCTCATTTTTCTTTTTTTTGTGTGTGAAATAGTAGTACCTTTAAATATGCATATAGACCAAAAGCTTCGGTCTCTGTTATGTTGGTTGTTCAGCTGAACTCCTTTGGCTTCACTCACCAAATACAGAGACCGAAGTTCTAGCGCGATCTGTACAGGGGACTCAATGGCCATATGTTTATGTGTATTAAGTTCGGATAAAACAGGGCAGTGAAGTTGCGCAACAGCCGAGGTAAGTCACTGTTTTTGTTCCTTTTAACTTGATTTTCCCTGTTTTTTGGCAATTAATGCCAAGAGGGAATATTAATTTGCATTTCGGTCGCGTTAATTTTCAAAAGTTTGATTCATTAAAGACAAAAATTGAAGAGACCCGACGGGGGGATTTTGCATTGTAAGTCCCCTAATGGTGGCTGCACGATAGCGAGCCGTCTGTGTACGAGGAGAAATTTAAAAAAAAAAAAAAATGTTAAAAAACTCCTCGAAACAGACGGCTGCCAGCTGTCTAATACACATTAGGTGTAACTTTTTATAGATTCTAAAGGTATGTAATTCAATAAAATTTTAATGTTAGTCTTACGTTCAATTTTTTTTTAAATGTGGTTGCAATTAAAATAAAATACAAACAAAAATAGAATTAGAATAGGCCTACAGAGTACAGTACATGTTAGATATGAAGGGAATTCCCTTCTTCTTGACTTGTGAGTTGTGTATTAAGTTCGCTAGGCACAGTCCCATATGCGTATCTCGGCTCCGTAATGTAATGACGAAATCATTACATCAATACAAAATCATAAAACTACTAACAAGTTACATCATCTACACTACGCCGTGATCTTGGTGATGAGGCCATTTTGTTACGATTTTTAACAAAAATGGCCGATCGAGACGGGGTAGAAGGAGAGAACTTTTCGTTTTTTTGAGGTTCCAGACTGTGCCCAGATGTTGTAGTAAGTCACCCCACCCCCCATATAGGTCTTCCACCGGGAGATGGCGCTGGACCCCTTTTAGACGCTGGAGGACGTTGGATCCCTTGGATCATTGTATTTGAAGCTGAACTCACACGGAATAAACAGGATCTAAGGACATCACTCCAGAAAACTACTGGTAGGTGATTTATTCCTTATATCCTTAGCTTCAGGTATCAACCTAGTGGTCAAGCTGGGGGCGCGACCGCTACAGTGGCGCTGCGAGCCTGACTGTGCCTGCTTTTGTGGGCATTTTAGGCCAAATTATTGAAATTAATTGGGGTATAATTGTCTCGCGGCGAGCTAACGGCCCCCTATTGCGCATCGGACGAGCAAATCCCTATGCCCCGCTGCGTGGGGGGAAATGGTCGCCGCTCGAGTACGAGAAATCAGTTTTAGATTGGGCTAATTACAGTTGATAAGGCTAGATTCAGAGCCTTGTCGTATTGCGTATATTCTATGAATATTGTCCCTTGTTTCATGTTTGCGATTGTCCTGAATTGAGAGGTTAAATCTTGATTTGGGACATATTTAGGCAATCGTCCCCTGTCTTTTTTGGCAAGGTTTTCGTCGCGGGGACTGATGGTAGTTCCGGTCCCGTGACGGAAATTTCCAGAAAGGGGGGGAGAACACACGTGTTGTTGTGTTGTGAGTTTGTTTTAGTTTTGTGCTTTAATATCCGTTTTTAGTTGTGGACTGTGTTTCACGTTGGTGTGATTGTGTGATTTGCTTGTGATTTTGGGTGTTTGGATGATTTTTGTGTCGTTTTGCGAGTGATTTGTGAGTGAACTATTTTTGTTGGGGTGAGAGGTGCGTAAGAGTGTGTGTGTTCCGGCTAGGTAAAAGCGCGCGGCCCGATCCAAGATTTCACGGCGATCTATTGGCGGAGAGATATTATTGGTTCTCTCTGCCACCGACCGGCGCCATCTTGTTTTACATCGTCGGCTCAACGTTTGGGTCTAGTTTGAGATCCGAACTGACGTCAGGCCGGACCAATCCATCGCACGTATACGGGTAAACAACGGCGATTATTTGGGCGAGTAGGACGGGAAGCCAGACTGACCAACAAAGGTAGGGCATTATCCCAATCCTCTCTCGCCTGCCTATTTCGGATATTTTGAATTTTGTGTGGTGTTTTAGGGTGTTTTGTCCAAATTTTGGGGGAACGTTTTGTACTCGAAGCTGGGTAGAATTCACGGTAATTATCGAGATCTAACCAGTTAGACCGCCCGATCATTTCCGGGTTTGACGTTAGATCCAGTGCAACTGTGCACGGCCATTGGTTGTGTATTGCATACCTAATAGGTTGGTTTTGGGTGCCTGTGTGTAGCGTTGTGTTGCGTGTGGACCCACCCACTCGTTGTAGCGGGGAGTCCGTTGCCAAATAAATAAAAGAAAGAAATTTTTTTTTTGGAGAGAGTGTGGGGTGACTGTGTATATGAATAAGTACATGTAATTTGTCTGTGGTGTGAGCGGGCACTAGTCACTAGCGTGATTGAGGACAGAACCAGCTTCGAGGATTAATAAAATAAATAGGTAAATTAATAATAAAAGACAAGTTAGGCTTAGAGGTTAATATAAATATTTTTAGAGCTACAATTATTCTTTTTGGCAGTGCTAGTGCAAACTATTAGCAACAACTAAACTAATCTAATTAATAATAAAAGCTAGACTTTTATACCATAAATTGGGTTCGCATTTGGACCTAATTTTTTGGGATAGTTTTTTGGATAACTTTAGCAGGTTTTTTGGTCGGGCTAATTACTGTGCCTAACCATTAACTGTTAAAGGTATATTTTTGGACTTATACCGGTTTTATAATTTTAGTTGCTAAAAATAAAAGAATTGTTATAAAATAAATTGGGTCTGCATTTGGACCTAATTTTTTGGGATAGCTTTTTTGGATAACTTTAGCAGGTTTTGGTCGGGCTTATCACTGTGCCTAACCATTGACTGTTAAAGGTATAATTTTGGACTCTTTACCGGTTTTTTATAATTTTAGTTGCTAAAAAATAAAAGAATTTATTGGGACCACTTTCAGATAAATTTAAGTAGGTTTTTGGTCGGGCTTATTATTGTGCCTAACCATAAACTGATTGGGGTATACATTTGGACCTTTTTGTAATTTAGTTGCCAAAAGGAAATAAAAGAAAGAATTTAATAAGATAGGTTGAGACCTAGTTTTAGAATAGCTTTTGGATAATTTTAACAGGTTTTTGGTTGGGTTTATCAGTATTGGGCCTAACTGAACCTTGCTAGGATAACACCAATTAGGGTAAACACAACATGGACGGGGAAGAGAAAATCCCTATCAATGTGTGCTCCTTTGAGGAGTTCAGGTCGCTAGGGCTAAGTTCAGCCCTAGCTGGGATAATTCAGGGGATTCGAATGGATCAGGGGGAGATAACCCCTGAGCTATTTGAGAGCAGCCCAGCGCTATGCAGCAATAGGGAGCTAGCACGAAGAGTAGATTTTTGGGAGGGCACCCAAGGGGTAGAGGGCAGTATTTTTATTACCCCTAGGGGACGCCTCACTGCGAGCACCCCGCATAGCGAGTCTGACCAAAATGGGGTGGCAGGTTCCGGGGGTGTTTACTCCTATGACCAACATCAGCCCCCTAGGTCAAGTCAAAGTAACCAGTCTAGTGGGTCCTGGGGCACCAGCTCATCTCACTTTCGGGAGGAGCGGGGGCCCGAGCCCCCAAACACCCGAGGGGCAAGTATGAGAGTTGGTGTAGAGCCGAGGGTCAGACCCAGGCACCTAATAGGCGAAGAGTCTAATGGGGCCTATGCAAATAGAGGCATGCAGGTAAGTGGTGATTCAAGCGAATGGTCCGGAGGTGATGATCTCCCCGCTAGGCATCCCTCCCAAGGGGGGAGGCAAGGGGCAGGTATAAGTACCAGGGTAGGAGACGGGAGGGGCTCCTCAGCCCCACCCCCTACCCCAGATTACAGCGCAAGGAATGTGCGGGCGGGTATGACACGCCCAGCCCAGTACAGTTCATCTTCGCCGCCTAGTAGCCCGGCTGCGTCACCTGCGAATTCTAGTGGTTCCTCAGGAAGGGGGACTGGTGGTGGATTACCATATTACACGCTGCCAAAGTCCCTCACTTTCGACGGCAAGGGTAACTGGAGGGCTTTCTTTAGGAAGTTCTCCGCCTTTGCTGATCACCATAATTGGAATGCCACAGAGCGCGTTAGCCAGCTATACTGGGGCCTGAAAGGGAAGGCAGAAGATTATCTGTTAATGGTCCTAGACCAAGAGCCCAATATGCCATATTCAGGTCTAGTGGCCCGGCTGCAGCACAGGTTCGGGGAGGAAGGGCTCTCTGAATCTGCTCAGCTGGAGTTTGTGGCAGCAAAGCAGGGACCCACTGAATCCCTGCCAGACTGGGCCGACCGGGTGCTCCGGCTAGCGACGCGTGCTTTCCCAGGGGTCGATGGCCCTTACCCGAATAGACAGGCGGTCCTTCGCTTGTGCCAGGGCGCCCTCAACCGAGAGGCGGGGTGCCATGCGCTTACGCGTAATCCATCTACTGTTAATGAGGCGCTTAAGTATATTGAGTGGCACCAACACGTGCACCGCGCAATGTACGGGCGTCCCAAGGCAGTGTCTAAGGCTAATGAAGGGGAGGTCCGCAAAGTGGAACTGCCCCAATCCTCTTGTAAGCCTGAAGGGGAGGCGAACAATGCAGCCCTTGAGCGAAGGTTGGTGAACCTAGAACGCAAGACCGATGAACGCTTGGGCCACATCGAGCGGGATCTGCAGCGTCTGGGTGGTTTGGAACGGGACCTCAAGAAGGTCCTGGAGGCTATCCAGACTAGGCCCCAACCAGCGCGTGAACGCGGGAGGTCACCCGGTCGGGACCGGTGCTATGAGTGCGGCGGGATTGGCCACTACAGGAACAATTGTCCTTCGGTCCAGGAAAACAGGGCCAAGGTACAAGTTTCCTTTGTAGGGGACCAGGAGGAGGAAAACTCCAGCGGGTCGGAGGAGCTGGCCAGCCCCCGGCCCCCACCGCCAGAGGCCAAATAGAGGGTTCCAAGCTAGCAAGCAGCTCAGAGGGGCCATCTGTAGGCTCATCTGAAGGAATAACAGAGGGCGTGTCAGAGCGCCTGATAGTCCCAGGGAATAATGTAACCGGAATAGCTACTTATGTAGAGGCTGCGGCGAGGGATCCAGTTGGTCCCTCGAACACCCGAATATCAGACCTGGGTGAAGCCATTCTGGAATCAGTTCCAGATGCTCTCCCTGGGCTTGGGTGTGCAAGCGAGATTAAGGAGGTAGTGGTGTGTAGGTTGGAGTCGCGCTCTACTCTCAAGGTCTCAGTTGTTATAGGGGGGCAGCCAGTAAGCGCAGTTGTCGATACCGCAGCCGAGGTGTCCATCATCTCGGATAGGCTCCTGCAGTCACTGGACCCCCAGCCCCCTAAACTGAGAGAAGTGATCCTACATGCAGCGGGAAGGAATATGAAGATGAGAGGGATAATTGTCGGTCCCCTTTCCATAGAGCTTGGGAACCAGACGTTCTCGGAGGAAGTATATGTAGCCCCTATAGCTGATCATATGCTCCTGGGGTTAGATTTCCTCAGCAAGCGCAAGGCTGCGATTCATCTCCAAGATCCGCATATGCAGTTGGGAGGTCAGAGAATTCCGCTTTGGTATAGTGATGACCCGGGGCGGCAGATCGCCCGGGTTCATTTGCACAAGCGAGTAATTGTTCCTCCGAATGCAGTCAAGCGGATCACCGGCATTATAGACCAACGTTTAGGGGATTTCATGTTTAACCCTTAGGATGGCTTACTGCTCCTAGTTCCCGGTTCGGTTTACAGGGCTGGGAAAACAGAACCCATCTGATAGGCACCTTAAGGTAACCTGCTCTGAGGTGCTGGGGGAAACTGAAAAAAAATTGGAGGGAAGGGAGATGGGATCGCTCCCTGTTGAAAAATGGGTTCACCTGGATCGCGGTTCCTCTACCGAATTACAGGCAAGCAGCCGTACTATTGGGGCTAATGGTTCAGCTTGTAGATGGAGCCAGTCCAGTACAAGTCGGTCAGGGTGAGGCCAGTGGGCGTTACCGATGGGCAGCTGCCCATCGACCCGTTACGGGTGGAACAGGAGAAGGATCCTACCCTGGGTTCACTAGCGGGGTGGGAGAGCTTGTCACCTCAGCCCGGCGGATAAGGTTTCTCACCCTCATGGAGCGAGCTAGGATTAACCATCTGGCACTCTATGGGGTGTAGTGAGGAAAAAAGGGACTGGAGGAGATTCTGTCCTCCATTTGTCACGAAGGGATTTCGATTCCCTTTGCATTCTTGGGTTAGCTTAGCGCGTTTAGGACCCTATATGTTTTTCTGTACGGGAGGGACCAGCCGAGTCGCCTCCTCTTTGTGTCTGTTGTGTTCGTTGTTTTCGTCTATCTTTTTTGTATATTTAGGCCATGTAGGAAATGCTTCATGGTCCGCTTTGGAGGGGAGTGTTTTAAATGGCCCTTTTCGCATAATGGCAGCGCTGACGCCCCCTTCCTGCACCTGGGGGACCTAGGTTGGGTACTGGTGCTCCAGTCTCTCAACCGAACGGGAATGCTATGTGTTGCACAGCCCGGGTAAGATGGTGCCTCGACAGGGGAGGGCCAGCGGCAGCCCACTGCTATGGGAAAGTGGAGCTTTCTGGGAAGGGGGGACCCTCCTGGGATATGGGTTTTTGTATGGGTTTTATATTTTTATATATATATACCATTCTTCTATATGTTTTGTATGGGTTTTTTAAAGAACCTCAAAACTCTAGGTTTTTAGGTGTTATTACGGGTTTTTACCGTTTTCATGTTACGGGTTTTTAAAGTTTAAAGTGTTGAACAAGTTTTTAGCACAGTTGTGCCAAGTGTTTTGGATAGTTTTGGAGTTTTTATTTATAAAAGAACGGAATATGTTTATGGCTGATTACGGGTAGCAAATTATAATTAATTTTGGGAATGCAGACTTGGGACAGAACAATGCTGCATAAGTACTTTTTGCCAAATTTTAAGGAGCATTGTGTACATAAAAGACCAAAGGGAATTTTTAAATGGGCTTGTATTTACTCATGCCCAGCCGGGAGATAAGGTCTCCTGGTTGGGGTGCCTAGGGAGTGGAAAATTTTTTCCTCCCTCTGCCTGGTGTCTGGTTTGGATAGCGTCCATTTGGGTTGGAAACTCGAGGGACCGAGTTTTATAGAACGGGGGGGACTGTTGTAGTAAGTCACCCCACCCCCCATATAGGTCTTCCACCGGGAGATGGCGCTGGACCCCTTTTAGACGCTGGAGGACGTTGGATCCCTTGGATCATTGTATTTGAAGCTGAACTCACACGGAATAAACAGGATCTAAGGACATCACTCCAGAAAACTACTGGTAGGTGATTTATTCCTTATATCCTTAGCTTCAGGTATCAACCTAGTGGTCAAGCTGGGGGCGCGACCGCTACACAGATGTCAGGAATCTGCCACTCGTTAGACCTTCATCCATATAATCGTGGTAATTGTATACTTTCTGTTTTCACAATTCATTTGGAGAAATATTTAGACCATAAATCACCCTAGTCCGGTGACAATGGTAAAATACACGGTAAGCTTCTGGGCTCCCGCCCGCTGCGCGGGCGGGAGCTCTCTGGGTTAAGCATGGCCATGAGCCTCGGCCAATACAAAATGCAGGAAGAGGAAACACACATCTGCATGCGTGGGACTGAAGTTGAAAGTCTACTCACAATAAGTTGCCTTTTGAAGCTCTTTTATTTCTTCTGCACTCAGTTTACTTGATCCTTTACCCATTTTGGATTTGCAGACACTCAAATATGACACAATTCCAGCTTTTCGAGTATCCTAATTCCAAAAATGAAGGGGAAACCAACTATCTGAGAAAGCCGTGGGCAGTTTCGGTGGTTTGTTTGGCCGCCGTGCGTGATCAAAATTTTGTTGTTGAATGATTCGCATCGGCGATTTTCCACTAAATAAAGTAAGCAGACATTTCTCGTTTCGATTGTCTCCTCTCATCTCCTCCTTCTCTCCTCCAA
Source organism: Lytechinus pictus (assembly GCF_037042905.1). Taxonomy (NCBI): domain Eukaryota; kingdom Metazoa; phylum Echinodermata; class Echinoidea; order Temnopleuroida; family Toxopneustidae; genus Lytechinus; species Lytechinus pictus. The sequence goes on from NC_087259.1 coordinate 24,433,361, forward strand.
TCTCCTCTCCTCACAGTGGGGTACAGATGGGGGATGTAGGGGGCTCTTCCCCCCTCAAATTTTTCATGACCAAGGAAAAAAAAAAGAAGAGAAAAGAAAAGAAAAGAGAGAAGGGTGAAATATGATATTATTTTTCGAATATTAATATGCCAAAATCTTGATTTTGTAATAAAAAAATGTCAAAATTGTTGCTCGCTCGCTTTACTCGCTCGCAACTTTTAATGATTTTATGCGATACGCCATACATGTATCTAACGTTAGACCACTCCAAATTTTTGGCTTATTACGTCATTGCTCCTCCTCTCTTCTTTTGTCTTTTTTATATATTTTTTCTTTTCTTGTCTTTTCTCTTCTCTTTTATTTTCTTTTCTCATCTTTTTTTTCTTTTCTTTTTTTTCTCTTTTCTTTTCTTTTCTTATTTTTTTTTCATTTCTTTTCTTTTCTTTTCTTCTTTCCGGCTCTTCTTTTCTTTCCTTTTCTTTTCTTTTCTTTTTTTTTTTTTTTTTTTTCTTTTCTTTTCTTTCTTTTTTTCTCTTTCTTTTCTTTTCTTATTTTTTTCATTCCTTTTCTTTTCTTTTCTTCTTTCCGGCTCTTCTTTTCTTTTCTTTTTTTTTTCTTCTGTTCTTTTCTTTCTTTTTTTTTCTTTTCTTTTTTTTTTTTTCTTTTCTTTTCTTTTCTTTTCTTTTTTTTCTTTTCTTTTCTTTTCTTTTCTTGCAAACGTGGATCACAAAGATGTAGTTTTTGGACTCAAATGGAAAATATATAAACGCTATGGATCATATAGCCACTATCATTTTAATCATATTTAAAGTCGCTTGCGAAAACACCCGGATGAAAAGATAAGGGAGGGCTTGTGACAATTGACCCCCAATAAAATTTCATGACCAAAAAAGTAATAATGGAAAGGGAAAGAACACTAGCAGTAGCAGGGACGGGAAAGGGTCACGATAACTGGTATTGATTCCTCAATTATGTGTTAAATCTATTGCAAAATGAGGTTTTTTTAACTTAAAAGGTCAAAATTAAGTGCTCGTTCACTGCGCTCGGTCACAACATGCCTTTTGCCCTACCATGTCTGGCCCCCTATGATTGGCTCATGATTGTGCTGCTCAAACGGATGTTAAAAAGAAAAGATAATTCCATGAACATGTGGATACTATTTCTTTTCTTATAGTGCTTTGAAACTTTTGTAAAAAGTGCTTTATAAATTTCATGTATTATTATCATTACTATTATTATTATTTCTACTACTACTAGAATATTTAGATAAAACTCATGACATATGAAGAAATATTATAATCATGTGATATATTTTTCACAATTGATCAGTTCGAGAGAGAGCGATCAGGCAGAACCCAAATCAAACTTCAAAACTTCATAATTCTCTTTTTCTTTGTTGGATATTTGTGACGAATATTTTCTCAAATTCTTTTCTGCTTTTGAAAACTAATTTATCGGCAGGGTGAACTTCCCCTCTAAGAATCTGGAACAAGGATTATGTTAAGGCAGAAAAAAAGATGCTGTTTTATCTCTTTGTTCGTTTGTGTTTTTTTCTTCATAGTATTGTAATGCATGGAAAGAAAAACAAAAACAATCGAAAAAAAAGGAGTATTACTTTTGTTACCATGTGATGGCAGTATTGCTCTTTTGGAACAGGTTGAGATTGATTATTGATAAAAAATCGCGACATTGCACCATCACGGTAGACCACGGTGACGTGATTCCTATATTAGCTGGTAACCCGAAAAACGGACGCTTCTTGTCATAATGAACATTGCGGAGAATACTAGAGGTTTGCTTGAAAAGGGCCCTTTTAAGGAAATGTCAAAAACATACAGAAAAGCGGCGGGAAGGGCGGAAAGGAAGAGCTGGCTTCACATGGACGTTTAAAAAAAAGAATAGGCAGCGTTCGTTTCACGGCGAAGATGCCCGAAGATGGCAACCGGAGGGGGGGGGGGGGGTAAGGCCGAATTCTTATAAATTGCTTAGAAAATATAGGGAGAGACATAATAGAGGTTCAATGGCTATCTGAGGCATGACACTATCAGTTACAATAGAGCTTAGTCATTGTTAGAACCGTTGTAATCTTAATGCATAAAAGTTTGTTTGAAGAACATAAAGCAAATTTATTGGTATAAAAAGTTGGCACCAAAATTAATAAATCGAACCCTTATGAAGATTTGCTGTTTTTTTTAATAGTGTCAATGTGCACCTCGGAGATACAATGAATAGAAAAAATGAAGGATGTACAAAGCCTATAATTATAATCGAAATAATCATTATATCTTGTTTAAAACGGGTGGAATGAAAAGTTTAAGTATCTGAGAGATCTAGCACAATATTAGCTTGTTAATATTATTATAATGCTAATTGATTGTCCTCATAAAAGAAACTCGTATCGTGTTATGAGTGATCATTTTGCCAGTCATCTGGTTTGTTTGTTGTTTGCTTGACTTTATTTATTCACTGATAGAAAAACCAAACATAATATTTAGTTGCCCGCAATCAGCATAAAGCTGTTTTCAGAGAGGCGAGGCCAAGATAATTACAAGAAAACGATTAAAAATCAAAACATTCAAATGATTTATTTAAAAAGATATATATATACGATATAAATGACAAAAACATGACGATTTAAAAAAACATCAGCATAAATGAAAATACATAAACATTATAAAACAAAAGTGGAAACCATTCATATCAATATAAAAGAAAAACGTAAAACATCACAATGTTTAAAATAATAGAAATAAAGAAGTATAATGTTTTTAAGTAATTGATCTGGTATAGACATAACATACTTGTTCAGAAAAAATGTTTTATCGTTCAGAAAGTCTTGAAATATCAACTTGGATGCTTTTGTGGCATTTTTTTTTATCCAGTGTGATGAAAATTTTGCCCATTTAAAAGTAATTGCTGCTTATTTTTTAACCTTACTGGACAATATGCTTCCCGCATTGGGTAAAATACTGCCCAAAATTGGTTGGACACATAATTACCCTCATGGTGGTAAAAAAATTTACCCAATATTTTTTTACAGTGTAGTGAACAAGCGCATACCGTTAAAGACTTTAGGAGTAAAGAAAAAAAAAACAAGCCGCTTTGATGAACATTGATGAAGCACAGTTAATATAAAGCCAAGAGGAGAAATAGTGATGACTTAGAAACTATATAAACGTACTAAATACAGTAACTTTTAGATAAGGAAATCCATACGTAAATAATCCGACATATTAATTGAAATAGAAACAAGTTTTCGAAAACACTCATAAAACATAGCTTAAAAAATACTGTGTACACGCTGGTAAAAGTTTTAAGCACATTGTTTAAGCCCGTCACTATAAAATGTACTATGGTTTAAAGTTTTAAACATTGTCCATTTGTTTAAATAAAATCGTTCGAAAGTTTAAACAACTTGTTGTTAGAGTAACACTTTGCCACTCTCGACCCAGGTGCTAAATGGGTACCCGGTAGGATGTGAAAGTCATTGCAGCTTGTCCAGTACTGTGTGCGCCTCACTTGCGACTGACTGGAATACTCCCCAGGGAGTGGAGGATGTGCACACATTGTGTGCGGGAATGACTGGTTGAATCCGATGACCGGGGTAATAATATATCTGTAAAGCGCTTAGACACGTCGTATTAAGCGCTATATAAAAGCGGATTATTATTATTATTATTAACGTGCTTTAAAAACGTGCTTGAAAATTTAAACAGCGTTTTTACAACCGAATTCACAGGGTATACTGTGACTCCAAACAGGATTTTTTTTTACGATTAACGAATCATTATAGGACAAAAACTAATGGAAAACCGCAAAACAATACCTGTCCAAATACACAACGCATGCATATTCTCCATTAAATAACAGGAGGAAGATTTGGGGTACTTTCTACAGCTACGATTTCATCTATTTAATTCGCTCCTACATAACAAATTAAGTTAAATTCATTTTCTATGAGTGTACAACATATTAGATTTTTTATTTAATAATGCATGCTAAAATAAATACCAATTGTTAGTTAGTGTATAACAAAAATGAAAGTCTGAACCCTTCTTATGAAAGGAATTCCTTTCTTTCCACAAAGTTTTAATAAGTAGGTTCTACACAGATGAAGTATAAGATACAAAGGATGTGTTTTCCTCCTCCCCTTGCATAAAATAATGGATGCATAAAACGATTAGATAAATGTTTTCAAGATTTGATCCTTCTACTCGAAATCGAATCGGATGTCTGTATCCTTCATCTTTTTACCAAACCATTCGTCGAAATCTTCATTTAAAGCAACTGTAAAACGTTCTTTCCACTGCCCGCTTGTACCTGGAATAGAAATCAAATAATAATAATCTTATAGTTTTTTTTATAGCGGCTTTTCTTAAAATGATTCATTGAAGCGCGTTACATAAATTTGTGGTGCAGTGGTATAGGATTTTGGGGACCGAAGACCGTCACAATATCCACAAATGTTATTGTTTTATGAAACATTCTTTATTATGCATCGATCTGGCTAATAATGATAATAATTATATCTTTGCAAGGCGCTTGATACCGCTGTTTCTGCCTATAATAACCACTGATAACTATAAATTTCAGGGGTAAATGAAAATGTAGTCTTATCAAGAAAAAAAGTAAAAGAAACAAACGAAGCAAAACTAAGATGTGCCGAAATATCTAAACATTGAAAAGGTCGGTCTTTAGCAAGATTTTAAATTGAATTGTATTACATTGAATAATAATGTATGACGGAGTTTTGAAAATAATGTCAATTCTTAAATCCTTCGCTTCGCTCGCTCGGCAATTTTCGAAATTAGTGCGCTGTATACAAAACTCATCCTCTACCATAACTTTTGGCACACTACACTACTGTATAAAATGGCCACTCAATCGGTATTGTAAGCAAAATAAAGGGAAGGTAATTGTCCCTTATAAACCCAGGTATTAAAAATCCTCTGATTGCAAGCTGGTCATGAACATAAACCTTACCATGCAGTGGTGGATCTAAGAGGGGCAGGAGTTAGGGGTTTACCTCGGGCTCCCTAAAAACTACCGGTCGCAGCTCATCGTTATAGGGTACCGAAGTGATGACGTCTCAACTGTTTTTGGTTTTTATTTTGCATTTCAGTAAATTTGATACCACATTTTGGTAGAGAATAAGTGAAATACCCCAAATTCAAAAATTTGGTGAGAATCGGTCCATGTGGGCCTGAGATATAACTACATGAATACACAATTAGCCCCATTGAAGTCAATGTATTATTGGCCTGGTTCTAAACGTTGGGAACCAGGCCAATCAATGGGGCTAATTATGAATTCATGAGGTCATATCTGACAGACCCATGGACCGATTCCCACCATATTTGGGTTGTGGGGGGGGGGGGGGTTCATCATGCTCTACCAAAATTATATGGTATAAATGCAAAAATCGAAAATTGATGACGTCACACTTCGGTACTCTAATTGTCAACCCCCTCTTACAGAAAAAAGCTAGATCCGCCACTGCGAACATAACCTCTTCTTCTTTTTTTAAACCTTTTTTCATCACGTCGAGAACTGTAAAGTCTGCTTCTCCGTTCTTTGTTGCCTTTTCTTTCGCTTCCCTGTATGTTTTTGTCATTCCCTTGAAAGAGCTCTTTTCAAGTACTCTCTGCAATGTTTCTTCTGAAAGAGGGCGTCCAAGAAATTCGGCCACTTTCTCAATGGATTTCACTGGTTCCTAAAACACAATCAAAGTTAGAGAAAGGGGTGGGAAGTTAGGGTAGAGAAATCAGAGAAAGTGAGAGAGAGAGAGAGAGAGGGGGGCAGAGAAAGAGAGAGAGAAGAGTAAAAAGTAGGGATGTATAATCTAAACTGGGTTCCAAAAATTACATTATATGATTTGCCAACATGCCAATTATTGATTAACCTTTTATAATTATTTCAAAATACTTTTACATCCTTCAAAGACACCGTTTCATTTAGTGTCTTCGTCACATTGGCATAATGGCGTGGGGGGATCATGAAGAGCTGTCAGTGATACATGTTATAAGCTACTAAAAACCTTGCATGTGATTGGCTGAGAGCCTATTAGTCAGTGATATTATCACTGGCAACGCTACCACGACCTACCTTTTGTATGTCTTCATAGAACATGAAGAGAATGTTGTCTTCATCTCGAAGCTCCCAAGCAGCCATCACGTGATCAAACCAAGAACCATAACGGAAGTTATCTAATATACAGTGCGTATAAAAAATGGGATAGTTTCGCAAAGTTTGTCAAACTTTTCTTTCAAATAATGTTTATATTTTGAGGTTTATAGATGCTCTGAAGTCTTAAAAAATAAGTTTTGTTCATATTTGAGCGAACAAGGAAATTATTTCTTAGTTCAAAAATTGCAGAAAATGATAAATATGATCATCAGACTTGGTAGTCAGCAGGCGTACTCCTCTTAACCTTTTCATTATCTTTGCCATTATTTTTAATGTTTTCAAAATAGCCTTTGTTGCACACAACGAAATGACCTGAATAAATTACAAGCTCTCCAATTAATACATGTAATGCATATCCCCCTACCTGGGTTGACATAAAAAGTTTTTGTCTTCTTAATATGAAGGAATATATTCAATGCATGCTGATAGCTCGTGAACCACGAGTCTCGCCTGATTTCACGATCAATAAAATATTCAATATGATTTTTGACTCCTGGATGACCTTTGAACTTATCATCCTCATGAATACACATGTGGTGTTATACCCATGGATCATTAATTTTGTACCATGTGTGATCATAACTGATGCAGAAATAAAGAAAAGAGAGCAAGTTGAACATAAAAAAAAGGACGGAAACGACCTCATATCATTTGATCTTTTAACATCCCATCAACCTCATGGACAGACACATGGTATACACAAGGATGTGCCAAGTGTGAACATAATTGATGCAGAAATTAAGAAATGAGAGGAAGTTGAATAAAAAGTTGACCTTTGACCTTATCATCCTCAACAACACATACATGTGGTATTCCCCAAGGATCTGCTGTCGCCTCACCCTCCCCCCCCCCAAAAAAAAAAAAAAATCTGGAAAGTGAACCTTACAATATTCATGATTATGTAATATTAAATGGATATAAACCACTTACATTCCTGGTGTATAAAGGCTTTAACGACTTGGTCATATGAAGCGTTACCAAAGGCTCGAGTATGCCCTAAGAAATTAAAGAAGGAGTTCACAACATCTTTGGGGTTCCGAGCTACATACACCACCTGTATTATGTCAAGGGAAACTAAAATCAAATATGTGGCATAAAAATAATGATAATTGATTAAGAAAGAAAGGTATTAGCTAGCAAAGGAAGCTTTAGCACTCTTATTTAGATGTTTGAACTAGCCCAAATTTCCCTCTTGTTTATTCAGGTCTCAGTTAATAATGACGTTCATTTTTTTCCCCAAAGAACATATTAGCTGATGAAAGATCAATTTGAAGCCATGACGAAAATAAAATGGAAGCGGCATGAATTATGCGAAATAGAAATGATAATGTGTGCGATTTATAAAAATAAATTAAAAAAAGTGTCAAATATTTTCGTTGAAATACCTTATAAATGCGTCATCATATATCTATAAAACTGCAATTCAGGGCATACATCGACTTGTTTGTCATAACTCCTTCAAAATGTAAAAGTTTAAAGCTGAAAGTTTGCTTTAGAAAAAACTACCGCATCAATGATGTGGAGCTCATCCGGCATCTTGCAACGAAATTTAACACAGTTTTTAATTTCAGCCCAGTTTACACTATAGTGAATTATATTGGTGGTATAAATTGGGGAAACAGAATTGAAATTGATACAGAAATGACAGAGAAGAAGCATTTTTTGTGATTTATGAATAAATTTCGTATAAATTATTAGCATAAACAATTTTCTACTTGAAATTTCAAAATTCGGTGTACAACTTTGGTAAACCTCATGCAGCTCTACCAGATGGAAGAAACGAATCAAAATCGGTCAACAAACAAAGAAGGAGAAGCATTTTATGTGAATTTTAAAAACACGCATAAATAAATTTCGCATATTAATCAGCATTAACATTTTTCTAGTCAAAATTTCAAAATTCTGTGTAGAAGTTTGGTGAACCTCATGAAGCTCTACCAGAAGGAAGCAAAACAATCAAAATCGGTCAACAAATAAAGGAGAACTTCGTTTTTTGTTAATTTTGAAAAAAAATGAGCATAAATTAGCATATTTAATGAGTTTCAAAATTCTGTGTATATAGAAGTATTGAATCCCCACCTAGTGTTATCATATAAAGCAAACAGAATTGAAATCAGACTTGAAATGGCGAAGAAGAAGCATTTTGAAATTGTGGACCGACGACAGACGACGAACGCCGCACCACTGCATAAGCTCATCTAGCCCTTCGGGCCGGATGAGGTAGGTAAAAAAGTTGGTTTTGCCATCTTGGACTTTTTGATAATCACTTTGGCTCGTTGAAGAATATCAGGCGGCAGAAGATTCCACGGCAAGTGAGTTTGCATAACTCTCGGAGAGGGCGCTCTCTCCACAACGTCCAGAAATGGCGTCATGATCATCGGGTTGGCCAATTCTTCTTTTCTCGTCTTGGGTATCTTATTGATACCTAAATCGATCATCTCAATGCAAGATGACCAAGCGGTTCGGTTTATTCTTTCCGGGTAACCGTCATTTAGGATGAGACCGACGATCTCCAACATCCAGTGCGTACCTGCCATGAATATGATGAATATAAAAATAAAATTTATGTAGCACTGGGAACCTGACAGACATCTCGAAGATTGATAAATATCATAATGTCTTACGTACATATCATATAAAAAAAATTATCATAGTATACATCCGATATTAAAATAATTAATTAGAACTAATTAATAAGGGTCAGTAACACCTGACTTAGATGTAGAGAATTCACGAAGATATATGCACTGATAAGTTTTAATTTAATGATGTGAAACCCTTATTTGTTTATTGTCCGAAGAAATCAAAATTACACTGACCAACTGTCAGAAAGTAACAACTGATTGGTGACAAAAACAGCACACCTATTGCAACTGCCATTAAATGATCTCAGTGCTTTTTGAACATTCAAATCTGCGTATGTTATGCGCATTTTGTCAAAATATCCAAACTCTGTAGAAATACTTTTGTGAACAGTAGGCCTATAGGATACTACATAATTATTCGAACTTTAATAATTGTGATAACAAAAACCGAGAAATCCCCTTGGCTTGCCCTATTCAAGCCCTTGGTAAAGTTATGACTAAAATCAGAATAATGATCAATCGCAGATAGGTCGTTATACGATCGTAAGTTGCACGCTAAATTAGCCACTATACCTGATTTTGGATATGTGTTGACGTATACATCATCGTGGCGAACTTGAAACGTTTCCATGGCATCTATACTTAATTCTAAAACCCAGTTGGGGAGAGATAGACCCTTCACCATACGATTTCCCGTGATGAGCGGCAGGTCGTCTATGTTAGTACCCATTTTCTCTCTAAAAAAAATACTTGAAGATAATGACACTACTTAGTGTTGTTATGATAATGATGATTACTATCATTTTTATCATCACCATTAAGAATATCATCATCATCATCATCATCATCACCACGACCACCACCACATTAAGCTGAAGTCTGTCTGATTTTCCGAATTCTATAGAAAATCCAACATGTCTCAGTGTTTAAAAAGCAGGAAATTGACCTCTTTGTCGAACCATATATGAAAGTTGATTTGTGACATCATATTTTTTTTTCAAAAAACGGAGATTATAAATAAATTAATGTTTTTTTTACCTCCGCATTTTATGAAATGTTCACTATTTTGCTTGTTCCGTTTTACCTAATTTTATTCGAATCCACTTGATCATTGGGATTGGGTTAAGTACCATTTGAATACCCAGATATACTTTTGAAAATATCTACATCATCATCATCATCATCATCAAAGTTTGAACATTGAGTTGATAAGCCCAAGTGATTAGCATTCAGGTATTAATCAATAATCCAGATTACATTGAGTGACAGGTGAATACAATGTATTAGAGTGCATGGGGACCTCGCTATTAATGATCATTAATTGCCAAAGTGCCTTTTATAAAGGTCATTAAATGTAATATCTCTAATAGGAAAAGGAATTATGCATTTTTAAAAATGTCGTCCTGTAGAAATTTATTGTTATAATCAGAAAACTATACATTTTTGTGACATTTTGTAGCAATCTTTAAAAGGGTATCAAGACAGCTGTATAAGTTCAATAACAGCCACAAAATGTAGAAAGGGTTCATCTGGTGATCATCATCATCATCATCATCATCATCATCATCACCATCATCACAAACATCATCATCATCATCATCATCATCACCATCATCACAAACATCATCATCATCATCATCATCATCACCATCATCACAAACATCATGATCATCATCATCATCACCATCATCACAAACATCATCATCATCAGATCATCATCATCATCATCGTGTCACCACCATCATCATCATCATCATCATGATTAGTAACCCTATTATGATATATCATCACCGTCATAACCATTATTATGATAATTATTATATTTGATTAATATCCCTCCAAGTCAGTGGTGTAATTAGCTAAACATTTTGAGGGGGCTCGATAGGATGTATCGCGTAAAATCAATAAGAATTGCAAGCGAGCAAAAATGTCGACATTTTTCGAAAATCCAAGTTTATGATAGATTTTGACATAATATTCGCAATTCACCCTTAACCCTTTCCGTTTTCTTTTCTTTCCTTTCCTTTCCTCTTTTAATCTTTTTTTTTTTTTTTTTTTTTGTTGGGGGGGGGGGGGGGAGGGGGGGGGGGCAAGAGCCACCCCAAGCCTACCCCCCCCCCCCTCTATACGCCAGTGCTCCAAAAGGGTCTTGAACAGTACTATTCTTCATGTTCATATTTTCTAAATGTTAATGATAACGATGGAAATATATGAAAACAAAACTAATCTGGAATAATAATAAGAAGGGTAGCATATTGGCATAGAGGCCTAGTACTAGGGTGTGTTTATGCGCCACTTTTTTACCCTAGAATCATGATCAGAATCATGATTCAAATCATGATTCTGCAGAATCACGATTGCGTTTAGTCAAAATTGAAAATAAACGTCTTTCAAATCACAAACATGAAACACGGAAAAAGTGGCGTTTGGAAAGACGTTTCTATAGAATCACGAACGAAAAATGTCGTATGACGCAAACGTGATTTGAATCATGATTCTTATGACGTCACTGTGTCGGATTACTTCCGGGGGGGGGGCACTTACATTGACGAGTGGATACCATGCGCGACCAAAAAAAACACGTAAAAAGGATGTCTTTTTCAAGATAGGGCACGACCGGCACGTTACGTACGTAACGTGATAAGGGTGTCAAAAACACAAAAATAATGAAAAAAGGGTATCTATTTCGTTAGGAAAGCTACGTGTTTAGGGTCAAATTTGCGGGGATGATAAAACAAAATTAAAATGTTTTATAAAGGATGTCCTTTTTGCCCCAACACTACGTGTTTAGAGTACGATTTGCGCGACGTGTGGAAGGTAGGGCCGTTCTAAACCAAGTGATGTGTAAAAGTAACCGACGGCCGACGGACCCGTGACATATCGCTGTACTTGTTTAGGGGTTCATTCAGGGAATACTGTACTTGTCAAGAGTATCGTTTTGTTTCCAATACTTGTTAAGGGTAGGGTTTCACACGCCAATACTTGTTAAGGGGTGCATTTTCAGAATATGGAAAATACGTGTTTAGGGTGCTTTTCGAGACCCCATGGTCGCGCATGGTATCCACTCGTCAATGGAAGTGGCCCCCCGGGGATTACTTTCGGTTTGACTCTTGCCAAGCTGAACTTGCGTGCTCTACTCAGTGTATGTACATGTACATATGTGTTACGCATGCATTTCTTGTCACGTGCTTTTAACTTCAAGTTCTGTGTTGGTCACATAGAGATTAGTATACATCTCTATGGTTGGTCATCACATCGTGTTTTTTTTTTTGGTCATATTATCTTCAACTTCAACTTCTAGTAAATGAACTAACTGGACAGACAATGATATCTTGTTGTTGAGTTAACAATGTCAAAATTAAATTGGAGCTAAGCTAAAATTCACTTCCGAACACCATTTTCGATAAACCTAATACAAGATAATAAAAGAAAAAAAAGAGGTATTATAGACTGAATTATAGAAGCAAAAGATTGATATTTCGAGAGCCGACAAGACAGTGTGCAAAACTTCCGCTGTCAAACTGCGTACTGTGTGATGCGCACTGGATTGGCCCGAATCCGACCGTACAGCATTGGAATGAAGATCGTCTTAACGCTGATTCTGTGGTATTGTGATTCATGTTTGTGTTTTGAATCATGATTCAAATCATGATTCAAATCATGATTTTGGCTTGAGGTCGCATAAACGCAGCCCTAGTCACATCCGCCCCCCTCAGTAGATTTATGTTTAGAATCGACACCAGGAAACATTGGTATTCGGTGATTTTTTTTAACAATATCTCATTACATGACCACTGATTCAATACTTCAACTTGATATTTTGTCACATTCACTCAAAATAACTTCTAAGATATGTACATTTCACAAATATCTTACCACAATGGATGGTATCTTGCAGTTTGAACAGCTGGAGAAAGATGAGAGCGCTTTACAATTATACTTTGTATTCATGGGTTATGAACGTCTATGCCTTTATCAGAGAACACATCACCACATTATAGTGGTATACGAGAATGATTTTATGGGACTTTATTGTGACTCTCATTACGTAACTCAGACAGACTGCGTATTGAACAGAGATTAGTTATCACTAGCGCAATAGCCGATTGGCCTTTGCTCGATCTAAATAAAATGATATTTTGCTTTTTATTTCAAATTGCTATAAAATTTGCAAGTTTACGCTTGACGAGTTTGTGTGTATATTACTATCATATTTTACCACTATCAAGCGAAAATTCATAGTTGCCGTTCGGTGGTAAAAAAAAATATATAGAGCACTTTTCGATGTTCGCATCCCGACCTATGTTCAATGTCTGCAGCAGGTTTGTGAAGAGTGCAAAATGGCAAATGAAACATCAGGCGCAGCTCGCTTGATCGCGGGTTGCCCTCATTTGGGGGCGACTTTATAAAAAGAAGTTGCCCCGGATAATATGATTTTTGAGAATTTCGACGGCTGTTTCGATCATTTCGGGGCGGATCCGCCCTCCACCCCGTGTATTTTTTGCTATAACCGATGAAATTAAAGAATAAAGAAGAACAAACTGAAATGTAGTAATCCCATTTATAATATAAACCAATGAGAAAATAAGATGAAAGTGATAAACCGCCCTTTCACACGGTAAAAAAAACCTCGTAATATGAATGATGATTCCAGTGAAGACAATTTTTTAGCACGTGTGAAACCAAACTGGAATCTCGAATGCTTATCACAATCGCGAATTCAAATTCTACTCCGGGGGTGAATTCCAGTTGAGTTTCACTCAAATTACGGTACGAATTTTACGTGTGAATTAAAGGCTTGACCTCCAAAAATCTTTTGGGGCCGGGCGGAGCTTAAAGGTCAAGTCCACCCCAGGAAAATGCCGACTTGAATAAATAGAGAAAAAGCATATCGTGCTGAAAATTTCATCAAAATCGGATGTAAAATAAGAAAGTTATGACATTTTAAAGTTTCGCTTATTTTTCACAAAACAATGATATGCACAACTAGGTGAGTCAGTCAATGATGTCCATCACTCATTATTTCTTTTGTTTTTTTATTGTTTGAATTATACAATATTTCATTTTTTATAGATTTGACAATAAGGACCAACTTGACTGAACCATGTAGTATTAAACAATGCTAATTCCACATGTTCAGGGAGTATTTAATCGTTGTATCACTTGACAATGAGGAGAAAATTAGAATATTTCATATTTCATATAATAAAATACAAAAGAAATAGTGAGTGGATGACGTCATAGTCTCCTCATTTGCATACCAGCCAGGATGTGCATATAACTGTTTTGTGAAATTAAGCGAAACTTTAAAATGTCATAACTTTCTTATTTTACATCCGATTTTGATGAAATTTTAAGTGTTATGCTTGGATTTTTCTCTTTTTATTCAAATCAACTTATCGTTGGGGTGGACTTGTCCTTTAAGTATCCTTTCAAGCACTTCCATAGATAGTACAATTTTCATGCACTCATCGTATCCTCTTTGATTGACAAGTCACCGAGAACATACTGGCGCCATCGCCCGGGAATTCAAATCACAGTTTTTGAGTGAGCGTGTGAAAGGTCCCGTGATTCTAAAGACGAATTACAATCATCAATACAATGATTCAAGAATCACGTGTAAAAAGGCAGAAAGAGATCTGTGTGATTTTTTTAATGAGAATAGAAACTAAGGAGTCAGGTTAGAGATGGAATTCAATGTGGAGAGGGATATAATTAAACTCGTATAACCTAAGTTCAGATGCTGAAAAGAAATGCAAATGAAACTCAAGTCTAGCCGCCCCGTTTCACACGGTAAAAAAAATCGTAATTTGAATGAAGATTCCAGTGAAAAATATGGCAGCACGCGTGAAACCAAACTAGAATCACAATCACGAATTCAAATTATACTCTGGAGGTGAATTCAAAGGCCTTTTCACACGTGAATATTGAATCATCATTGTAATGATTGCAATACGTCTTTAGAATAATCGGACCTTTCACACGTTCACTCGAAAACTGATTTGAATTCGAATTCCCGAGAGAAGGCAGTATGTGTCCTTGGTGACTTGTCAATCGAAGCACTGCATCAATACAAACTACAATGAGTGCACTCAGTGCATGACAAATTGTATCATCTACGGAAGTGTTTGAAAGGTCACGTAACCTCCGCCCCCAAAGATGTTTTGCAATTCGTCTTTAGAATCATCGGAGATAGATTTCACAATTATTAGATATGTTTTCTATTATAAATTTGATACTCATGGCAAGAATGGAATCTCATCTCTAATTTGAAACCAACAGCTTAGCAAATCCTTCACGCATGGCAGATTACAAACAATAAACACTGAAGCATAAAAAACAATTGGCGCAGAAACTTACGTGTGAATCTGAATCCTTTTTCATTTCAAGGATCAGTGAGAGAATCTTAACAAAGAATACAAAAAATGCTCATGAGCCAACCGTCGAATAAGCAAGGTCGTCGTATCACGAACCAATCTTGTCCAATATATCTGCGCAACCTGGGTTTGACATTAAAATTTCAAACTCATTTTGCTCATTAATGCGTAAGCACGGTATTCGTCACATGTTGGGTATCAAAATAAAGAGGAATATTTGAATTATATGATTATGTATATTAAATATCAGAATTTATTTGCCTTTGAAGAAAAAAGACATGGGAATCCCCGTTCCTTTTATCTGGGACACACAGTAATTTTCATTAAAGGTACCACATATATTCAAACTCTAAAAATGTGAATGCAACACAAACCCATTTTTATCTGGTGCATTTTGCTTTTATTCAAAAGATCTTTTGATATATAAATACATACAAGGTTTTGAAAACATTTAAAGACATAAACTTTCAATGAATGTGACCAAGATACATGAGATTATTCAAACTAATCCTACTCTGGGTATCTAGATTTACACATAACAAAAGTATACCATTGCACTGAGTAAACCTAATACTCATTTTTTTCTCACTTATCACAATTAAACTGAGTAATAAAAAATGACACTTTCAGGTCACTCTTTGTGCAATACTTACAAAAATAATAAAAGTAAAATCATTGTAATGATCTTGACTAAAAATACCAATTAACAAAACAAAATCATAAAATAGATATTGGAACATACAAAAGTGAGATTTCGCCATAGGAATGCCAAAATGGACATTTCAAAGATTAATCATGGCTGTGGATGTGATCATGAAATGAATTATCACAGATTAAAAACAAATAACCACTGATTGTTTAAGCAATGATATACCAAGTGATTTGTGCAAAAACACTAGTCAATTTGTAATTCCAAAATAAGCAACACATTCTACCATCATATAGGTTTTTTCTGAGTGAATTATAAATGTACAAACCAATGTATATTTTACCAATGTCAGCAATGAAAAAGAAGAAGCTATTTATCATAATTTAAGTGATTCACTTACTTTTAATTATATTTCATTATGATACACATGCAATGACAATTCACCTTGATTTCAAAAACTTTACATTCAAATTATTGTTCATTCCATAGCTTAGCTTTGATACAAATGTGAGATTTACATATCAAAAGACACACCAAATTAATTACAAGACAGCAACTGTCACAGTTCACAGACCATCCCCTGCAATATGAAACCACTAAATATGCAAAATAATTCATATGAGCCAAGATCTCCACTCAATTTCCATTTCTTTGAAAGTACTGAGATAAATTAACCTAACATTTTGAATATTCATCCTTCCATTAGGATTGACATAAACCAAAGATAGCAAACACGAACAACCAAGCTGATCTGCCCAGCACTTGAAATACAGACAACTCTGCCTATTAAAGTCAAATCTCTTGGGATCAGACATCTGTTCGACTTGGGCAAAATTCGACTTAAAAGAGGCTGTATAACACATTTGAATAATCTGGTCTAAAAAATTGCTTCGACTTGGGCAATTATTTGACTTATGGAAGGTCAACATGTAGACTTGATAATTAATTCAGCCAGCATGTCCAAATGTCATTTCAAATGACTGTGGGTTTCAAGGCCTGTCGGTCTTTAGTGCGATTCTCTTGATTTCCACTGTTATTATAACATCTTTCATACAGATTATCTTCTTAGCACTTTACAATGATCATAAGCAGTTGAGGAGACTGATATAATTATGTGCAACATAATTATACCATGTATACACAGTGACTCCGCTTGGGGGGTTCGACACGCGAGTCGTGCTCAACACAGCAATATTATGCTGTGTAAAAGTGATCAGTGTGATTTGCGAGCCATGTAAAACACGACCTTTTTTTATCCACCACAATCGTAGGTTTCAACCGCAAGCTGAGTCAGACTGGCCTATTTTTTTCATGTGTTAACAGAAAGCCGTGTTGGACCCGCATGACCTAGGTCAAACATGGCATATATTTGTAACGTCTATTCTACTTTTGTTCGTGATCCACGGGACTTGTCGATCTCACCTTTTTTGTTTCAGTATAAATGCGATCACAGATTCCCTCTTTTTAGCGGTTGACCCTGCTTGAGGATTCTACACTCGAGCCGAGTCGTGTGTAAACACGGTAATATAGTCTCATCTGCCGTCTATGTAGTTTACTCAACAATACTCTCTTCCATCGAAAGTTCACATTCAAAAGCAACAAGAGATTTCCAAACAAAAGGTCTTAATTGGTTGGTGATTGAGTTGTGTAGGTAATTTTTCAGTTGCATTTGAACAAAAACTCTCCTGAACATATTATCAATATTAAAATTATCATTACATATAGTTAAATGAAGAGAACACACCCACTGCCCTCACCATTTCAATAAAAACTTAAGAAATCATTGAAAAAGATTATACGTACCTCAAATACCCAACATTAACCTCACCCAAATCACAATTACATTCGCAGTCCACTTAATCTGAATTAGATTATATACATCAATATACTACTATATACTACTACATCCTAGAAATACACGTAGTTTTATGATATACATATACACAGCTTCACTTTGCTTTACTAAGTGTGTCTACACATGTGGAAAGTAATGATGAATAGGGTCGGCACTTGTGTGTGGAAGATATGAATACATTGAACACAAAGACACAATATTGAGCTTCTACACCATCTATCTACAACATCATTGGCACATTCCACAAAATGACAAAGAGAGAGAGAGAGAAAAAAAAGACTTGCTTTCCCCATTTAACTCTGCCTAAATTAAGTAGCATAATCATTATCAAAGCATCTGAATGTCCATCAAAATTAATCATAACAGAGCAATATTCCTTTTATCTGAGAAGGTAATCTGACTGAGCTTCCGAAGTATTCCCCAAATTAATTAAAAAAGGAAGTCTTTACAAAGGGAACATAACCTGCATGGCAATAATAATCTACCTGAAATGACATAAACATGTACAGCCATTGTGCTCAACAAGTTCACCAGTCAACAAAACATTTAACGTAGCACTAATTTAGCAAATTGTTTGGAAATCATATCATTTAATACCTTTTTTCAATAATAAAGGTATTGGTGGTGATTTTTTACCTGATTGCTAAGAAAGCATGAATGCTTGTAAGCAAGCAACCAGAGGACCGACGGCTTAAGGTCCTCTCCGTAGGACCTGGTACTGAGGATTAATGCCTTACCAAAGGGCACTAGCGCACCAAGTGGGAATCGAACCCGGGTCATTGGAATACGAGTCCCCCGCTCTACCGACTGAGTACCCAGGCCAAAGTAATATTATTCAGCATTACAACAAACACTCAGCTGAATAAACAATTGAAGAAAATCTTATTTCATTTTTTTATACTTATAATCATACATTTGGGTTTCACATCCCCCAAACAGAAAGGCTCCTTAATTAAACTACTGGTCAATGGTATCAAATTGCATAAGTTAAAAAATTCAAGGCTTTCAAAGAGACGAGTAGTTTGAAAAACTTAAATTCTTATTTAGCATAAATCAAAATGGTGCTAGGTTAACATTCCTCACTCCCTTGATATGGCAATAATTTATCAATTCCTTAGATGGTCCTATTGAATATTTATTTCAAAGGGATATTATTTGTGTTAACTCTGGAAGTCCTCTATAAATTATTTTTCATTTTTCCGCCTTCTACAGTTGATAGTTTTTTTTGTATTCTTTTTCAACATACATTTTATATTGATTTTTTTAATGTGCTTTATTGCATTATATTGTACATATTTTATATAGTTTATAATGTCTGCATTTTATATGCAGCATTTTCAGGAATAATTGAATTGAGTTAAATAGATTATTATTTTCACAGTATAGTCTTCCAAAAACATATATTTCGAATTTGTTTAACTCTTAACCCTCAAGCTCCCGGGGTATTTTGATTCTTGTCATTCCCGGGGGGGGGGGGCCATTATGGCCCCCCCTTAAGATCTCGGCCGCCGATCGCGCGAGCGACGCAAAAATTTGCACGCTGGTAGTGTGTGATGTAATCTACAAGGCTGTATGGTAAAATTTTCCAAAATATTGAGATTTTATTTTATATGAATTATTTATGCTAATTTATGCATAAATCATACTTTTTGCTCTAATTCACTAAATAAAGCTCCTAGAATGCTAATTTTTGGTAAAAATATTCTTTGTAGCATTCTTAACAATCGCAATTAAAAAAAACTTCGGTTTGGAAATCAATTTCTTATGTATTTTATTGTTTTATGAATTTCTTATGTATTTCTTTGTTTTTTTACTTTTGGTTTTTTATTGTTTTTTCAATGGAAATCGTTCCAGACTTAATTCTGATCATAAACAAGGCAAAATTAATTAAGTTTAATCAGTAAAAGTAGAAATAATGATACATTTATGAATTTTGGCTAAATACACTATTTGCATTGGATTTGTACATGAAATCACGTTTAAGAGCAATTGTGGGTCTGACATGCACTTATATAATGTTGCGTATTGTCGTAACCGCGTACCCGCGCGTCACAAATTTGGTCTCAAAATTTGCGCGAGACTTGAAAGTAAAAAGTCAGTGAGCGGCGAGGTAAAAAAAATTCGCGAAGCAGATATATCGCGAAAATTGTCGAGGGGGGGGGCCATTATGGCCCCCCCCCCCCCCCCCCCCCGGGAGAATTAGGGTTAAATCCAAATGGTGATTATCATGATATTATAAATAACATATTTCATCATATAAATAAATTAGAATGGAAAAAACATTCAAACAGATTAGGCATGAAATGCAGTGAAACTGTGAATTGTAGAGATGTAATTTGGGGGATTTTGAGGAGAGTTTTGCAGAGAAAAAGACTGAATATTAACACTACTTTATTTCTATACATGATATTTTCCATTCAGAGGATGTTCTGTCAGTGGTTCTCCATATTTACTATTATTATAACATGTACTTATACTTTGCTTCTCCAACTCGGCCAAAGGTTTATTTTTGCATATATCAAAGGAATACTATACTAAATATTGTTACCTATTTGCAAAAATGCATCTTCAAGAAATTATCAATGTGTGAACTGTCTGTCAATACACTAGACTATAGTGGGAATTTCAAGATACCATCACTGACGCATGCTCAAGTGTCTCGATTTATATTCAAACATGTATCAGTTCTAACAGCCAAATATCAATTTCTACATTAACATGTGAAGCTTCTTGATCGCATTCCATGAAAATATCAAGAGTGATATATAAGTGAAAGCTTACACTTTGCACAAATTTGTTTAAAAAAAGATGAATACTTGGGAGGAACAAATAACTGGGGAAACTCTTCCAAACATATTTAAAGATGAACCCACTGCCTCCTGGAACCAAGCGGGCCCTGTACAAGGTCTAAGGGAATAAGAGATTCAATGGTTTATTTGGCTAATCTATATCTACTGTGATTTCATAATGCTTATTTTATGAACATTTTTGCAAAAAAAAAGTAATTACATGATGGAATTGTCAAATTGCAATCAGACATAGTAACACCCTCTTATAATGTATGCTTTACTAATAATCTTACGAGAAATATTTCAGAACTAAAAACATTTTCATATACAAAATAATTACAATGTACAATAGGCTTCCATCAGTCAGATCTGTATCCAATCCCAACAAACAATTTACAATAAAATATTGTAACATATAATATACAACTTGCTTGAAGGCAATTTAGTGTATTAAGGCAACACTAAATTTAACATATTTTTCTAACTTTTGATTTTAAAATATTTTTTTTAACATCACAAAGTGAAGCTCTCGTCATTTATCATTCCACATTCATGTACCAAAACATGCTAGATATCTTAACCCAGAAAGCTAATTTAACAAAACAAGTTTAAACCTCTTTACTTCTGAAATACTTGAATATTAATTTAAAAAACACAATTCATTATTACTTTCACCTATTTTTAACTGAGAAAAAGAACAAAAAACAAGTGAGTGTGTTGGAGTCTCATCATAAAAAGAACTATGTAAATATATCATAGTTTAAAAAGTTTTAATGATCTATCTTTAGTGATGTGATGTGCCGCATAAATAAACACAAAGTACAACAAAAACTGAAAGAAACCAATTGAATGGGTGACATACTTGTTTGTATACCTCTTCTTAAACACCAAGATTGCACTCTCTCCGGATACAAAACTTCATATACTGCATGGGGGTGAAAAAGATGGGAAAGAGATTTTAAAAGGAACATAAGTAGTAGTGTCTATCAAAATAACACTTGTTCTTCAACATTGAACAAAGGCAAATGTATTTTCCTTCAATCTAATTCCACCAATATCTTATTGCTTTTTGTACTCTGAATCCATTACAAAAAGCTCTCAGATATCAAAGAAACAGTTCGATTAAAGCAAATCAAGGAGTAAATATAACATTTTCTTTTATAAATAAAGGTATTAAAAAGGAAAAAGTGAAAGCCATCCATAAATAATAAAATTATTTTCTAAACTTTTCAAACCTATCCATGCATCTGTACTTCGGATCACTTGAAATGTTCAACTACATGTAATTAATTTTCAATTTTCAATTATAATACTGATAATTTACATCAGGGACCGGTATCACAAATCTAAGCGATTGAGCGTACAATTGACTTGTAAACATACTTGCACATAATGATCAATGTAACTATGCAAAAAATAGGCTCTATGACCAAGCACAAAGCTATGCGTTACCGGGCCTTAGTGTGGGGGTTAACATTTCTTGTCACTACGTGTAAAAAGAAATCTGTTATGCTGTCAAGAACAACCTGAGCTTTAAAACCACAGCCCTATCAATCAATTTCTTAAGTCATCACATGCAAAAAGCTCTTAATCATTTTATATTACCAGCATGATGTAACTTACTTTGGCTATGGTGTATTGACTGCTGTGAGGTTCCTAGGGTGGTATCCAATTCCATCGGTAGCTGTGTAGCTTGGTGCGGTCCTTGAGATGGGTTGCCTACTGGCCGCATCGCTACGCTGAGGGCTGGCAGGGACAGATGGCTGGTGGTAGGCGGTCTTGTTATGGTCGTCGACGGGAGAAGGGGTGGAGGCGTGGTCCTTGACGTGTACTACCTTAGTGTCTATGACCTCACAGTCAATTTGCATCATGGAGATGTGATCCTTGGGAGTGTTCCACATCGACTCTAAAGACATCAAATAAATTATCATAATATTCCACATTTTCAAATCTCTTATAAAGCTAATGGCCTTGGATGCCCACATTGACTGGCCTCACTGCCCCTGTCATTGGCCTTGGTGATTTTTTGTGACCTTTAAACAAAATAATTTCCATCTGCACTATAGAAATGTATTCTTTATAGTAAAACAACCTTGCCCTGAAAATATAGAATTGTGGGCTTGCTATCATATTGGAATGATTTATCTATGCAGTTTACAGATTGTATACCTAGGTCATAGAGTATGCTCAATCTCAACTCAAAGTCACTGAAAAACTGAAAGCCAACAATATTGACTCTTTCATCCTACTGGTATCCATATAAACTAAAAAGGACAGGGCTATTTCGGGGCATTGACATGTAAGCAAGGGGGATTAAGATGTCTGCCTACTGCATGGCCAAGCCCAAATTTGGACAAGAAATTTTAATAAGCACCAATATTGTTTCACCGTGCATAGTGAAACGAAACAGCAATTACACAAGTCAGCATCGATTAACACACATACTCATTTTTCACTTTCGTGCCTAAACATTCTCTTACTCCACCTATTTTTTTCAATGACCAAGTTTGGGCAAACCACACTTGTTACAAGTTATATGAAAATAGAAGGTTCTTACCATTAGCAGTGACTGTAGGCATAACAAGAGACATCTTAGGTCTGTGTGTGTTGTTATGAGCAGTAGCTGGCAACAGCAAATGATCCTGAAAATACACATTGATAAATAACATAAGTATGCGGTTATGAGAAGTGGCAAAATGTACAACCATTCAAAGAAATAAATCTAATAGTCATAGTCAACAATGGCATCAACAAAAATCTGCATCATACTTCATTTATCATTAAAAGACATCTTTCGATATTTGTGAAATTAAAATGACAATTTCTTCTTAATATCCAAATGAAACGTGCAACAGATGATGTTGTTTGAAATTTGTGAAATTAAAATGACAATTTCTTCTTAATATCCAAATGAAATGCGTAACAGATCATGTTTGAAATTTGTGAAATTAAAATGACAATTTCTTCTTAATATCCAAATGAAATGCGTAACAGATGACGTTGTTTGAAAAATGACTATTTAATTAGTTTCCTGACAATTGTAAGTATTGTCCTCATCCAACAGTTACCATAGTAACAGTCACATGTCTGTACACCTCAGCGAATCAAAACTAAGGAAAGTTGTCAGATCTAACAATTTGTCAGATGGCAGTTATTGATGAAACACCAAACTAAAGATAGTAAAGGAACTTTAAATTTATGAGAATAATTACATTTCTGAAAGACACCACATAGAACGTATCATCCCTCCTATTGAGGGCCTCCAGCAGATTGTCGTACGTTCTCTGGAAAAAATTATCGTATAGTTGAAGCGCCCTCTCGTCTGACTCCACATGAAGCGCTGGGCCTGAGCGGAAGCGGCCGTGCTGGGGCTGACGACGCTTCTTCTTTTTCTTCTGAAACAGAGTAAAAATGGTAATACTAAGAAATGTAGCATCATAAATACTAATAATGAAAAATCATTGATTTAGACTGCACAATATCTATATACTGAACTGCACACTGCACCATACTGTATAGTAAAACCAGGAGAAACTAAAATATTAATAAGACAAACAAATATAAGTCATAAGAACCAGGGAAGACTACAAAGGATTCAAGACTAACAAAACCAACATGATAAATTTGAAAAACTTTCATTTTGATTGATATAGTACTACTTAATTGCTACAATAGAAAGCCAAAAAGATATTTTCAAACATGATACAAGTTCTAAGCCTTGACCTTTATACAAAGCTTGTATATACCTTCTTTTGTATTTCTTCCTCTTTTTTAGATTTCTTCTGCTCCACGCTTTGTTTTTTAGCCCAGAACTGAAGAACATCTGTCAGCCTGTAATAAAACAAGTGAAAAGGGAGAAGTAACTGTACATGAATGATTGATTGATAACATATGCCACCAGAGAAAGAATAATAGAGATTTTGGATTTCCATTTGTATTGTAAAGATACCTTACAAAAGTGCGAGTGACAAATATCCCTTTTGGAATATTAACTGAAGTCTGTATACATAGGAGTAACCTTGTACTTTAATCTGAATAAAAGCAACAGAAAAGCTTGAGAGGAAAAAATCCATTCATCAATCAACAATACATGCTTGTTAATGATTTTGACTAGATTGAAATGAGCTATTAATCAGTATTGAGTCCTACAAACATATTTCATTTCATACTAATATATACGGTACTTGCTGGTGGGTGCTTCAACGGCGTATGCATCCATACCACTTCTCATTATATCATGTCTAAAATGGAAAGGACTTGTAAATCAATATGTTCTGTGACAGTTTCTTTGTTCTGGCTTGAAGAAAAAAAAAAATCAAAATCATTAACCGGTGTCACTATACCATAATGTCAGTAATTGTTCTTTTCAGCGATAAGTGTCAATAGCGTAACAAGATTTTTGCTTGCAGTATGTATTAAGCGAAATAGATCCCGTTCTCATTACGCTTTCTAAAACTAGTTTACTGGAAACCAGTTCAGGAAACCAGTTTGGAAGATCGCTTTGCTAGCGTTCCCATTTGATCACCTGAAAGTGGTTTACAAAATCACTTCACATAAAGCGATCTTGTTGCTATGGGAACACTCTCAGTGGGGTGACATGTTTCGCGCGAAATTTGAAACTGCAGCATAGGCATTCTACACCTGAAATGTGGAGTAGCGCGCTCAAAATGTGCGAAGATCGCTTCCTGAAAAATGGTTCTGTCCTCACTTACGCTAAAACCAGTTCGACGCAAAGCGATATTCAAAACTACATCGCGAGGTGGTTTTCTAAACCGGCATGGAAGATTGCTTCCAAGACCGCTTCGCCCGTTCTCATTACACGTTAAACTAGTTTTAGGACGGTAGTGAGAACGGTGTCAATGTCCGGAAAAGGAATGTTGGGTAGTCGTTCGGATTATAGCTCTGAAAAGAACTGTTGGGATATAATTTTTTTCAATGTATTGTTCCTTGTACAATTTTTTTAATGTATAATTGTTATCTGTTCTTATAAAATGATATTACCAGTCAAGTTATTCCCTTCAGTACATTCAGAAATATTCTGAAACATTTGAAGGATTTGAATTTTGTTCACAAAGTTCCGCAGACAAACTCATGACTCTCGATAAGTATATCACGTCATGGTTTCAATATGATGCTGTATGCCATTCTATGATATCATGTATTTGTTAACAAGACCATGTACAAAACATATATTGCACAAACTTTTTATAGATTCCATTCTATTCAACTTCTATTCTATATCAGCCAAGAGACAATTGGAAGGGTCTCCCATCCCTGCAACAATTCATGTCGCTTCAAATCTCATAGACTTTTTTGTATGGAAAACGCAATTGCTAAGCTTTGTTAGCAGATGCCTGGGTCCAATTTCATAAAGACTTGTTATAATAACAAATGCACAATTTCTATATCAAATTTACTATCAGCCAATCCGATTGAAGGATTTCAGTAGCATGTAACTGTTAACATGCAAATTTGTTACTATAACAATTTATTTAATCGGCCCTCCGAACTAGCCTTCAATATCAAAATGTCAATCTCATTTACCTGATGGTGTCTGTAACATTCATCTGATGCAGGCAAAACCGGTTACCCTGTGGCAGAAGATAACGGATCTCCTTCATGGTTGCTATAGCAACGTCTGAAGCCGACTGGTTGGCGATGCTCTCCCATAGGTGGACATCTTCCATGATGTCATGAATGGAGGCGTGTCTAGGGATGGATTGATTTGATTTGCTATGGAGCTTGGAGTCGTTGGGCATCTCCGAGAAGCCGAGGAGTGCACGACCCGCGTGGTTACCCGTATTATACTCTGAGGCTAAACCCCCATCTTGATTGAAGAGGCTAGATGAGAAAAATAGTTGTAGTATATTAGTACTATTACATAAGATGTCTTCATTTCCCAAGAGCAAAATGAGAGGAATAATTAAATAAAATTGTAATATGATGTAACATTCAATGATATCTGAAAATTTATTTCCAATTTTGAATATAGATCAGCATCTATTTTTCACAAAGAGTGTTCAAAATAATCTCTCAGTATACATCACACAAATGACTCATTTTCTAAACAAAAAAAATGATGAATTCAACAATTACCCTAACAAAATCAAGTTAACTACAAATAAGATTATCTCCCCCCCTGCCTGCAGCCCAGTTTACAAATGTATACAACATAATATAAACTAATGATGTTTATATTACCTCAATGGTGAAAGGTTGAATCCAATAATTAAAACTATTCCTAATAGAAACGTGGCTGTCCTCCCAGGAGACGACAAAACAGATGAATGCATTTTCTTTAGAGTTGTATTCTGTAAAAAATAAACATTACAGAAATGGAATTGGTGTTAGGCATTGAAAGGTTAAACAGGGTGCTACATAACTTTTTTGAAGCACTTGCCCAGTCGGGCAAGTAAATTTTCAAATAGTTGGAAAATACTTGCCCGAATATAGATTTCACTTGCCCGAAAAAATCCTTCAAAACAAAGTTTTATTGCTTTAAAACAAGTTATATGCTTACTGTTTTACATACCATACCATTGACGGCTTTAATATATTTTTCAACATGACTACTGATGTACATGTACCTTGTATTTATTTTTTTAATGATTTTTATATATATGGTCAATATGCTCTTTAATCTATTTCCTAATCTCATATATTTTAGAGGGGACTAGGACGCACAATAAAAAAAGGGGAATTCACTGAAAATAACGAGGTATACAAAGGTTGGATGGAAGGAAGAAAGAAAAAAAGATAGAAAGAAAAGAAAGACAGCTATAGTAACAGAAAACATGAACGAAAGAAGGAAGGAAATTTAAAGAAATAAAGAGAGATTGAAAAGAAAAGGAAAGATAGGCAGAAAGAAAGAAAACAGT
This sequence comes from Lytechinus pictus, assembly GCF_037042905.1. NCBI lineage: Eukaryota > Metazoa > Echinodermata > Echinoidea > Temnopleuroida > Toxopneustidae > Lytechinus > Lytechinus pictus. The sequence goes on from NC_087259.1 coordinate 24,460,680, forward strand.
AAGGAAGAAAGCTCAGACTAGACAGTCATAAATAAAGAACAAAATTTATCAATTTCCTTGGCTAAAAAAAAAATTGTTACGAAAGAAACCACGTTTATCAACATACACACAAATGCATATGTGGGACTGTCAAACAATGTATTTCAGTGTGTGCGATACTAGACGATCATTCGAAACCCGATCTTTTTGAAGCATAACAGAAGTGAAAATTTCTCCTTTTACTGCCTACAAATGATAGAGCTACCCCAATTTTTAGGAAATGTGGACATAACAAGAGTTTTCATTGGTAAGAAATGTGAAGTTTGACAGTTCTGTGGGAGATTTCTTCCAGAGCAAACTTTGTTCGTGCAGCACCGTAGAAACCATGGGCTGCGTGGACTAGGCGCTAGCTAGCTAGGTATGCTAGACTGCCATTGATTCTGTGTGTGTGTGTACGTGTCTGAGCTGTGTGTTTATTGCAGAAAATGGCGCAAATTTTGCAATTCAAATCATGACTTATAAACTTTTTTGAAAGAAATTAATGATATGGCTATTTTTCTCTCTTTTTCTTTTCTATATTTTTGATGATGAAATATGGGGAATCTTTCTAAAATATAATTTCTATATGAGAATTTTGCTTGCCCGATTCGGGCAATTACTTTTTGTCTTTGCTTCAAAACACTTGCCTGGCTCTAACTTTTACTTGCCCCGGGCAATCGGGCAAGCGCTTATGTCGCACCCTGTATTAAAGAATGATGAGAAAGAATTGGCTTCGAGGGCAGGAGAGATATATAGTCAAAAGTTAATGAGAATAATTCTTTTGCATATATGTCAGTATGTCACAAAGTGACATATGCAGACCTAAATACTTTTTTTCATTACCAAATACAATTTAAATGCAAAGTATAAAGGTTTGCAGGGAATAATTTCTCTGGTATTGCATCACTTTTTGCACCATTTTTATAAAGTTTGCTTCACAAAAGGTCTTTTTGTGTAGCAGAATTTTACATAGGACTGTACAGAACATAGTTGAGAGCTTTTCTCTTAGGAACAAAAGTGCTATTCACCGTTAGGTAATACCGTAAGCAAAATTATTCCCTTGTTTGCTACAATTCAACTATTGAAGCGCTACAATTCAACTATTGAAGCGCTACAATTCAACTATTGAAGCTCGACAAAATCAAGGTCGGTGAAAACAAATTAAAATATAGCTTTTTCACAATCATAATTATTCTATGAATCCATACTTGCGAAAGCTTCATGAAACAAACCCTAGAAAGTATACTATGAATAAATGTAGATATTTAATTCATGAAAAAAAATATACTATCTATCTGACATATGAAGATACAGAACTCTCTCTAAAAGTTACATCACAGCATATTCATTCATTACAACATCATAATATATAATACATCTTACCTCCTTGACCAGTGTTTCCATCTTACTTCTAAGTGATAGATTTTCTGATCTTAACCTCTGGATTTCTTTCTCCATGCTCTGTGCTTTACATTCCAACTCTTGTACATACTGAAACAAACATAGGTCAAGAGAGAAAATAGAAGGTCAGAGAGAGTGGAAGAGAGCGCTTAGCCTAATGACTGTTTAAAAAAAAGATTCATTTCAATTTTCTGGGGGTACTTTTCACAACCTACTGCTTAGAGGGGAATGAAACCTTAGGAGCAAGTGGGCTTGGGTGGAAACAGAAAATTCAAAGAAAGTTTGAGAAAAATTTGACAAATACTAAGAAAGTTATGAGCATTTCAATATTGTGATCACTAATGCTATGGAGATCCTCCCATTGGCAATGCGACAAAAATGTGTGATGTCACATGTGAAAAACTTTTCCTATGATGGACTATAAATACCCCCAAAATGCTTTTTCTTATGGTGATACAAACTCTTTGTCCATAATGTAATCTTTGGAAATCTGTATTACATGCCTTCCTATAAATAGAATACATGATCTACTGATAGATGTGATAAAAGAGGTCGTTTAAGTGAAATATATGAAAAAGTAATGGGAAAGTTGTTCACATGTGACATCAAACATCCTTGTCGAATTGCCAACGGGAGGATCTACTGTACATTACAATAATGATCTAAACTTCAAACGATCATAACTTTCTTATTATTTGTTCAATTTTTCTCAAACTTTCGTTGATCTGTTTCTTTGATTGTTCTATATTTACACAAGCTATCCTGTTCCAAAGGTTTAATTCTTCCTTTAAATCAGCTCCATTGGATAAGCTTCAACATTGCAGTGAATGGGGGTTTTCCAGAACTTTTTTTTCTTTTAATTTCCAGTGCTCTTATGAGCATTTAGGGGACGAAATCGCCCCCAGCCCCCACGTAATTTGTTCCCTGCCTACATGTATAATAAAGAGATTAATATGTAACCATCCTATCTACAGACAGTATCCCTATTGTGGCCTGATCATTTTGCATCTGATCATTAAAGAACAAAATAAAAGAAAATTCATCATTCAAAGTAAACAGTGTATTGGTAATAGATGGTTAAATCCTTTCATTTGAGATAGGGTTAAAGAAACCACAATTTCTAACAATCCTGTTTTCAAGATAAAGAATAACTTTGTAAAAACTTTTTTAGTACACAAATGATAGAATTTCTTCTTATTTTTGAGACCCAACAATCACAAGATATTCATGTCACATGTTTACATTACCAATATAAAAAGATTGGTCATCATTCTTACCTCCTTTTTCTTCTTTCTTGATAAACACGCAGATTCTCTATTTTTGATCATTCTTTGTTGCCTCTTCCATGCCTTTACCTACAAAATGAAATTAAAGGTAAAAGAAAGTAGTTGCAGCAAGCAATTATTTCATGAGAAAGTCTTTTAAATCAAGGTTAATTGTCACCATATTATCATACATCTAGATCTGGTACATCAATGTAAACTTGTGTTTGTAAAATCATGAAATCTTAGCTTAAAACCGATAATTCTGATGATCACTAACACAGAAAAGCATATGTGGGACAGTGTATCAATTTTGCTTGGAAAAATACCTGACAATTGATGAAATTCCGTGCTTATTTTGCTCATTTCTCAGCAATTACGCATTTTCTTCCAGAGCCATTTTTGAAAACCAACCATGAACCAAGGGTTTATGCAGATTTCCTGCATAAATTACGAATTTACCGCATATACATTGTATTAAGAAATGTTAAATGGTGGTGCGCGATTTTGTCACAATGCACCAAACTCAGCCCGTTGCAATGGTTAGGCATGCTATTTTATTCATGAGTCTAGTGTTTGAAGAGTGGACTCATTAATTCAAAACAGTTGATTCATGAATAAAATAGCATGCTTAACCATGGCAACAGGTGTTAATTTGGCACACTGGGATAAAAGCACACATCAGTATTGGACATTTTTCAGTATACGCGGTAAATTAAGTGTCAATTATAAATGAAATCTGCATAAAATATGGTTTCAACTGATTTTTTTTTTTTTAAACCACCTTTGTAAATTCAGGCCAGGGTGTTTTCTAAAACCCCACATTACAGAATGAAATTGATCTCAACAATAAAATGTATGTCAGAACATTATGTTCTCATGTCATGATGTCAGGATGCAACTGTTTACGACAAGCTTGAACAATCATGTTAACATCAACTATGACTAGCTACCCCAAAACCATCAATAAGTCAACCAAAAATGAAATTTTGAGTTTCAAAGGCACATCCTAAGCTTTCAAATTACACATAACTTGCCAAAATTGACCAATGATAACCCACACTAGTACTTGATTGAATTTCAGTGAGAGCCTAAAAGAATAAGGGGAAAACATTTGAAGTTCAGGGTTCACTCAAGCATGAGATGTGCACACTGTTCAATCTCGTGAAACTTCCAAGCAGTTTGCAAAAAACTTGTGTCCAAGAAACTCTTGCATCTCTTTTTTTCCATTCAACTTTACAACTTGATATTTAATGGTATGAAGGAGAAGAATTACTCCTTCAGATGAGCAATTTTTTATTTTATTTTGCTATTTGAAGACCAAATTACTATTTTGATTATTTACAGACAACCTTCCCTAGCAAATTGTTGGTTTGGGGGTGGCTGGTTACAAATATGAATACCCATTGATCAAATTAACCAGTGGTTTTATTGTGTATAAGTTTACATTGTCTATAGTAGCACTGCCAAACATATAAATTTAAGATTAGAAGAAAATCTCTTTCTTCCTTTGTTCTGATGGAAGAAGGATGCAAAATCAGAAAAAAGGGGTTAAATCTGCAAAAATGCAGACAAATTTCCAGGCATTTTGTTTACAAAGGGACTCTGGGTACAATTTGTAGCAGATGAATTAATGTAATGCTCTCTAAAATAAATCACATAACTTTGGACAATTCTGTGAATCAACTGCAATTCTGTAAAAGATGAGTCTTTGACTGACATCAGTTCACCTAATACCAATAATATCTAAGACTTACATCAATATCAGGAGGGCAAGGCTGAGTGACTACTGCTAATGGTTGTGTGGTAGGAGATGGAATGTTGGTGTGAGAAGATACCGGTATAATCTTGGCTTGTTTGGCTGGTGGAGGGGCAGAAGAACCACGCCCTGTTGGTGTTGGAGCACTGTGCTTGACAACAATTGCTGGTCTCACAGCAGCTTGTTGGATGAAATAAGAATAAAAACAATAATGCAAATCAATATTTTATTGTTCGAAAAAGAAACACTCTGAAAATTCATTCTGCCCAATTGATCATGAGCCCGGAAGCCACTATCCCTTACATCGTTGAACGCCAAACAGCTGGAACTCCCTCCTTTTAACGTCTTTTGGTCTGACGCAGCCAGTACTTGAACTCCCGACCTCCCTGTTGTGAGATGGACGCTCTACCAACTAAGCCAACACACTGGTAAATAATAGGCTTTTACACAGTGCCATATATCTAATATAATCTCTTCCACTCCACACTAATATCATCATGTTTGAACTCTAGCTGCCGTATCCAGTGCACAGTCAAGGAATTAATCCCACCAGGTACCCATTCACCTCATCTGAGTTGAGTGCAGCAAAATAAATTTTTTAGTATCAGACTGGATACTTGGATTTTCAATATTCTCCAACTATAATAAAACATGGATCTTAAAATGTAAAAAAAAAAAAATGGGAATGACAGGCAGAAAATGGGAAGGGGATATGAGAAATGAAAGATGAAGATTTAGAAAGGACAAAGTAAATGAACATTGGTAGGTCATTACCTGGAATTTGTTTAATAGTAACTGTTGGCTTGGTAGGTGAGTGCATGGATGTTTTTGTAGACACCGGTTCTAGCTTAGGAGCTAGGGGTAACTTCATAGCCCCATTGATAGGCTTGGGTGCGATGGCTACACCCTTCTTGGCACCATTGATTACCCCACTGGCGAGAGACTTGGTGACTTTGTTTGGCAAGTTTCCGTTGGCAATAGTGAAGAAAGTTTGTTGACCCCCGATGGGAGGTGATGGTGAATCTATGCTGGAATCACGGGGTGGTGTAAGGGGCGGAGACTCCAGCTTGATGTGGACATTGGATGGGTCACCAGTCTGTACGATCTATCAAAGATAAGGACAAATATCAGAATGGATGGATGGATTGTATACAAAGAGGTGATTCAAAGTTGGTTTAGTCCAAGCTTTCATGATACCATGAAAACGCAAAAAGTTTGACTTTACAAGGTAAACCATCATTAATCAAGTGTACATGTAATGCTATTTCGTATCACAGTCAAGTATGTACACCCTATACAAGCCTACTCTATTCTATACTTTGATGATCAAGAATATAAAGTAGGCATAAATCTATGTAATAATAATACAGGGATGGATGCTCAAAGTTACATAACCAAGATTTTTGTGAAAAAGGAAATATTGGGGCACTGCCTTAACCCATGCTGCTAACCTTTGGACAATTGAATGCAAAGTTCACAGCTTGACTATGATACCTAATGATCGAAGATATTCCGAAAAAATAGGAAGATCTTCAACATCATTATTTCAGATCTCACTTTTATCTTCTTTATCATTCCCATTCCCATTCATATTTAGCTCATAAGTTGCCCCCTTCCTTCCTTCCTCCCTCCCTCCCTTCCTTCCTTCCTTCGTCTATTCATCCATCCAGCTATATGTAGTCTGCAGGCACAAACTCATATTTGACACTAACCAATTATAACATGTCTGGAATGAAGACTAGACACCAAACTCTCCCTTTATGTCAAGACAGACACAGTGCATCATAGGAGTGAATTAGTCTAACTACTTCAGACTCTGCATTATGCACAATACGAATTGTGAACACCAAGGGTCTGTCCCTCCCTCCCTCCCTCCACCCCCCCCCCCGGCCGTCCATCCATCCACTCATTTATAAATCAAATTTACATTCATTCCCTTATTCATCCATATATACATTATTAAAGTGAGAGGAGTTACCTGTGATGATTGGCTGGATTCACTGGAGGAATCTGAAGAGTCTGAAGAGGGAGGGGGTGAGAGGGGCTCACTTTTAATCGGAAATCCATTATCTGAAAGAGAAGACATAAAGAGGTATGGTGAACAAGGGTTTTCCTTTACACCAGATACAAACAAAGACAATAAAAGAGAAGTAAGAAGTTGAAGTTGAATATCTGACATGATGTGTGTAAATACTTAACACGTTAATAGTTTGTAGGGCATGAATGCTTCCACTTGATATTTAAAAGCATTAAGTTATTTGGTGTAAATGGAGAAAAAGTCAAGATTTTTCTGGTTGCCAGGCTGAACCCTACATGTACGTGCATGTACAACGTGTATGAGCTGAAACCTTTAAACCTTGACTTACAGATTTGAATTCAAACCTGACCTGCAGTTTAGTGAGATATACCAAAATATCAGAGCTTTAAATTTTGTGAAATATGTTTCACATGAACATACATACAGACAGAAGTGTGCAATGCTCAATGTTGCTTCCAGACTTTGTCTGTTACTTTGGATTGAACAAAACAATTGTGGTTTCCTCATGCATGAAACACACAATTATTAGCCTAGATATGGTAGATGAAAATCAATAATTCACTACAATGTAAATATTTACAGAGTGGTGGTAATAATACTACACCCAATATGCATTGTAAATTGACTCTGTCAGCCCAAGATTATTAGCTTACCACCCTTCAGTAAATGCTACCAGATTAGAATAAACAGATCAGAGGCATTTTGTGTACAATGAAATCAGATAATATACTGGCCTCACATGAATGCAATTTTAGTGTACATTTCACATAGAGAACTGCACATATATGTAGCACAATTATGAACCAGAGAATCAAGCTCCCAAGGCCACAGACCAGCATGAGATTTTAAGCAAGTACCCTTAAACTTGGCGTGGGAATGCCAGTTACTCTGTACGATGTACAGTGTATAAAGAATTGACTGTGATATGGCTATGAGAATGGCATTGTTAGTATGTAGGAGTATACATGTAGGTGCCCATAACTCATGTCTCTCTCTTCATACTTGATATTTGGCATGTCAGTGAATGTGATCAGTAATCATTTGTACATGTATCTTGTGCCTTAAATTGTCTCTCATAACAAAATTGCTTGTTAAGAAGTATGGCATGTTTAAATGGGGGAGATCTCCCTGATAAATGACATTTGATATAAAGAAAATCAACAAAATTTTTGAAAATGAAATTATATTGCCTTTTTCATTTTCACATGATCCAATTTTTTTTATAGGTAACATACATGTACATCTGTAGGTAGCGTGGCTTTCAATACTCGTCGAATAATAATAGAAGAGCGTGTGGTCACCATAGATACTAAAAGCACTGCTGATTATATTGAAGATTATGGGAGGAGGGGGGGGGGTGGCTACTTTAAAAATGCATGAAGTACTAAAATGAACACTAAAAGAGCTAGGAGGTAAAATACATTTACATGTATGCATAGTTCATAATCATTTAAATAATTTTTTGCTACAATGACTACTACATGTAAATCTATGTACACAAAGATTCCATGGTAAAAGACAAGCAATATTGGTTCATGACAGGGAAAGTGAGAGAACCACATGACAGCCCTGTCTTACAAAGAGTTGTGATTGATCCAATTGACTTCAACTATGGAAAGCCAGCAATATCAACTTCTGAACTGCATGTTTGTTAAACGCTCAGTGCGTTCAAGGAATTCATCTTGCCGGGTAACCATTCACCTCACCTAGGTCAAGTGCAATTTTAACTCTTTAAGGCCGTCTGCACCATCCCGAGTTTTCAAATTAGCGCGCTATTTCTGATCCGGCAAATTATCCCGATCAGAAAAATCTCGAGATTGTTTGCAGTGCAGACGCAATTATCGCGCTAGTTCGTAGGATTAATCTCGAGATTGCAATCCCAAGTCAACTCGGGTTCATTTGCAAAATAGCGCGCTATTTCACGAATTATCCCGCTAATTCGTCGGTGCAGACGCACTCGAGATTGGACTCGGGGTAATTTATTCATGACGTCAGTCCATAATGCAATTCACGTTCCACTTCCGCCTTGGTCAAAACATAAACATGTGCGAAAGTCAACTTTATACATGCGAATAGCGTTCATCAATTCCCCAATCAGCAACGATGGTGTCCCACCAGTGAAGGATAGTTGGGAGAGACCAGACCGATGGGGGAGGCGCTCATTATCGACGATGGTCATAGTAACACTGACAGCAGTGTCGTCTTATTCCTTCGCAAAATGTGAGCAAATAGCATTTCTTTCCCCCCCCTCTCTCTCTCTCTAGCTCTCTCTCTCTCTCTGTGTCGTTGCCTCCTTCTCCGCCATCGGGGCCATCATATCATTACTTCATCACTTCTCCACACGCTGAGCGCGGCTGAGCTGAGAGGATTGTTGCATAACACCGATCGAATTCGGCGAAAGTGCTAGTGAAATCGCGGGAAGTTATTCAAAAGCGCGGGCCGTTGAAACTCCAAGATCCGAAAGTGCGCATGCTCTGAATATTGGGCTTGTTGCCTCGCTCGAGCAGGAATCTCTCTTATTGCGATGGTGGAGACGGGGTTTCTTGAATCTCGAGATTAATCGCGAAGAGGGCTGATCGGGCTAAAATCTCGAGATTGAGCAAACTCGGGATGGTGCAGCACCGCCTTTTGTAAGATGGGCCCCAGGTGTCAAATCACCAGGCATGGGTGTTGGCATTGGTGTTGGAAGCTTAATGTAAATTTAATTCCAAAGCTCTAGCCTCCAATGCCTAATCTAAGTTTACAAAATGAACCAGATCACATACAAGTACTATAGCTCAATAACATACATGTATCAGCACAATACCATTCAAGATAAATACCAATGTCTTAACTTAATCAATAAATAAAATTGAACGAATGAAAATATGAACAAAAATAATTAGTGAATAAAGAAATCATAGTAAAAATAAAGATAGTAAAAACTATATTTCTACTACTACTACTACTACTACTTCTACTACTACTACTGCTAATAATAATAATAACTAAATAACAATAATATAAGTAGAAAGTCAAAAAAGGGCCTAAGCTTTCGATCCTAGCAGAATCTTCGTCAGAGGCAAAATGACAAACATATAAAGTGGAACAACCATAATATAGACCACAAACAAGCTACAGCAACACTAGAAACAAGGAGACAAAAGGGGCATTAGTGAGTAGAGAAGACCAATCAGGTTAGTGAAGGGGATGAAAGAAAATGAGTAGGCAGACACAAAGGGAAGTTAGTGTAAGTAAGGCCAAGAGGGATTAAGATAATGAGGCAGGCAACATCAAACAGGATCTGGAACAAAACAGTGATAGAGGGGTGAATAACTAGAGAATTAGTGAGAGGTGGGTCAAACAGGTTACAAAGAAAGGCATAATAAACTGGTGCGTAAGAGTGGGGGAAAAAAGGAAAAGAATGGGGAACAACTGATAATGTGCAAAAGACATATAAGTATATATGATAAAGCATTAAATCCCTCTTAATCCCTCTTGGCCTTACTTACACTAACTTCCCTTTGTGTCTGCCTACTCCTTTTCTTTCATCCCCTTCACTAACCTGATTGGTCTTCTCTACTCACTAATGCTCCTTTTGTCTCCTTGTTTCTAGTGTTGCTGTAGCTTGTTTGTGGTCTATATTATGGTTGTTCCACTTTGTATATTTGTCATTTTGCCTCCGACGAAGATTCTGCTAGGATCGAAAGCTTAGGCCCTTTTTTGACTTTCTAATTTACTCCATTGGCTCTCTTTTATTAGATAAGCAGTTTTCAGCAGCTTCTTTTTGCCAATAATATAAGTATACAAATAAAAAAAATAAAAAAACAATCTTGATGGCTAAACTTACTTTCTGTGTGATGCTCCTCATCAGTTAAGCCAAGCCAAGTTTTAGTCAGATCAACAACATTAATATCACCAGAGCTCAAACCTCCCGCAAAGCTTATACCAGATAAGAACTCACTAGATCTTGACAAAGCATCCTGGGGAGGGCACACATAGAAAAGGGAGAAGATAATGTAATGATGATTGCATTATTAAATCAATTCAATTCAATTTCATTTTATTGTCCACATGGAAATTTGTCTTGCTCACATTATAAACATTTGTAATAAAACATTACATATATCAAATGTATAGATACAACAGGCCTCTACAAAAAAAAAAAAAATCATCACTTGCCTGACAGGGCAAGTGATAAAAAAATCTGCTTGCCCGATAGAAAAAACTGCTTGCCCGATTTTTTTTCAAAAATTCTTTTGCTCTTAATTATTCTTTTCTGTCCTGGCTGAACTTGATTTACTGGCGCTGCCCTTGGCATTTCTTTTTCTTGACTCTTGTTCAAGTTGTTCTGGTCGCCGATCACGACGACAAAAGTCGCCTATTTTAGTCTGACGACTCATGACCAGATTTCACAAAATGAAATACAGGACAATCGACAAAAAAAAAGATCAAGAAAGAAGGCTACACAGTGTTAGACTTGTGAAAAAATATACAGAATTGGAAGGGAGGGTGAACGAAAGAATGAAGGAGAGAAAGAAAAGAGATGAATTGAGAAGAAAGAAAAAATGAAGGGGAAAATGAAAGAAATAATAAAAAATATAAGAAAGTTCCAATAAAAGAAGGATGAGAGAGAGAATAAAAATAGATAAAAAGGTTTCCGTCATTCTTTGAATTGAATATAGAAAGAAAAAAGAAAAGAAAAGAAGGGAAAATGAATAAATGTGTGAAAGTCAAAATAAAGAAGAGAAAGACAAAAAGAAAGTAAGAAAAAAGGAGGAAAGAAAGAATGAAGGAAAGAAAATGTTTCCTTCATTCTTAGAAGAAAGAAACAAAGAAAGAAGAAAACAGGAAGGAGGGAAGGAATGAAGGAAGAAAGGGAAAAAGTATAAGGGAAAATAATAAGGACAAAATGAAATAAATAATGAAAGAAAGAAAGGAGGAAAGAGAGGGAGGAAAGAATGAAGGGAGGCCAGAATGAAAAAAAAAGAAGAAAATAATGGAAGGAGAGAAAGAACGAAAATAAAAACGAGTGGAAGGGAGAAGGAATGAAGGAAATAAAAAAAGGAAATGTAATAAAGAAGGCAAGTGAGAGAAAGAAGGAAAGAAAGAAAATGAACAGAGAGAGAGAGAAAGGATCAGGAAATAAAAATAGATATGTAACAAAAAAGGGCAAGAAGGAAGGATAGAAAAGAAAGAAAGAGGAAAAAGGAAAAAGTTCAAACTTCAAGCAAATAAAAACAATCAAATCATATAACAAAAATCCTAATGATATTTGGTGGTTTTTTTATATATAAAAAAAAAAAAAAACTAAAATGTTTTAGAAATGAATGGCCGAGTCAGTCCGAAGCTTGCATGCATTCAGCGCAATCTAGCTCGAGTCAACTGGTTCGCGATCGCTCGTGTACGTCCGTACATGTAGAGCATGCGCTCAGAGGGCGAGAGAGGGGTTTCCCCAGCTAGCTCCTTCGTCGATTAGTAGCGCATGCGCACAGTGTAGTTTAGAAAGTAAGATGGCAGCCCCCATCGAACGGGACTGCTGGCGATAAATTGTCGGTAAATTGGCGCTGATTTGACATGTTTCCACTGTTTTTTTACTGGTATGACATTGTATGAGAGATATTGGCCGATAATTGCAATTTATCAAAAATTATTAAACTTTACTGTCAATTTATCTTTTTCATTTTCAAAACAACCACTTGCCCGATCAGGCAATTGACTTTGAAAAATGCTTGCCCGCACGTCAATTTCACTTGCCCCGGGCAAGCGGGTTTGTCGCGCCCTGGATACAATTATACAAAATTGCATTAGAAAGCAACAAATACCAGGGAAATTCTTTAGGATAATGTTAATGATTTTCCAATAAAGAAGTAAAGTAAAGACGAAAGGTAAAAAATATCGTCCGGTGGGAAAGAGAGATAAAAAAATATTAAGCAAATCGTGTCTATCGACATCCCATTCCTGATCATTTATTCCAATTCTGCATATACATGTACATATACCATTACAACAACCACGAACATGAACATCATCATCACCACCATCACCACCACCAATGCAATCATCATCTTTATCCTCATCCACATCATCATCATCATCACCACCATCACCACCACCACCACCAATGCAATCATCATCTTTATCCTCATCCACATCATCATCACCACCATCACTACCACCACCACCAATGCAATCATCATCTTTATCCTCATCCACATCATCATCATCATCACCACCATCACCACCACCACCAATGCAATCATCATCTTTATCCTCATCCACATCATCATCACCACCATCACTACCACCACCACCAATGCAATCATCATCTTTATCCTCATCCACATCATCATCATCATCACCACCATCACTACCACCACCAATGCAATCATCATCTTTATCCTCATCCACATCATCATCACCACCATCACCACCACCACCACCAATGCAATCATCATCTTTATCCTCATCCACATCATCATCATCATCATCATCATCATCACCACCACCACCACCACCAATGCAATCATCATCTTTATCCTCATCCACATCATTATCATCATCACCACCACCACCACCAATGCAATCATCATCTTTATCCTCATCCACATCATTATCATCATCATCACCAAAATCACCACCACCACCACCACCAATGCAATCATCATCTTTATCCTCATCCACATCATCATCATCACCACCACCACCACCACCAATGCAATCATCATCTTTATCCTCATCCACATCATCATCATCATCACCAAAATCACCATTATCAAATATAAAAAAGCTCACAATAAAAATGAATAATACATTTCTGTTCTCTATAAAATTTGCTAATGCCACATGTAGGTTATTGTGTGAACAAGCATCCTGCCCATGAAGATCTCTTTTAAAAGCCTTCCTTCAGCAGCCTTTATACCCAGGTTTCACTAATTTGTCAAGTGAAAAACTAAAGGAAACCTGTCCACAAAGACAACTGACCTAAAATAAATATCATAATTTGTCATCCTACTGTTTTTTCTTTAATATAAATAAATAAGGTTTCAATGATATATAAAGCTTACCTCTTCATCCAATCCAGAATTAAAGGCTATATCTTCAGCATCATTCAAATCGTCTGATAAATCCTGAATATGATTTCTATTGTAGAACCCAGGATCACCTGAATTTGTTCAAAAAAAAAGAAAAGAAAAGAAAACTGAGTATATACATGTAATAACATAGAAGATACAATTTTAAAATTAACTTAATAAAAAAAAAATTATTTCAAATATCATACTATTTGATTGATCCCGATAACCGCAATGCCAAAATAATACTCTCAATATCGTATCGCTTAATTTTTCACAAAATTTGACAGTTGAAACACTTGGCAGTCATTTCTGCTGCTACAAATGTTGCATGTGGAAGCATGGTCCAGTTGCTGGCAATAGATGACAGAAATTACATGTACTGTCTGCCATTTTTGCTTCAAGTGGAGATCATGGCTAAGCAGGGATTTGAACTCACAACATCACAATCTTGAGTTCAATGCTCTAAGCACTATATATTGGGCACTCCAAGGTAAAAGGGTACATTGAATAGATGAAAAAGTGTAAAATCAAACATGAAACCTCTAGGAAAACATTTATCTCACATATTGTCGAACAAGTACTTGTAATATATTCATGCATGAGAACTGAGAAGATTACAATGTTTTCTCACTTCTTGAATCAGGCACTGGCCTCAAGTGGACGTATGTTACATTGGACTGACATCTGTATGTTCATAGTACCCCATAAATATTTAACCAATACGTTCATTTCTATGACTGCGGCTACTATATACTCCAACAAAGTACATTTTAAATGGGTAAAGTCACTATTCAATTACAGTGGTTTTATGGTATGATGTGCCAATCACAATACTTAACTGCATTTTTTTTTTTTTTTAACTGTGACATTTTCATATCGAATACTTCCATAGTCTTAGTTCGTAAGTTAAAGTAAACTTGTTATCAAACATGACTTTAGTTTATTTCACTAAGTGTAAATGGAAACAGAGATTATCAGCAAGAAAGACCTCCAATATTTGTTTGATACTTCATTTACGATGATCAGCTCACTTGTCAGGTACATGAATGTACATTACACCAGGGCCCCGTCTTACGAGAAGTTGCGATTGATCTGATCAATCGCAACTATGGATGGCCAGCAACGTCAACATCTACATAATGCATGTTTGTTCAAAATATTTTCTAACTATGATGTATATTGCATTCATTGTTTTCTTGAAAATTCACTGTGCTTCTCTTTGTTTACAAAGGACATTGGGCAAATTTCCTGTAGAAAAAATTATGACATTCATGGATTTCCATAGAGTTACAATTGATTGGATCAATCGTAACTCTTTGTAAGATGGGGCCCAGGACAGACACGTACCTGAATGTATGTTACACTTGGACACTCAAACGTATCAAAACGTGAGCTCAGGATGGAAATGGAAACCAACAAGAACTTATCTCCATGATCGCGAGAACTATCAATTTAGGGATTTTTCACTGCACTTAAGATTTAGCCGACAGCCGTACTTGCACGCTAGAAATATTCAAATGAAGATGCCGTAACGTATGTTCGCTTGTTGGACTGACCTTGACTTTGGGCTAAATACATGTACATACATGAAGGACACTGCATGGCTCTTCCTCCCCCATGTTCCACACAATTAAAATTTACTTATCACACCTGGCCTGATGAACAGCAAGACACTATTGCGGATCTAGTCTGCCACGTGATGGCAGGAAAAAAAGACACTTGAACGTACGTTAATGCAACTGCAAGCAACTGCACAACAACAAGTGGACAACTTTGCCATTCGGCTGAGTTGTCCTCTGGGATAGCCAGGACTGCCCAGGAGGCTCCTAGAGAGTGAAAATCATTCACTAATGTGTGCTTACTCTCCATGGAGTCAGGATTGTGCCCCATCCATGTGCGTATACCACGGTAAAAATTTAAATTTTCACCCCCCCCCCCCGAGATTTCTACTTTCCTTGTAAAGATCTAGCGCTACATGTAAATAGAGTCTGCCGCCCTCTATATGCATCTAGTTGCTTAGTTACTAACAAAGAGAACAAGATGGCCATGTAGACATCGTCAAGTTTTTTCCCCATCTTCTCATAATATTTGTTGTTTTTTATGTTTGTTTAAAAATGAAATCAATATTTAATAAATATCGGAAATGAAGTTGTAGCCCATTTACATGATTTTGGGCTAGATTTTTTCAGGGAAAGTAGAAATCTCGGGGGCGAAAATTGCATCTTTGACCGCGTTATACGCACATGAATGGGGCACAATCTCTGGCTCCGTAGGAGCCCCTGGCTACTCTGGGACAAGTTAGCCCGATTAGCCAGGAGGCTCCTAGAGAGTAAACATCATTCAATAAATATGCTAGTATCCACCACTTTTGAAGTTCTAACAAGTCACATTTTACAGTGAACTCCATTTTGAATTAGTCACGCTCTTTCTTGGAGCTCCCCGGCAAGAGTTTTGAAGTTGAAATATAATCATGATGTAAAATCGTCATACAAAAATAAATAAGTTTATCTTTCGAAAGATACGAGCAACACTTGGATTGTGAAGCGTCCCGGCTTGATAGGGAGGTATAAATGATAGTCTTAAAATTGTTGAAGATTCATAACATATTTGTAAAGAATTTTTATGTGATATCGACATGATTTATGATATAAAATCATTCTTTGAAAAGCAAAATGAAGCCCACAGCCAAAGCAAGTGATACCTCCTTCGTCATATGGTACATTGCGTCATACCTTGGGTGACCCAGCTGGGCCAGGTCTGTCATCAAGACATCCGACAACAAATTGAGATAATCTGCCGAGATTCCCTGAACCATTAAATCAGGTAAACATGAGATATAAATTGTTTCTCTAAGGCAGCCACTAAGGTGATTTTGAAACATGAGCCATGCGAGCAATTGCTTTGGGTGGTGATGGACATTACATTTATTTCTTTTTTAATCAGCGACTAAAGTCTAAAGTTACAAATGAAAAAATTAATTCAAATTCTAATAACTTTATAAATCTTTGATGGATTTTCTTCAAACTTTCACCAATACTTTTCATTATTTTTTCTGCTAAGTGCTATCTTTACAATAAACTTTTTGTCAGGGTGAACTCCCCCTTTAGTGTTTGGTCACTAGAAAATGACACCTACATGTACATACCGTGAACGTGTTGTTTTCTGTAGGGGAAATTTGGAAATATATACAAAATCACTTATCAGTTATTTTTACCATGTTTTAATTTTATCAAGATAAAGACAAAATATCCCACGAATCAGTGGAATATTTTCCCAAACTCTTACTTAGAATATTTTTGGTATTTTCTGAGCCATCCAATATGCTGTTTGACCTGCGACCGTTCGCATGCGATGTTTTGAAATCGGCCGTGAATAATACGTGTGAGGAAATACATGTAGATACTGGCCCAAAATCACCAATTTTGAGGATAACCGGAGGATGGACACGGAGTGAAATATGGGTGAAGACTGGTCGGTATACGTATAGCCACTCAACAGTCACATCACATTCACATTGCATTGACTCTCGGCTATAGCCTATACTACTCTAGTATAGGCTATACTGTTGCTGAGCTGTATACTATAGGCTATACAGCTCATCAGCAACAGTGCAGTACCGTACACATGAAACACACAACTCACAAGGAAATATTACAGTAATTCAAATATTTACGAATAGTATGGGTTTTAAATATGCATCATACTCACCCCAATCCTCAGAGGACAGAAGATTGTCTTCTATAAATTTATCATCTGCATCAGACATTAAATGTAAAGCCATTTTTTAACGAAAATAATTTTAAAGAGGGCAACAAATGCTATGACACGCCGTGTTATCAGCGAGACTATTCCACATATGGCATAGGTACAAGGTATAGTATGTTTATATCTGACATGGCTACTACTATAGCCCACTATGACATTATTTTAGAAAATGAATATTTTTGACTAATCTATATGGAATGAATTAATTTTAAATTAATTCATTAATAAAATGATTAACTAAAATATAACAGTTTATGTTGGAACATTTGTGCAATAATACTCTTACCCCCATATATCAAAGTGGTCGTTTCCATATTTCCAATTTTCTAATGCCAATCACAAGAGGGCACCAAACCATTTTTGCCCAGAGTGAGTTCGACTTTTGAAGAGTGTATGTAACAACATGTTATACACAGTTCATTTATTTCCTGAAATTCAATTGGAGATATAGGGACAATAGGGTCACTGCAAGCCAAATTTCAGTTGATTCCCATTGATGCTGTAAAGTAACCATATGTTTCATAGACTTTAAAGGGACCTTTGAAACTGCAGTCACGGAGCAGTTCAAACAATTCTCTCTCTCCCTCTCCGTTTTAATCTTTCCTTGTATTTTGTCTTCCTTTTATTTTTTCTTTTGTTTTCCTCTTCCTCTTTCGTCCCTTTCTTCGTTTTTTTATCTGTCCTAATTTCCCCCTTTTCTCCCCCTCCCCCATCCCTTCCATTTTCTCCTCTCGCCCATCCATTTAACGACGAAATACAGAACCCGCGTAGTTCTTTTCTCCCACTTTCCCTTGCTGGCGTTGCTAGGGGCTTAGGCGCAGCATCAGCCCCTACTTAATTCCCCCTATTCCCATAACTTTACCTTTTCTAATCTATTCATTTGGTACGAGAGGAGACGAGGACTTGGCTTCTCAATTCACAATTTTGTTGAAAAAAAATAATTGATTTGTTACATAGAGTTCCGAACTTCCCTTTTCAGTGGGCCTTTTCACCCCGTTTTAATTTCCCCTTCCCCTTATCTTTTAGGCTCCTCTTTTTTCCTCTCTCAATTCCGGCACTCTCTTCCCTTTTTTTGTTGTTGATATATCATTTTGTTCTCCCCCTCTCCCTTTCCTTTCTTCTTTTCCTCTCTTTCCTTCCCCCAGTCCCATTTTTATTCTCCCTTTCTTTTTTTTCTCCTCATTTCTCATTGTTCCCCTTCCCCATCTTTTCCCCTCTCTCTCGTGTCCTTTTCGCTTTTCTTATATCCCCTCTCCATTTCCTTTGGCTTCTCCGTTTCTTTCTTTCCCCTTCACTTTCTCCCCACTATTTTCTTTTTTCTCTTTATTCCTTTTCTTTTCTTTTCCCCTTTACCTTTCTTAAGTTTCTTTCCTTCCTTTTTTCTCTTTTCCCCCGTTTCCTTTTGTTTCCTTTCTCCCTTTCTTTCTTTCTTTCTTTCTTTCCGTTTCTTTATTTCTTTCTTTTTCTCTTTTTCTCTTTTCCTCCCCCTCTTTTTTGTTGTTGGGGGGGGGGGGGGCAATGCCCCCTCGGCCCCCTTAAGTCCGCGCATGTGAGGGGGGAGGGGGGCTACGATCAAGAAAAAAGACGATAAAAAGGAAGGAAGGAAGGAGAAAGGGTAAAATGCAATACGATTCTATTTGTTGGATATTATTTCACTGAATTTACTTCACGCAATTATTTTCATTTTAAAAAGGCAAATTTTTTTGTGGCCGTTTTGAGCAGCGCCCCCTGGCTGCTACGTGCCTATACAAGAAGAATATTTAAACTATACTTTTTCCGTCTTTTCAACAAACTTCAAGACTTTCAATAATTTATATAAGGCCCACGTCAGCATGGGCGGAAATCTCTCCCCAAAGGTAAGGGGTGACCAGGGGCGAAAAAATTGACAAGCAAAAAAAAAGGAAACGGTTATCACCCAAAATGTAAGGTCATTTTGTCCAAAATAAATTTCAAAAGCAAAAAAAAAAAGTTATCACTATTAAAGGGGCTCTCAAAAGGGATGGGGGCACGAGCCGGCTTTCTTACGTCATAAGAGACCACAAATAGTATGGGGGACATTTTATATTGTGTCCCCCCTTTCCAAATGGTAGGGGGACGCGTTCCCCCTGGGATTTCCGCCCATGCACATCAGTGACGGATACATTTTTTCCATAAGGGGGGGGGGGGATTTTTGTTCAGAATAATTTGACAAGCAGAAAACAATATTCATTCCCAATTTAAAATGAACTAGGTCACCGTATACGCTGGTTTCGCCCCCACCCCAAAAAAAAAAGAAATCCAAAGTGTTCATAGTCCAATAAGGTTCGTTATTCCCAAGGTTCTTTCGTATGGAAAAAAATGTTCCGTTATTTCATACAAAGTATACATACATACACAGAAAAATGTGTCTTGAACATCGTTACCTCACGGCGAATGTGTGTGAGGATTGGTTGAAATTTGATGAAGTAGTTCGACCCAAGAAAGACGTTTTCCTAATTTTTGCCATAATATACCGTTACCATGGCAACATAATTTCCAGTATGCGAAAAATGTGTCTTGCACATATTTACCCCAAGACCAATGTTTGTTCCGAATATCATGAAAATTGATTTACAAATGAGGATCTGTTTATCTGACGGTCAATCGGATCGGGGTCGCCCTTGCCAGTTGCCACGAACCCGTCTCTGTGGTCTAGTGGTCTGTGGTCTAGTGGTTAAGGCACCGGCACCCGCGCCGCGGCGCGGGTTCGATTCCCGGCAAAGACATTTTTTCAGCAACACCAATTTTTCCAAAGGCAGATAGCTCTGGGACACCTTTAAGCTACGCCTGCCATTGTTCTCTTCATCCATTTCTTTCACAATAACGATATAGTCTAGATGATCGGTGCAAAAAATAGCAAGAATTGTTCAGATTATGGTAAAAGCATGAAATTTGGCTGACAGGTAGAGTAAATAGTGCTGAACATTTTTAGCAGGGGGTGCCAACCTGATCTCTTCTCGGTTGCTAGGTAACATATCTACCTTGGCAACCACAATTTTTGGGTTGTTATCTACATTTCAAAAACTATATTTTGACTTCTAAGCTCCCATTTTACAATCACATATCAAGAAACATTCTGACCATGTATAGCAACAGTTGCTAAACAACATATTTTCCATAGCAACTATAGATAATATTACTTAATACAACATCTATACATAATGTTTGAATGAAAGTGGGTAGTAGGTCAAGGTATGACTCTGGAGTAAAAAAATATATCAGATCCCTAAAAAGTTCAGGAGCAATCCAAATAGTTATAATAATGCCTGCATAGTAGGCCTGATTGTATCTAGGTAACAAACCTAATTCGATATACATAATTTTATTATTTTTTCATACTTTTTACTCACACATGACGAAGCTAACACACATACAAAAATCATCACTGGGTCATTGAATGTGCATTTATTAGATAGGATCTCTCTTGTTATGAAACTGAGACAGGGTATTGTAGTGGATGTAGCATGGAACACTCGGAAAGACACCGAACCTTGAGGGAAAAGGGAAGCTGAAATTTTATTGATATTAACTCGCTCCCAATTAAATGACAAACCTTCTTTGGAAGTAATTGCGAGTAGTGCGAAAGATATTGTATGTTTGATTTTGCCAGCGCCATAATGAGGCTGCAATGAATGGAAGGAATGCTCCCCAGGGAGTGGATATTGTGCACTTTTCGTGCGGGATTGAAATGAATCCAATGACTGGGGTAATAATATGCTGTAACGCGCTTTGAGCCATTCTGGGGAAAAGCGCTTTATAAAAATTGGCTATTATTATTATTATTATAAATGAACACGCACTTGTCTGTAATATTTTGATATTTTGTTGACTGACTTGAATATACATGTACAGTAGACATGAAACAGCCTCAAGAATCATTTCCTGTATATGCACTTTATAGCAAGGACAGTACACCTGAAACATCCTCAAGCATCATTGAATGTACGTGCACTACTTTTGAATAGGTAACGAAGCATGTACATTTGGTGATTATACAACAAAAATTTCTTGAGAGAAATCGTTATCTCTGTAATTGATGCTAATAACTAACGCTGCATCCTACAAATAAAAAAAGATGAGGTGGTAGAATGCAAGATATGTTGTTGTACCAAATCATCAAAAAGTATGGTTGGAAAATAGAAAGCAATGTAAAGGTGTTGGATACAATTTTAGCGAATGAATAGAACGTACATTTAATGTGTCGCAAATGCCTTCTCAGAGTTTGGCATATATTTAGACCAAAATTTAGGTCAAGACTGTCTGGATTAATTTAAAGGAAAAAACAAAACCACTGTGAAGCATGCATTATGCTCGACAAAGAATATTAGAGGCAACAGAGGAATACATCAAGAAAGTTATCATCATCTTCGGTGTAACAATGAATTGTTCATCAATCAGAGTGTAAGAGACATTTCTCCTTATATAGGACATTATATAAGGTGATAGCGCAATCAGCAAATTCATTTCCATCAGAGTTCTGAGTTGGACATGCAAAGATGTATTGGAGGTATATGGAAGGAAGAAGCATATCAGAACACCTTACTTAATGCTACTGTTCTGTGCCGGGGTTCTGTGGACGAGTATGGATCACGTCCAGCCAACCTGATATCACAAGTGCCTCACATATACGTAGGTGACAAAGTCAGCTGCACATATAGTACATCCTGCAAGATCTTTCAAGTAATGATCGATGAAGCTGCAGGATCCCTGCCAAAACACCTGCAATCGGAACTGACTGGTCAAAATCAACTTATGTAAGAGCTTTCAAGTCATGATAATTCCCGGAGCTGCAGGATCCAGGTCAACAAACCTGGAAACAGAACTGATGGTCGGTCCAAATCAACTCTTAGGAGATCTTTCACGTGATGATAAATCCTGGAGCTGAAGGATTGATCCAGGTCAAAAAACCTGGAAACAGAACGGACAGGTCAAAATCAACTTCTGCAGGACCGAGTCATGAGATAGATCAATAATATAGCTGCAGGATCCAGCCAACATGCCTAGAAACGGAACTGACCGGTCAAAATCAACTCTAGCAGGATCTTTCGCGTCATGATAGATCACAGAGCTGCAGGATTGATCCAAGTCAAAACACCTGGAGACGGTATGGACAAGTCAAAATCAACTCCTAATATAATCTTCATTGCAGGCTACGAATGGAGTGGGTAAACTAAGGCAAAGTGTGTTGGCTTTCAAGAGAACGGCTACTGTTAGCTAGAGATAAAGTGGCGAGATTTCGGTGTTTGAAATAATTTCAAACTTAGTTGACTCATTCAATTCTTGGTGGTCATTTTTTCATCTCTCCAAGATTAGAGATATTCAATTTGTAGCACCCATTACCTCCTGGTGAACTCTTGTAACTGTTCCTCTAACTGTTTTTCTCTTGTTTAATGTTGGTTTTGTGGAATTCTTTCCAAGGGCATTTTATAGAGTGTCCTAAAGGAGATTCATTGGGCAAATACATAGCCACAAATTTCTAGAATGTCAACGGTTTCTAGACTTTTAATTCTCGATAATACAAATTCGATCAATCCTACCTCCAATCACTCAGATAAGTAAACATGAGGTCTATTATCATTCAATGATAAATGTGTAACTAAATTATATAGTAATAACAGATATTAACAAAGTACCCTTTGCTATGAAAGACACCAAATCTAAATCGATGGTCGATCTTTTACATGTGTTTATGTTAATCCATAATAATTATGGTTTTCAAATGGGAAATATTGGTGTTAAGGCGAGTTTTTTAACATGCAGAAAGTATGGAAATATAAACCATATCATGAGGTAGTTTAATTTGTACAATATTTTACGTTTTTAAGCATCTATAGTACCTCTATGATTTACACACATCAATAATCTTACCATTCGGTTGCAACAGAAAACGTGTTACTTATATCATCTGGTATTTCGCATGATACATTGTTCCTGGGTTGTTGTGATTAATGTAGTAATGCCTTAATAGAAAAGATATGGTTCATATAAATTATGATCGTGAAAAATACCCTATAAGAATTGGTTACTGTGAAAAAATGTTACCTAGCAACTGTTGCTATGGTGCTTATTGGGTCTACCATAGGAAATATTCATGACATGATGAACTATGGGCCAGATTTAATTTCTGAGCTATTCTGAGTAAATCATATTGATCATATTCATCTGAGCAATGATAAACACTTTGTTGCAATGGAAAATAGTCTCTTAGCAACCGTTGGTATGAATAAATGGATTAAAACTGTTGTGATACAAAGGAACGTGCTTTAGGTTAAAATTCATGCAACACGTCGCTCATGAAAATGTTACTAAAGCCCAATAAAGCTCAGTTACTAAGGTAATTATGTTACCTAGCAACCGTTGCTATATTTGGCAAATTCACGTTGGCACCCCCTGCTAAAAATGTTTAGTACAACTTACTCTACCTTTGTGCCAATTTTCATGCTTTTACCATTTTCTGATCATTTTTTTCACCAATCACCTAGACTAATATTACATTTCGCGTGTTGGACACAGATGAGATAAAAGAGACAAAGAGGTAATGCATTGTAGTCCCAACAAGGTTTATTTCCAAGTCCAAATTTTCGACGCAAATCTCACGTCTTCGTCTGGGATACAAAGCTTACAGTGACAAGATATTGAAATAATAGATGCAGTCATGATTATGGTAGTCATGGAAACGCGCATGTTAAAAAAAGCATCACGTGTCGTCTTTAAAATACATTATTTTCGGCGAACAAAATGACAAAACAAAATAATATGTAATTATGTCGTGGCTTTATTAAATAGAAATGAACGCTTTTCCGAATCTGGTGTCACAATCACATAAGTATAAAAATGGATATGAATACCTCTGATTAGAGACTATTATATATATATATATATATATAATATATATATATATATATATATATATATATATATATATATATACTGTATATATGTATGTATATATATAACGATATTATATTCCGCGTGTTGGACACAGATGAGATAAAAGAGACAAAGAGGTAATGCATTAGTTCAACAAAGTTTATTTTCAAGTCCAAATTTTCGACGCAAACCTGACATCTTCGTCAGAGATACAAAGCTCACAGTGACAAGATATTGAAATAATATATGCATTCATGATTATGGTAGTCATGGGAACGCACAGGTTAAAAAAGCATCACCATCATAATGAAAGCATACTTGAGGCGCAGGCTGCAAATATTATTGCGTGAGGACATCATTTATGTCCTAATCACTTGCTAATGACGCAACCACAATCATGAAAGTACATGAAAAGAATAAGATAATGGATAAAGGCCTATATATCATGAAACTTTTGACAAGCCAAAAAAAAGGTTTTCAATTACAAATTAAGAATATTTCGTACCCGAAAAAATTTGACAAGCAAAAAAAAAAGAAAAAAAAAAAGAGGTTTTCAACCACAATTAAAAGATATTTCGTACCCGAAAAAAATTGACAAGCAAAAAAAAAAAGGTCTTCAATTTCAAAAGAGGTGGTACTCCTCTGTTTTAATGGCATTTTTACATTATAAAGGGGGGGGGCACGTGCCCCCCCCCCCCCTGGGTCCGCGCCTGAACTTCTCCAACCACACCTGCGATTCAAGCATTATTCTTTATTGCTTCCTCTGTAGCAAATGCCCACATGTAACATACATTGGAGAAACCAGTACTAAATTTAGGACAAGATTCAATAATCACAGGTCTACTATCCGACAACACGTACGCAATGGTTTCCCGGTAGCTGAGCACTTCAACTAAGAAAATCACTATCGATGATCTCAAAATAGTTCTTTTTGGAGGAGGTTATAAATCCGCGGAAAAAAGGAACTCGCTGAACATCGAGCCATTAGTCATAGCCGAAGTTTTCAGTATGGCCTAAACAAGGATCTGTCTTGGCTGGACAAAGTATTTTTATAAATAATTTCAGGAATATTAATATAAGTTTATTATTCTTGCTCTGCTCTCCTCCGTACATGTTAACACTTGATTTCAAGTGATTTTAGAGGTCATTGTCACCTCCTTTTATCGTAAATTAGTTTCATGATATATAGGCCTTTATCCATTATCTTATTCTTTTCATGCACTTTCATGATTGTGGTTGCGTCATTAGCAAGTGATTATGACATAACAATGGTGTCCTCACTTACGCAAAATATTTGCAGCCTGCGCCTCAAGTATGCTTTCATTATGATGGTGATGTTTTTAACCTGTGCGTTTCCATGACTACCATAATCATGAATGCATATATTATTTCAATATCTTGTCACTGTGAGCTTTGTATCCCTGACGAAGACTTCAGGTTTGCGTCGAAAATTTGGACTTGGAAATAAACTTTGTTGAACTACAATACATTACCTCTTTGTCTCTTTTATCTCATCTGTGTCCAACACGCGGAATGTAATATCGTTATATATATACATACATATATGACTATATACATATTTGACTACATACATATTTGACTACTATATTTGACTATATTTGACTATATTTGACTATATTTGACTACTATATACATATTTGACTACATACATATTTGACTATATACATACATATATATATATATATATTTTTGTGAAATTATACATGTACAACAGCTTTGGCAACTCTTTTATTTAAATATTTTGTGAAAGAAATGGATGAAGAGAACAATGGTAGGCGTAGCTTAAATCAAGGTTCCCCAGAGCTATCTACCCTTTGGAAAAATTGGTGATGCCGAAAAAATGTCTCTGCTAGGAATCGAACCCGGGCCCCCAGCTTATATATATATATATATATATATATATATATATATATATACACATATATACATATTCATATATATATATATGCATATATATATATATATGTACATATATATAACAAAATAATGCTGAAGATAATGCTTTGATTGCCAATAAATGTTTTATTGTTCACTCGAATTTTCGACCGTCGAAAATTCGAGTGAACAATAAAACATTTATTGGCAATCAAAGCATTATCTTCAGCATTATTTTGTTACCTTACAGAAGCCAATACGTGAAACTTTAAGATGTTTGTACATATATATATATATATATATATATGTACAAACATTATATATAATAGTCTCTAATCAGAGGTATTCATATCCATTTTTTATATTTATGTGATTGTGACACCAGATTCGGAAAAGTGTCCATTTCTATGTAATAAAGCCACGACAAAATTACTTTGTTTTGTCATTCTGTTCGCCGAAAATAATGTATTTTGAAGACGACACGGCGATTTAAAATGATTAGTCGGCGGAAAAAGCCTGGTCATGAAGGTGTTTTTAATTTGGAATGGCGCGGTTGGCGAGGTGATATACGTCACATGGCGCGCCAGACTGTATGTTTTATGCGCACAATGACAATTATTTGTACTGGGCGCAAGGAGCGTGCATGTTTTGGCAACCTGACGTAATTCGCTCTCTTTAGTCTCTTACCAGCATAGGCGGCGGAAGCGGGGGGACGGGGGGGGGGGGGGAGACCTGTCCCCCCTAAATTTGAGGTGGGGGTTTGTGTCGATAACCTTTTTTTTTTTTTTTTTTGCTTGTCAAATTTTTTTGTCGTCCCCCCTAAAATTTTTGGCTTCCGCCGCCAATGCTTACCAGGCATTATACCACAACTACTTTCATCCACCATGTCCACGGTACACATTCAGATCCAATTTATTAATAACGCGTCTGCCCGTCGAACCAAAGATCGTGGGTTCGAGTCCACCCCGGGCGGATGACTGAAGCCAGTGCGTTGTGTGTAAACGTCTCTCCCATGTTTCATAGATGCAGGCTATGTTACAATGGAAAACACTCCGTCCCTCGGATAGGACGTTAAATGGAGGCCCCGTGTAGAGGAGAGTCACCACCTTTGCACGTAAAGAACCCACTGCACTATTCGTATAAGAGTAGGGGGAAACCCCGGTGTAGTGGTCCACCTGCATTCCCCCCAATCAGTTATATCGGGAGGAGAGACCTGCGGGTCATAGTGATTCAGTTCGCTTTTCGCCTCCCAGGCACAGGTGACGCCAA
This sequence comes from Lytechinus pictus, assembly GCF_037042905.1. Lineage (NCBI taxonomy): Eukaryota > Metazoa > Echinodermata > Echinoidea > Temnopleuroida > Toxopneustidae > Lytechinus > Lytechinus pictus. The sequence continues at coordinate 24,488,031 of NC_087259.1, forward strand.
ACAAAATAATAATAATAATAATAATAATAATATATTTCAGTTTAATGAAACAATGTTGTCATTCTCCATTCAAATCCAGTGAACCTGCTATCCTTGAGAGCCCTGCATTCACTTAAAATTTATAATGAATTTAGAATATTCAAAAAACAATTTTAAAAATATGGCATTCTAATATTCCAATCCAATAGTTTAACTTTAAACACCAATAATAAAAGAAATACATATTAAGCATATTACATGATAGGGGTGAAGTGTGGGTGCATGCATTCGCTAAAAATATAAAAGAAAACAAAGATATGCCTTTTAAAACTATCGGAAGATCTAAAGTTTTAAAATCTCAGTCAGATTATTGAACAATTTTGGCGTCTGAAACTGAGTTTTTCATTTTGAAATCTGTTTTGCATCTGTTTTGCATTTGGAACAAACAATGGGCTGTTAAATGCCCAACTTATATGCATAGCAATACAGCATTACAAAATACGAACTCTTGGCTGATTCAAAGAATGAACCTGAAACATATTGAATTTCGATAGTTATCATCGGGGGCAGCCAATTTCGATGGAGGGGATGGGGGAGGCGACCTAATACTGTAACGCCATATTCCACTCAAATGAAAAATTCTCCCTCTTTTACTTTTACCTCCTTTATTCCCCGACTTTAAAAGAATCATATAGAGGTCGTCCCTGCCCCCCACCCTTTGCACCATCCCTGGTTAAAGTTTTACTTAATCATTAAGGTTGTTTACTTATTCAATTGAATATGAATCATTTTACGCGTATCAGACATCTGAGCTGGTAATACAAAACTGTATTGCCCTAGATTTCGTGAATATTGGGAAGATTGTTTGGTCTCTACTATGCGCGTAATTGACGCATGCAAAGACGATCTCGGTCATGTCGGCGATGAGTTGACCCATTATCCACGTCTTCGAATTTATCATGTTAATTGGGGCAATATTTTCCTGAAGGTCAGTCAATATTATAAAAGCAAAGCAAAGTATCCACTTTTTTCAAAGGCTGCACACAAAAATTCACCCCATAGAAATAAACAATTTTGTACACAGGTATGGTGCAATATCCATTAGTAATCACATACCCAACAGGAAGTGATTATCTTTATTACAAAGAAATAAAATGACATGTACAGCATCTTGGTCACTGAATCAAAAGTCACAAAATGTAACAGAATGAGCTGTCCAGGTTTTACACAAAAGTCAATGTCAAAGGATGAAATAAACCAGACACAAACAACAATGTTCAATAATGTGTATGTCCTCCTCGCATGTCCTCTCTGACGCATGCTTTGGACAAGTTGTCTGGCGTAGTCCTGGGGAAGTTCTGTCCATTCCTCCTGCAGAGCTTGGATCAATGTTTGCCGATTAGAAGGAGGCTGTTCCCTTGATCTCATCCGTCTGCCAAGTTCATCCCACAGATGCTCAATGGGATTGAGGTCAGGAGAGCATGCACACCATGGGATGACGTCAATGTCCTGCTCCTGAAGGAAGTTGGTGGTGAACCATGCTGTATGGGGTCTTGCATTGTCCTGTTGAAACAATGTGATGCTAGGATGTGCCTGCAGGAAAGGGAGCAGATGGGGTCTCAATACTTCATCAACATAGCGCTGAGCTGTCAGATTACCTGCCAGGATAACCAGATGATTCATATGGTTGGCTGATATGCCTGCCCACACCATCACAGAAGGTCCACCCCACCGATCAACTTCACGAATGCAACATTCTGCATATCCAGCGGCTATGCTCTCTGCACCACCTCAGTCTATTCCTTCTATGGATAGCGGTCAACTCCTGACCTCTGCAAGGCCGTCTTGATACCAGGTCCTGCTCCCTCAAGCGACGTCTCACAGTGTCAGCACTGATAGGGTTATCATTTTGGCCCACTGTTTCTGCACTGTTTGGGTAGCTGGACGAAAACGATCTCGAAGATGTCGAAGGAGAATCCACCTGTCCTGATTAGGGGTTGTGACCCGAGGCCTTCCCCTTCTTTGTCTGTCACTTACAGTTCCAGTTTCCTGATACCGCGTGGCCAGTTGAGAAATTGCTCTGTGCGAACAACCGACTTTCACCTGCCTCAAACATCCCAATGGCCCTTAATCGTTGTTCATGTGTCAGACGTGGCATGATTTTCCTGATGGAAGCTTGCTTAGACCAGAGTAAAGTACTGTCAAGTCTAAAAGAGCTAACTGATTTCATTCTGAGAATTTGCATAATCAGGAAGGAGAGCATCCCTACATGCAGAGCACACTCATGAACGTCATTTTTTACCAAACAGCTGTTCACTTTGACATATTGGTTGTTAAAAAATGTTGTCCATTCAGTGGCCATTTTTGCTTGGTGGAAAGTGCTTTTGTGTGGGACTTTTGATTCAGAGACAAATATGCTATGCATGTCAAGTTCTTCTTTGTTATGAAAATATTCAATTCACTTTGACATATTGGTTGTTAAAAAATGTTGTCCATTCAGTGGCCATTTTTGCTTGGTGGAAAGTGCTTTTGTGTGGGACTTTTGATTCAGAGACAAAGATGCTATGCATGTCAAGTTCTTCTTTGTTATGAAGATATTCAATTTCTTATGTGCATGTGATTAGTAAGGGGTATTGTAGCACACCTGTGTACAAAAATTGTTTATATTTATGTCGTGAATTTTTGTGTGCGGCCTTTGACAGGGGTGGGTACTTTCTTTTGCTGTCCAGTTTATAATTAAGGAGATGTAGAAGCCGTAGGACATGTGTTTTCTTCTTTATATTTGTCGAATTCCTCCGTCCAACTTGGCATGTCAGTATTTTTCCATAGTTCGTAGTGCTTCATCCAATCTTCGTATATGTCTTCGATTGGAGCTGCAAAAAGAAATAAAAATAATTTTGAATCACTTGAAAGAAGGAAACCATGCAATAACGAGATTCTAAATACACGGTATAAAGTAACAATATTGGGGGAAAAACGTAAAGACGTCAGTGGATGCTATACAGACAGTGATATAAGGTCACTAATCACTTCGCAGACGGTTTCTTTTGTCAAAACTAAAAGCTCATCATTAACAAAGCAGTCTTTGTCGAAAATAGGTGAGTCAAAACAGCAGTGTCGTCCTGGACTCTGGGCAAACGACATAAATTTGCAATTATTCGTCCGGTCCGAATCTTAAGACGATGTGCTCTCCCGGTCCACCAACTTTCGACAATGACCTCTAACATGTCCATTGTGATTTGAATTGCATTTTCAAAGGAATTGCTGCGTTGTAGATAGCGTCTGCAAAGTGGATGCTGAAATACACTACTTTTATCAATAACAGGCCTGCTGCGATACGAATCTTCTCCGAGAGTAGAACATGACCTCTGTTCTTATTTTTCTTTATACACAATCACTGTTATTTTTTTAAGCACTTTAACGCATCGAATGTAAGATGCTGATGATAATAATAATGTTTAATTTATCGAGGGTGGCCTCTGCCTGTGACCCCTGCATATCATACCCTTCTCCTTTCTCAAGGCATGAGCACCTCGCAAGTCGCAAGAAGACAGGTGGTCCCATATTTTGTTAGTCTTTTATAGGTATATAATTGTCGGGGATCAATCCCACGGTCTCCTGTTCATGAAGCCGATGTTATTCCAATAAGCTACAATCAGCGTTCTAATAAACAAAAACTGTATAGGCCAACTGAATTCGACATTTTTATTGAGCCATAACGAGGGGGGGGGGGGGACTTCCAAAGAAGATCAAAGACACATTCAATGGATTATGTTATAATGTCAGTGCATTATCTTTTGTTAGGCATGGGACAACTTTTATAAAGTCTCATTTGAAGCTCTTTACTAATTAAAAATATCATTCGAACCGAATTAGTTCGGAATATTGTCAGGATATGGTAAAGGTCGTTTAATGATACAGTCACATTAACGAAACCAAACTCCAGACCGATGAATGCTACGTGGTTTTGAATGACATATCGGACGATTAGGAGTCGGGTTTGTTGGTGTGATTGTATAGTATGTCCCACGACTGCCAGTTACCAGTACCTGTTTGAAGATGCAAACCCGGCATGTAGTTGAGCCAGAAAGAACAAGATGCTGCCCTCATCGCCCTACCATTTGTCATGTTAAGAGAGAGCTTTTTGTATTCTTGCCTGGGCATGGTATACCTTGGCCACTCTGGGTACTTGCTGCTCGAGATAGGTTCGTTTGGATTTCTAAGATCGAATGTATTCAAGAATTAATGAACAATGGGTTACATTTTACAGATACTCGTAAGAGACTTCCAGTATTTATACATCTTCAATCTTCCGAATACAATAAGTACAAGCTACCCTACTCAATATCATGTTGAAAACTGATAACGAATAAAATGTGAAAGGCAATTGCAACGATTTATTTAATGGGAATATTATTTCCAATGGAAGTACATTGGTGACTTGTGAGGTTACTGAAAATTAACCTCATCCCCCTGAAACCAAGTTACTCCCTGCTAAAAGTCTGAAACACAAGGCGATTTCGTTATTAACACTGGAAGAAACTTTAATTCACAATTTAAAAAAAAATCATTTTAAGCTGGAAAAGCTATATTACCTGGGTTTCTTCTGAAGAAGTAAAACGGTTCATAACAGATTCGCTGTTTTACTCGTTTCATATCTTACCCTGATTTCACAAAGTTGGTCCAGTACCGTATGAACTCAATCGACATGAACTTCTCCGCATCAGTCTGTCCAACAACTCCATTCAACGGAGGATTTAATCCCCATGCAAAAACATACTGTAGATCCTCAGCGTGGGAAGCTCCTGTCCACTTTGGGACTCCCGCGTAAACCGACCATGAAGGGTCATGGGTCATCTCGTACCGGTACACTACCGCTCCCGCTGCCTCCAGTGCGCGTGCGTAGTATTCTGTAGGGCAAGCGAAAGTCTGATCTGTAGAAAGTCGTATCAACCCATCTAACTGACTCGCCGAGGCGTCGTCTGCAATTTTCCAATTGACATAGTGCTGTTCAACTGCAGATATTTCTAAGTCTGATTTGGCATTGTTAGTGAGTCTTGGAAGAAGTGACGTGAAGAGAGAGAGATTGACGATGGGAGGTTCGAATAAGGAATCAGGAAGATCAAAAAATGCGAAATTAATGGCCGACTCGTCCTCGTTGCTTCCGAGTAAGCTTGGTAAAACTTTGAATTGTCGTCGTTTGACCATTTCAACGGGATCTTCGGGGAAGAAGTGTCCGTCTACGACTGGAGACGAGATGGCTCCATTACCTTCCTAATGATGAAAATATATGAGGCATGAGATGGCATGTGTCATAGTCTATTCTGTTGGAATTATAAAGTTTTACTAGTCAGATTTCTACATCTAAGTTTACCGGATCCTTTTTTCCCATTACATTTTTTGAGAATATTTGAAAAGAAATGTAGGTTACACGTCAGTGAAGGGTGGGGGTATGGAACATGGGACAAGACTATAAAGGCATGCATGAGACTACCCTGCAATATTTCAGCAATATTTATATTTATCTTACATGACTATACCTATTCAATATTATACAAAAACAATTTAGTAATGTGAATGTAAATCTATTGTATGATTGAAAATACTACCTTTATGATGGTAAAATCCTTAGACAGGTGTTTTTTAATGTATACTAACCATGATGGCAAGCCTGGTGAGGTCGTTTTCATCAACATCACGCATACAGGATACCATGAGTTTAGTATCATCGATAGGACACCCAGCTGCTTCTGCAAGCTGACGATGTCCCTCTGTGGCACGCTTCATGGTCGCCCACGCCCAGGGACACACGGCATTACCACTCTGTACGCAATTGGAATAGAAAATACTCAAGGCTTAACACCTGTCTAATAGGGAGTTTTCGTCCCAAGACGCACGTCGGACTCAAGAACATAGAAAATGTATTGCCCTTCATGACAAAGAACAACCAATAAAGCCTTTGTCGAAAATTGGTGAATCAATATAGCGGTTCACTTTTAGGGTCCGAATACATAACAAGTGGAGCGCCTCAGGCAGTCTTGCCTGCATTGCGCGATTCAATATACCGCAGCAGTGCTGATTTTAAAAACTGCTATGAGATAATTATTCACAAAACACATCATTCATAATCATAATGATTATGATACTACGTTCATTGACAATAAATGATATTTGACCTTGATCATGTGACCTAAGACTTGTCAGTGATATTTGATGACCCTTATGTCCTTATTTCATAAACTATATCCATAAACTTACAAAGTTATGATGGCGATTCAACAATTACCCCTAACGTGGCTAAAGTTCATTGACCTGAAATGACCTCTGACTTTGGTCATGTGACCTGAAACTTGCACAGGATGTTCAATGACACTTGATTACTCTTATGTCCAAGTTTTATCCATAAAATTTCAAACTTATGATGGTAAATCCACAAATACCCCCAACTTGGCCAAAGTTCATTCACCGTAAATGACCTTTGACCTTGGTCATGTGACCTGGCACTCGGGCAGAATGTTTAGTAATACTTGATTAACCGTATGGCTTGGTTTCATGAACTAGGTTCATTTACTTTCTAAGTTCTGATGTCATTAAAAAAACTTAACCTTCGGTTAAGACTTGATGTTGACGCCGCCGTCGCCGTCTGAAAAGCGGCGCCTCTCGCTCTGCTATGCAGAAGAGACAAAAAGAACTTGCTCTCGCATTTATGATTTAAGCGGCTGATCGTGTAAACTGTGGATGACATTTTGTTCTGGACTTCCCTATTGGCGAAAACCGGATCCGTCCTTGGGAGTAACCGAACTGATCATGAACTAGTGAGGTTCACTCTTTATATAATTCGGAACCCCCTCATAGAAAATTCTGGATACGGACTTGTGATTAGCTTTTCAATTTGCTATTATGAGCGCTTTTCCAGTATTGTCTTTCTTGTTGCTGAGATATGAAATAAAAAAAGAGGTAGAGGAAGGCTGTCAATGTGTGAGACTGTACATCCAGAGTCATCTGATAATCTGCACTGCAAAAACTGCGGTGTTAATTTAACACCAGTCCGGAAGGACCACATCAGAGAAGTGTCGAAACAACACCGGTTTGAAATTAAATCGATGCTGTTTTAACACTGATTGGTGTTGTATAAACTCTGGAGTGAGTTCAAAACCAAACCGGTGTTGTTTTAATACTTCTCTGGTGTGGTCATATATAGATTCCAGACTGGTTTTAAATTAACACAGCAGTTTTTGCAGTGTGGTAGAATTTGGTTTGCAGCAGAGCTCGTTGCTTAGAGCCACCGAAAATGCGAACTCCATCCAAACTTTAACCATGGTTGGAATTCTTGGTTTAATTGCGGAGAGCTAAATGTGAGACAAACCTTTAACACTTATTCAAAAATAACATGAACTTGTGCTCCAAGAATTGAGAATTGTCTTATGTAGATATCTACCAACATTTTTGTTCACCATTGAAGCATATAAAATGAATTATGAAAGTCATCACAAATTTAACAAAATGTTGACATGCTTTATTTCCTACATAGTAACCACTATTTTGAATAGATTTAGGCCATGGGTTTGGGTTTTGAATTCACACATCTTTATTTGGGACATCTGGGATCTTTGAGTGAATAAAGAATTGGTTTATATTAAAAAAATAATAGAACAATCATCAGCTCACAGGCTGAGAAGGTTTCAATTTACAAACATGAATTCGTATATAAAAACGATTAAAATCAAACTCCCCAAAATGATAACGAAAATACCAGCTTACATGCTAAAAATATTCAATTTACAAACAAAAATCCGTATACAAAAATGATTATAATCATACAAACGTGCAGGGACCAGGGAACGATTTTTTCAGTGGGGGTGCTGAAATTTCTCCTCAAAGGTGGGGGGGGGGGGCACAATTGAGTTTTCCATAATTACACACACACACACATCTAAGGGCACCACATACACACACACCCACACACCCTCACACACACCCACATATATAAATATATATAAATTTATATATATACATATAATTATATGACAGTCACTTCTTAGCTTTCTTCTCATAAAAGAACATAGATATATAATTAGATAACTCGAGCGCGAAGCGCGAGTTATTATTTTTTTTGGGGGGGGGGTGGGGAATTGCATGTATTTTGTCCTGAAAATTGAACATTTTGAGCAATGTTTGTGGTCCTGAACAAGATGCGTATATAACAAATAATAATTGCGAACGTGGTCAGCGCGAGCAGATATTTTTATGTACGCTCTGGCCTGATCGAAAGGGACGTGTTATAAGGACTGTTTGCAGTTACCCATTAAGACGATACATATATCAACAATCAAATAATTCGAGCGCCAAGCGCGAGCTGAAAAATTTGACATTCCGACCTAAATACTGGACATTCTAAGCACTTTTTGTAATTATGAACAGGATAGGTATATAAATATACAATTGATGCGAGCGCGAAGCGCGAGCGGAAACAAAATTGAGATTTCAGACAAAAAAACGAGACATTCTAAGCACTTTTCTAATCATGAACAGGATAGGTATATAACTATACAATCGATGCGAGCGCGAAGCGCGAGCGGAAATAAAAATGAGATTTCAGACCTAAAACGGGACATCTTAAGCACTTTTCTAATCATGAACAGGATAGGTATATAACTATACAATTGATGCGAGCGCGAGCGGAAATAAAAATGAGATTTAGACCAAAAAACGAGACATTCTATTCATGTTTTGTAAAACAAGAAAATGATGGGTAATTGGATATATTCTGACATTAATAATGTGAGCGCGAAGCGCGAGCAGAAATTTTTTGATATTCTGATCTGAAACTCCGCACTGAATGTAATATGGTTTGAACAGATAAAGAAGAATAAGAATAAAGATTTGATCAAAATCCGACAATGAATATCAAATTAATTGCATTTTAAAGATTAGCATTGTTCATGTGAAACAGTTTTAAGCATGTCTTCATTAATATTCAATGAGCAAACTGATGATGTCATATCCCCTCTTGTTCTTTGTATTTTATTATATAGAATTAGGTTTATTCAATATTTTCCCTTCAAGAACCAAAAAAAGTTTGGCCATTAATTTCTCCCAACTCCCAATTTTACACAATGCATATTTGACATCATTTAAAAGATCATTTAATTTTCTTTGAAATGATACCATGATTGTTATGATCATGTCATCACGAAAAGAGCAGGATTCAAAAGTGTTGGATGATGTCTGAATTGAAAAGCTGCAAACGAGCAAAAAAAGTTGGGAAATCTGAGTTTGGCCATTAATTTCTCCCAACTCCAAATTTTACAGATTGCATATTCGATATCATTTTAAAGATCATTTAATTCTCTTTAAAATGATACCATGCTTGTTATAATCATACCATCACGAAAAGAAAAGGATTCAAAAGTGATGGATGAGGTCTGAATTGAAAAGCTGCAAAACGAGCAGAAATAGTCATGGAGGGTCAATACAGAACATGATTCTTTTGTCTGTGTCAATAGAGATGAAAATCCATTCAAATCAAGCCCCTGCTTCTTCATTTTGTATGTTTTGCTGTGGTTTATGTAGTGATGGTTTGTTTGTTTGTTATGTGTTTGCTTGTGCAGAGGTGTGTTTGATTCCGTGTTAATGTTGATGTTAAGGTGCATGAAAACAATTAAAAGAAACCGCGGAGAAACTCACTCATCACCACGGAAAAAAGAACAGTGACTTTCAATATTGTGTCATTTTGCAACTTTTGAATTTCGACCTTGCCCCACATTTCAAGGCACTGCACCTCCACGTGAACCATAATCATATCATATAGGTATCATTTTAAAGAGAATTAAATGATCTATTCATTGATATTAATAGCACATCGATATTTACTAAAACCGAGGAGGGATTATCGATCAAAGTCAAAAGAAACCGCTGAGAAACTCACCCATCACCACGGAGAAAAGAACAGTGACTCTTAATATTGTGTCATTTTGCAACCTTTGAATTTTGACCTTGCCCTACATTTCAAGGCACTGCACCTCCATGTGAACCATAATCATATCATGTAGGGTATCATTTTAAAGAGAATTAAATGATTTATTCATTGAAATTAATATCACATTGATATTTACTAAAACTGAGGAGGAATTATCGATCAAAGTCAGATTTCCAAACTTTTTTTGAGGAGTTTATATTCTTTGCTACATCTTATTTCGTTATGAGGGAGACATATCATTCACACTGGTATGAAAAAATGAAACAATTTTGATTCCCTGTAATAACACAAGAAACAGGATAGTGGGTTGGACATCTTCAACCCACATGGGTGGAATTCCAAGAGGGGACAGGGCGACGTGTTCCCCTACCACAAATAGTAGGGGGACACAGTATCAAATGTCCCCCCTACTATTTTTGGTCTTTCATGATGGAGAAAAATACATCACTTCACAATCGAAATAATACATGTATTTTGGACTAAATGACCTTACATTTTGGGTGAAAAGCTTCTTTTTTTTTTTTGGAGGGGGGGGGGCTTGTCAATTTTTTTAGGGTTAAAATTTTACAGGCCCTGGTCTCCCTACCGTTGGGGACAGATTTCCGCCCATGTCAACCCACCTATTAAATATTCATGACGACATCATCATTTTCATAAAATATTGCTAAACTGTAGAATCAAATAATTTAACTATTTGTTATCAGATTTTCATAAAATTTATTTATTTTGATAAAATGTATTTGATATAAATATTTCAGCCCGGAGTACCCCCTAAACAAGAAGGGGGGGGGCAGACTGCCCCCCCCTGACGAGTCACAACACATGCAAGGGAAGTATCTCTGCCCCCCCCCCTGACGAGTCAAAACTGATCTCTGACGAGCTAAGTGGGCCCCTCCTATGAACTTGAAGACCTTTTTTTTTTTTTTTTGCTTGTCAATTTTATTCTGGTGCAAAATGTCCTTTATTTGTGGTTGAAGACCTTTTTTTTTTTGCGGACGAATTTGCCCCCCCCTTTGGAAAATCCTAGGTACGCCACTGAAGCTGCGTATCTGAATAAACATGCATGCGCGTGTTTAGAGTTAGACCTAGTATCTGGGCATTTTAAATACATTTTTTTTATTATAAAAATTAATAATGCAAGCGCGAAGCGCGAGCAAAAAATATTTGATATTCCAGTCTGAAAAAGGGTGAATTTAAACACTATTTTAAGTACAGTGTCGGAAAATTCTGAAGGGGGGTTCTACAAAACGTTTATTTTGATTACATTTCTGTCATTTATCATACCTACCACTAGCTTTCCAGGAGGTGCTGCTTATGGAAAATAACACATGCAGCACCCCCCAATTGGGGGGGGGGGGTGCTTCACCCCCAGCACCCCTGCTTCCCAGGGCCATGGGGCAGGGCGAAAAAGACTGTGAAATTTGATTTCTATTGTCTGACCTGTAATTGTTTATACAAAACACGGGCGGTCGGGCGCGCGCACACTTGATTCGACGTAAAACCTGGAAGTTTCAAGTCCAACCACACCCACATCCCATATGTCCCTCCGTGCTATCGAGTAGTGTGGTGTAAACTGTGGTTATCACGTATCGCGCACCCCCGCCTCCCAGGTCCATGCAAACGTGGTAGTGGGAATAATATTGTGACATTGGCAAAAATAGCAAGCTACTGGAAAACAACTTATGCAAGGGATTCAATGACCTTCCATGGTTTTCACAAAACAAAATCGATTACAGAAATAAATACGGAAGTACATATAATGCAGTTCATTTATACTCTTATAGTTGGGCAAAAAATGCCCAACTTTTAACCAACCCTGGTCAACTTACTGTCCACAAAACTATTGGTTAAAATCTGCCCAAATTTGGTAATAAAAACTAATAATTGGGTAATAGATTTGCTAGATTGGATAATAATCACCGAGGAAAAAATATTTTTTTTTACAAAAAAACGTTACAACACAGTGGACAGTATGTTGCCCAACATTTTAAGTGTGTGGCAAACAGTTCACAACGATTACGGCCGTTCTCACGAACGTGCCTTTGAGCTCAATTCTGGCTTTGTTGCACTTTTTGGGGGTGTTTTCTGTGTGATGATACGATCACACCAAAGAAACGGACTCCAAACCGACACAGTAAAAAAAAATAGCACGTTGTTTAAGCCTGTCACTCTAACAACGGGTTGTTCAAACTTTTTTGTAATTGTTTAAACTTTTTAAACAACTTGTTTAAAAAGTTTAAACAGCTGTTTAAAAAGTTTGAACAGTAGTTGTTAGAGTGACAGGCTTAAACAACGTGCTTAAAATTTTAAACAGCGTTTTTACAGTGGACGGATGGTTAAACTGTGATCGGCCTGGGGTCGGTAACATGGGAGTGATAGTGACATTACCTGCATAATGGTTTGATGAAAGAGACCCTCCGTAAGTGGAGATAACATATGTAGGCTTACACTCCCTCCACCAGCACTCTCCCCTGCGATCGTGACTTGGTTCGGGTCACCTCCAAAAACTTAAGAAGAAAAAAAATGAATCCAAAATAACAACTAGAGCAGCAAGGTGTTTTAGAGGATGTGGAGTGGGCCTGTAATACTCGTATATATAGTGACATGATGAATTTACAAATGATTTTTAGATCCGTGACGGTGGCGTCGGTCCCGGACAGTGCTTAGCGCTCGTGTTAATCATGAATAATTATAAGGATCTATTTCATGTCTACACAAGCTGCTCAGAATGTTCAATTTTTAGGTCTAAATAAACAAAATGTCTAGAGATTTAAGCTCGCGCTTCGCGCTTGCAATATTTTTTTTTTTAGCAAAATCTCTCAGGGCGACAGTCCAGGCCTGTACCTATGTGACTTTTAGCAAAAGCTTGATCATGTTGATTTACCCCTGCATAGTTTATGTTTTCTTAAAATGATGCAAAATTATCGACGGTCACTTTCTATTCAACAAACGAAATAATTGCAAGAGGAAGAAAGCCCTTTTAACAGTAATTAGCGCCAGACTTGACCACAAAGCGAGTGCTATGACTTTAAATTTCAAAATATTATTCTCATAACTGTTCGCACAATACTCTTAATTATCATGAAACACAAAGCTATTTAAGGCAGAGACGTGATCTGATGATGTAGATATCTATTTGCACCCAAAATGTCCACTTTCACATGCATGGTATTAGTGCCTTTTTGGCTTTGCCCCCAAACAAACATACGTTCCGCCGCCCCTGTTATCATCATCATAATCATGACTATTTTGAACAAATGCCTTGATACACTGCATTACATCGTATCGGAGAGGCATATAATAATGATCAACCTACGAAAATTTTGCCTTATTCTTCAAAGGAAAAGTTTCCAAGCGTCTGGGGGAGTGCACTCCTGATTCAACAACATGGATAACACGAATATAAAAAAAAAACATTTCGCGTACCTTCGTAGTTCAATAAATCCAAGATGTCATATGCCATGAATACAGTATGCAAAAGGACGAATTTCTTGACGTATTTACAAACCTTGTATGTTATCATGAACCCATTGAAGAGCGAGTACCTGGTCCATCATACCATAATTGCCCGTTGCTTCATCGTCACCTATCACGAAAAAAAAATTATCATAAAAGAGTTGTTATTCGATAGCATTACATTTTGACATTTCTTAAAAGCTGCACAAAAGATTATGAAGATTGATCGGTGAAACAGAATTTAGTATAAAGCCTATGCCATACCATGCTGATCTTCATACATTTTAGACGATATTTGAACCAACAGCTCCTAGCTGTAACATGGTAGGGTGATTGAAGTCACATGATCATACATGAGTCAGAATTTTGTACTTGAAGTGGATAATACTCGTACAAGCCACCTTCACAACTTCCTGGCTTTCACCAGCAGTGGCGCAATGAGCCCAACATTTTTGAGGGGGCCAGATATGGCGTATCGGGTAAAATTAATAAAAAGTTGCCTGCAGTGAGCGAGCAAAGAGCAAAATTTTTGACATTTCTTATTACAAACACCAAATTTTGTTATTGATTTTGGCATAATTTATTCAGAAAATGGCATCATATTTCAGCTTCTCTCTTTCATCTACTCATTTTTTTTCCGGGGGGGGGGGCAAGTGCCCTAAGCCCCCCCCCCCCTCTGAACGACAGTGTTAACCAATGAAAAACAATACGAAATTCATATGGAAGGTTAAACTCGTATTTTGGGGAGAACATTTCGTCAACATTTGTCGTTCGACAAGTCAAAATTTCTTGGTATTCATTGCGGCGCTGAGGTGCCTGATTGTTACATGGAAACTGCTGGATAAAATATCCGACAAGTCCTTTCATAAGACGCTCCCCAGTGATACGAGGCTAGAAGATAAGATTCAGTTGATCATTAAATCAACTTGGACAGGATAATTTAACTTATGCACTTCTCATTAACGCACCGATACTATATGATCCGTTTTTTTAAACTGATTTGGGACATATTTATAAGCATATGATATAAGCACTTTAAAGGAGAATGAAACTCTTGGAGCAAGTTAGCTTTTGTGAAAGCAGAAAAATCAAAGAATAAGATCAACAAAAGTTTGAGTAAAATAGGACTAGCAATAGAAGAGTTATGAGCATTTGAATGTCGAGATCACTAATGCTATGGAGATTCTCCCATTGGCAATGCGACCAAGATCTATGATGTCACAGATGAACAACTCTCCCCTTTTGGACACTGAAAATATACCCCAAACATCTCTTTTTGCTCATTCTAATCATATGACAAACGATTCATCAATGATATAATGTTGTGAAACCTCTGCACTTGTCCTCTCATATAAAGAGAACACCTCACCTTGTGATAGACTCTATAAAAGTGAGAATATAAGTGAAATAAGTACTAAAGTAATGAGGGAGTTGTACGTGTGTGACATCACAGATCTTGGTCGCATTGCCAATAGGAAGATCTACATGGCATTAGTGATCTCAATATTCAAATGCTCATAACTTTCTTATTATTCATTCAATCTTCCTCAAACTTTCAACAATATGTTTCTTAGATTTTCTCTTTGATATGGATTCAGCTGGTTTCAAGGGTTTCATTCTCCTTTAACAGGTAAAATCTTAACGATTGGAGTTTCGAATGAACGTCTAAATATTAACATATAATTTCTAGGCTATGTTTAAGCATCTTTGTAGTATTAAAAGTGAATTCAATTCTAGATTATAATGACGTCATAGCAATCCTGCCATCGGCTGCGATTTTGAGATGATTTCGGACTTCACTCTGACCAAAAATAATTGCAGATATTCATAAGTTTGATCCAAACATTTCTGTCATCATTGCGAACCTCAATGTACTTTTTTATCTTTCATATTTAATGCAAAATGTGATTAAACAAAAACTCCTGCAATATGTGGCTCGTTTTAGGTTGAAATTAAGAAATTCAGGATTTATCTTCCATTTCATTTTTTTATTCTAATTTCATTTTGACGAGATTACAAATATTTTCCCTTGTCTTCTGTAGCACTTTCAAGCTTCCATGCTATAAATCTTTTACAGAATATATAATGATTTTGCTCATATAAACTGTTTTGACCATGAGATGTATGCTATAGAGATTGATGAAATTATAGAACCTGTTTTAGCTAATCTGTTTTTCTTTTATAGCTTCTGCATATTGACCTTTTATCATGTTTATAAGATACGGTCCTACATCGAAGTCTGTCCAATTACTGATATGTACTGAAAGAGAATGGCAATTACTCTGATATAATGATAACTTGTGATATGAAGACCAATTAAGTTCATCAAAATATTAGTATAAATGATTAAATAGTCTACTGATATCTTCCACGATGTTTATTTTACGTTAACGATGATTGCACTTTGTATCTTTTCAAGTGTCAAAACCGTCCTTCACAAAAGAAAATGCAAAATTGATTTGGTTTAATCATTTGAGTCTACCCTTTTTAGTTGTTGCTAATCTTCACCTACGTACTTTATATTGCACTGTAAAAAGGTAGAAAAGAAGAGTAAGCTGGGCATGGTAGTGCCCCCTTAGTATTTTTAGATAGGTATGTTGCCTAAGGGATAGGGTCGCCCCGCCAATTGAGAAAGGGTCTAATCACCGTCCATGTATCTAGGAGCCTGTCAGCAGAGTTATTTTGTTCTAACAATATTATTTGGTAAGATTTCATTCAAGGAAGTAGAGAATCGAATTCTCAATATCATACATGTCTCACTTAGTATTCATTAGTCAACGAAATAACAACGGATTTCATTGACCCGTGTCGAAAACGTCAACCCCCTCCTAAAACAAACTTACACACAGATACGCACCCCCACTCCTCCAAGGGGGATCACAACCTTGATGAGGTCTTGGCGCTTGTGTGTCTCAGTGACCCCAAGAGCTATGCTGGCTGGAGCTTCGGCTCCTGTGAGGGTCACCCAAGCCAGACAGGTCAAAGGGTAGAGTACAGACTAAGAGTGATCCCTGGCCCTCCAGGTTGGGGGTTGGGCACAGGGCTAACAACCCTATCCCATAAAAAACAGTGTGTTACGGAAACAGCAACGAATATAACCAACACTTCTTGGCGTGATGGGCTTCCAAAGTCATCAACAGATGCATCTATGATTGGCAATGGTGAAAGCCGGAAGGAAGCCATTGACAGGAAACCGGAAGTCCTAAATGCCAAACATAGAACTAAGATTTTGGAATGTAAGGACAATTTTTGAAACAGGGAAGCTTGCACAGGTTACTTCAGAAATGAGAAACTATCAGATTGATCTTCTTGGAATAAGCGAAAGAAGGTGGACAGGATCTGGAAAGAATATCACTAACACCGGAGAGACTGTCTTGTTCTATGGGAGAGATGACAACCAGCATCATAAAGGAGTTGCAATCATATTGAGGAAAGGATCGAGTAGAAAAAAGCTTGATGGAATGGGAACCTATCAACAGTAGGCTGATCAAAGTCAGGTTGAAGGGAAAGCATGTAAATACCACAATTCTACAATGTTATGCTCCAACAAATTAAAGTGACGATGTTAATAAAGATAATTTTTATGAGCAAGTACAAGCTGAACTAAGTAAAATCCCAGAACATGACATGAAAATTATAATGGGAGACTTGAGTGCAAAAGTCGGGAATGATAACACAAGCCATGAAAGAGTAATGGGAAAACATGGCTGCGGAAGTATGAATGACAACGGTGAAAGGCTGATCGACCTTTGTGCGGCCAATGACTTGGTCATAGGAGGAACAATTTTCCCACATAAAGACATTCACAAACTTACTTGGACTTCGCCTAACAACAGAGATAAAAACCAGATTGACCATATCATGATAAATGACACGTGGAGACGTTTACTCCTTGATGTAAAGGTGATGAGAGGGGCTGATGTCAGCAGTGACCACTATCTGGTTATAGCATCGTTTAAAGTGAAACTAAGAAAATCAGGAAACAAAAAGTCAGGAAGGAGACAGTTTGATGTTGAAAAACTGAAAGACCCCAATGTCAGAAGCTCCTTTATACTCCAACTACAGAACAGGTTCCAGACCAGTGGCGTACCTAGGATTTTCCACAGGGGGGGCCAATTCGTCCGCCAAAAAATTTGACAAGCAAAAAAAAAAAGGTCTTCAACCAAAAATAAAGGATTTCATACCAGAAAAAAAATTGACAAGGGAAAAAAAAAAAAAAAAAAAAGGTCTTCAACCACAAACAAAGGATTTCGTACCAGAAAAAAAATTGACAAGCAAAAAAAAAAAAAAAAAAGACTCAAGACTCGTCAGAGTTGTGACTCGTCAGGGGGGGGGCAGTCTGTCCCCTCTGCCCCCTCTGCCCCCCCCCGTAGGTACGCTAGTGTTCCAGACCCTTGCTGATCTTGATGACACTATGCAAGAAGTAAACGATATATGGGATAGAATCGAGACAAGCACTACCGTACCTACGGGGGGGGGGGCAAAGGGGGCAGTCTGCCCCCCCCCCTGACGAGCCACAACCCATGCAAAACACGTATCCCTGCCCCCCCTGACGAGCTTGAAGACCTTTATTGCCCCCCCCCCCCCCCTGACGAGCTTGAAGACCTTTTTTTTTTTTTTTGTCAAATTTTTTGGCGGACGGTTTTGCCCCCCCCCCCTGTGAAAAATCCCAGGTACGCCACTGGAGACAAGTAAAACATGTCTGGGGTACATAGTGAAGGAGAAGAAGGATTGGATATCGGCTGACACATGGGAAACAATAAAGAAACGAAAATAAATAAAGAAACTTGTCATAAACTCAAAGTCTGAAAGGCTAAAACAGAGATACAGCCGACAGTATCAGGAAGCTAACAAGCAAGTAAAGAAAAAAGCAAGAACTGACAAAAGGAAGTACTTGGATAGTCTCGCAGATGAAGCAGAAGCTGAAGCAATGAAAGGAGAACAAGGAAAAGTGTATAAACTTACCAAGATAATCAGCGGAAGGAACAAAGGAGCAACAGATGCACCAATTCTTAGTAAACAAGGAATTATTCTTACAACAGAAGCAGAAAGAGATGCTAGATGGGCAGAGCATTTCAGTGAAGTGCAGCTGAATAGGCAACCACCATTAACCGATGCAGACATCCAAGAGGCAGAAGAGGAACTAAACATAAACATTGACCCTCCATCTTAATGGGAAATAGTATCTGCCATTAAATCTTTGCGAAATGGTAAATCTCCTGGACATGACAACTTAAACGCAGAATTATTCAAAGCACACCCAGAGGCTACCGCAGAATTTTTCGAACCACTGTTTAAAGCAGTGTGGAGTAAAAAACAAATTCCAGATGACTGGTCACAAGGTATTATTGTCAAAATTCCAAACAAAGGGAACTTGAGAAACTGCAATAACTGGCGTGGAATCACCCTCTTATCGATTCCTAGTAAGATTTTTTCGAAGATAATTGTGACCCGTATAACAAGTGCAGTAGACCAGCATCTCAGAGAAGAGCAAGCAGGGTTCCGCAGAGGAAGAGGATGCATAGACTTAATATTTGCACTGCGTAACATCATAGAACAGTGTACAGAATGGCAGAGACAAATGTATATCAACTTTGTCGATTTTGAGAAAGTATTCGACAGCATCCATAGAGAGAGCTTGTGGCGAATACTTCGTTCATACGGGATACCAAAGGACATTGTCCAAGTTATTAAGAGATTTTACTCTAACTTTACATGCAACGTTGGAAATAGTGACATAAACTTTGAAGTAAAATCAGGAGTTAGACAGGAATGTGTCATGTCTGCAATCCTCTTCATAATCACCATTGACTGGGTAATGAGAAGAACTGCCGAAGATCACCAGAGAGGTATCAGATGGTCCATATTTTTCACCCTGGAAGACCTCGACTATGCCGATGATCTTGCCTTATTTTCACATACACACCAGCATATGCGAACAAAGACGACACGGCTGAGTGAATATGCCCAACAAGTTGGCCTTAAAATTAACGAAAACAAAACAGAGATAATGACATTGAATAACACAAATCCGTTACCAATACAAGTGAATGGGGAAGATGTTTCTACAGCAGAGGAGTTCAAGTACCTTGGTAGCGTTGACACAAGTGATGGTGGGGCAGAAAATGACATCAGAAACCGTCTGAATAAAACATATATATCATTTAGAATGTTGAACAAAATTTGGAGATCACAGCAGTATAGCACAAGAACAAAGCTGAGACTGTATCAAAGTTTTGGTTTTTTATTTACCAATATAAAAACAATACATATAAAATCACAACATAATATAATACATGATAAAATAACATTGGATGGATCGCCCTACTCAGCTGAGCCATTACAGCACAACTGTTCTGCCGAGGGGTCCAGCTATATTAAATAAACAACATGAAATTCATAATACAAAAATAAATTCATTAACAAATTTGTGTAACATAAAGGCAATATCAGCTAAAGAGAGACAGAACAGCAATCCCACCCCAACCTACTGTAAAAACCGA
This sequence comes from Lytechinus pictus, assembly GCF_037042905.1. Taxonomy (NCBI): domain Eukaryota; kingdom Metazoa; phylum Echinodermata; class Echinoidea; order Temnopleuroida; family Toxopneustidae; genus Lytechinus; species Lytechinus pictus. The sequence continues at coordinate 24,507,948 of NC_087259.1, forward strand.
GTACCAAACCCCTCCCACCACCCACCCAAAAGTGCCCCAAGTTATATGTTTGAACTTTGGTTTAAAGGGAAATAGTTTTCAGGATTTGGTCATTAAGTGTCCTAATAAATGTATTATAATTGGGAGATAATTTTATAGAAGGAGATAAAGAATTAAATAGCGAGACCCCACGGTATGAAAACATTCGACGACACGATTCAGTACGTGGCTTAGGTAAAGATAAGTTTCCAATTGAGCGTAAGGAATAGTTGTAATAAATAGTATGAAAATAATCTTTTAAGTAAGGGGCACTGAGATCATGAATGATTTTTAAAAAAAAAATAAAAAAAAGTTGTGTCCTCTCCACCCTACTACATGGATCTGAGTGCTGGAGAATGACGGAGAAAGACCTCCATAAACTGTCAGTCTTTCATACAAAAAGCCTCAGAAAGATCCTTCAAATTTTCTGGTCAAATAAAATCACAAACGAAGAACTACTTACGCGATGTAAACAAGAGAACATGGGAACCATAATCCTCAGAAGACGATTGAAATGGATTGGACATATTCTTAGAATGGATGCCCAGAACATCACCCGTGTAGCTCTCCACTGGACCCCTGAAGGGAGAAGAAAGAGGGGGCGGCCCAAGATCACATGGCGTAGAACAGTAGAGGGAGAACTGAAACACTTAAGGCACACATGGAGAACTATACAGAACTTGGCCCAGGACCGACAGAAGTGGAGGACATTCGTTGCTGCCAATGGAGGCATAGCAGGCAGTAAGTCAGGTCACACCACTCTCGCAGCCCGAGCTCTTCATCCGGAGACGAAAGTGGAGCGGAACAAAAGGCATCCTCGCCTGCGAAGGCCAGCAAAAAAAAAAAAAAAAAGGGATAGGGTCGCCCCGCCAATTGAGAGAGGGTCTAATCGCCGTCCATGTAACTAGGAGTCTGTCAGTAGAGTTATTTTGTTCTAACAATATTATTTGGTAAGATTTCATTCAAGGAAGTAGAGAATCGAATTCTCAATATCATACATGTCTCACTTAGTATTCATTAGTCAACGAAATAACAACGGATTTCATTGACCCGTGTCGAAAACGTCAACCCCCCTCCTAAAACAAACTTACACACAGATACGCACCCCCCACACACACCATCACAGCCTCCCTCACACACACACATACACAACTGTTACATCATGAAGTGGGAGTTAGAGTCACATCAATAAGAATATGTTACTGCATTTCTCATTGCTTTATCAATACTACAGGATGAAAAATAAAAGTTACAAAATGAATAATCTCAAAGACGGGTCATGCGAAATCACAAGGACATATCAGGTAACAGATTTCGTACATCAGTTTTTTATTTTGACGATTCTATGACTTTTGTTGATTATTAACGAGCTAATTAAATAAGATTTCATTATCATCCTTACCAGTGGTAAAGAAACCAAACACACCCAATCGATAGTTTACGTTGACGACGATGATGTCGGCATAGGCCACGATAGGTATGGGATCGTAGATGATCTCGGAGCCACCTCCGACCGCATATCCTCCACCGTGAATCCATACCAGGACAGGCACCAGGCTGGATGGCTATAATAAGATAGAGGAGAGAGGGTGCGGGCATGATATGTGAGAAATTATGTAGAACAGCTTTGGCGACTCATTTTTTTACTATTAACAATTTCTCACATAATTATGATTGCGAGTCGTGTGTGTGGTTAGAGCATTGGACTCATAAGTGAGTTCGATTCCCCACTCTGTCATTCTTTCCACTTTGATAAAAAGGCCCGATAGTAGTATCTGTCGTCTATAAGGTCAGTCATTATAAGTGATTAACCTAGACTTAAAATGTTTTTTGGTTATATACCAGCTTGGCGTTTACCAGCAAAATGCTGTGCTGCCGAGTTCCTACGGGAGTTACCATAAACAGAAACAGATTATATATAGTGTGAACGTGTTGTGACAATTGTTTTTTAACGCTATTACAATCTTCTATTTTAATTACAGCGCTACTCAAAAAGACTGCCCCGATGTCCAGAACCCCAGCTAATCACCTCACTAGACTCCCTTTCTCTAATTTAAGTTACCAAATCGTTTCCCATTATACACAATAATTAATGTCGTTCTGTCCACGACCCCTTCTTTTGTTAATTTTTTTTACCCTTCTGTTCAATACTTTTTTTTGTTTCCTTTATATTAATTTTTTTACCATGAGCTTATTTGCATATGTTTTGTTATGTTTGCTCCCATGAATATAGACCTGATGAAGGCCCGATGAACGGCCGAAAGCTCGTCGAATAAAATCCGATCTGAAATCTTAGTCTCGCATCAATCTCATTATTTTACGTATAGACCCCATGAACATGATCAACCCTAATTTTTTATTGCGCAATTAGAATGGCATTAAGCATCTGAGAGAAGAAAAAATTCAAGTATGGAAGTAAGTGCTACTGAGACAGATAGCACAACTCCTCTTCTATATAGTCACGTCCTAGAATTCATGTTTTTGGAATGAAATAATCACCCTTAAAATAATCCTTTGATTAAAAACAGGGTAATAGGTGATACGATTAAACTGCATGAATCAACGTCATTGTGTGTGTTGTTCGATCTGTTTTCCTATACCTTGGGTGAGGGTGTGTAGATACTGAGATACAAACAATCTTCGCTAATGGTTCGAGTCGGGATCGGCCCAGGTAATGTTGGGATAAGGTGAGGCAATGATGGTGGTGTCCAGTCATCCAGAGGACTCATCTGCGGACACTCTGCCTTGTCTTCTGTCGCGTTGTACTCCCCTTGAAGAACTAACGGTTCAGGGTCGGTAAATCTACGCTCTCCTACCGGAGGCTCTGCGAACGGTACCCCAAGGTACGCATCTATGGATTTGTTAACCTCCATGAACAAGGGATTATCAAAACGAACTGTTATACCGGTAAGAGTGGCATCTCCGAGCTCTATAGCTGGGTTGCCAATCACCTCCACAGCTAAGGCACAGGAGCCCCACAAACACAGAGCAGCAATACATAGGTCTACGTGAAACGAATTCATGGCTAACACTATGAAATTCAATCGTCCACAGAAGAGATATTGCTGATATTTTTAACCTCGAGGAGATATTAGTTCTCTTTATCATTGTTAAGTCAATAGCGATGCATCATTTTCGGTTTCCGCCCTAGTTCTGAAATGATAAGTTAAGAAGTTTATCACTATATTCAATTCGAAAGCTTGTAAGTTTGTATTTGTTTCTACGATATTTCAATGTCAGTGAGCTAATGACAAGATTCAACCATGTCAGCACTGATATCAAGACCAGGGTCCCTTAACACAAAGGTTAGCGATTAATCATACGCTTAATTTTCACGATTGATTGTGTACATTGTAGTGAATACAATAAATCGTAAAAAAGAGATAATGTTCTACGGTGATTGCTAAGCTTTGTGTTACGGGCCCCATCAGGGGGCCGTTGCAGAAAGAATTGTGATTAACGCAACTAACGAAATCGAACGCAACTTATTTACAACCAAGAAATGAATTGCGCGTATTAGGAAGTTGCGATTGATGTTTTGAGTTGTGATTGAACGTAACCATTAACTTGCAACGGGTCCGTTATACGGGTCAAGCATTTCAAAGTCTCATCTTGGAGCCTGCTGATAACAAAACGCAGTTCGTAATGCATAAATTGACTCGAAATTGCCTTTAAATAGAACGGTTTAAAAATCATATGTTATAGTTCACATAATGTATAAAAATTCTATGTTCATGGTAAAAATTTATAACATGTATAATCTATGTGAGATATGGCATTCTACATTTCACACAGTTTATCTTTGATTACCCAAAAGTTTAGAGAGCATTGATTCGAAAAAAGGAACAATTTTTGTCAAAGTGAAGATTCATTCTCTCTAAAAGACCGCGCTCCAACATTTGACCTATTACCATGTTTCAACTTCGAGGGATGGTAGCAAGGGGGGGGGGACCTACAGGGGCCGCGGAACGGTTTTCAAATTGGGGGGCTGAGCCAAAAGTGGGGGGGCTGACCATGCTAAAAATCACAATCATATGGTCATTTTTACGTTTTTGTACACGGTTTTGGAAAAAAGTGGGGGGGGGGGCCCCCCCGGTTCCGCGGTCCCTGACCTAGATGGAACAGTGCTCATCGCATTGTCCAAGTTGTTCCTCTGAATTGTCTGATGGCTTGTGAGAATAGTGTAGTCTGCAGGCACAGACCCTTGGTTGTCGCATAGAGCAAAATGCAGAGTCTGAAGTATTGAGACTAGTTTCACTATGTACTGTGGCTGGCTGACCCAGACAGAGAGTTTGGCGTCTAGTCTTCACTCTAGACACGGTATAACTGGTTAAAGTGTCAAATATGAGTCTGTGCTTGCAGACTACGGATAGTCCGCGTTCGCAGGGCGTTGGAGTGGCCCCATCCTTTCGTGACAAGGGGGGGGGTGCTTTCTCGAAAGGGTGGTTTTAGGGAGGAGAGTCGAATTAATGCACCCTTTCATCCTGTCTTTATTTTTTTAAGTGCCAAATCAGAGATCCATGATTTCCTTTCATTTCATTTTAGTGATTTCTGCAACCGTTCACATGAACAAATTAACAAAGAAAAAAAAGAGTATGAAGGAAAATATATCAAAGAGATTTGAAAAGCGTCTTTGATTACAAGAAAAACAATGAAGAGAGTCGTATTTTCTATGACATATCGATTAAAAAGTTGACAGGGGTTTCCACTAGAAGGCAGCCCTAATCGTGTATTCGTTTTTAAAACATTATATACATAATCTTCTTTACTCCTAGAACACACCTGATTTAATCCTATTTTTGACATTTATTTATTTTTAACCATAATCGACGCAGAAATGTTTCTTTTCATGTAATTTTACCGTATACTTTACCAATTCATTGATATCTATATACACACACACACCTACACCAACACACACACAGAAATTTGTGCATCTAATAAAACTAAGATATGTTGGAACAAAGTATGAACATGTCATTCTTGTTCATATATATATATATATATATTTATATATCAGAAACAAGAATGACATGTTCATGCTTTGTTCCAACATATTTTAGTTTTATTAGATGCACAAATTTGCGATGATATCCACATCGTCTTTCTCAAGTGAATTACATAAGTGATATCAATCTTACATTTTGAGATCACTTATGTAATTCACTTGAGAAAGACGATGTGGATATCTTCGAAAATTTATGCATCTATAAAACTAGGATATGTTGGAATAAAGCATGAACGTGTCATTCTTGGTTTTTTTTTATATTATATTATAATAAATACTTCATCCAATGTAAATAGTGAACATAATCATAATTTTAATGCATATATTGAACACTGAAATTCTGGTTTTATATTGAAAATAACTGGAATTTATTGGAGGTTTTTACGGTAAACACCATGTATGTAGTCCTGAAAAGGACTGCTTGTTATTCTTTCTTGATTGTATGTTCGCTCTGAAAAGAACTGTTTACGACGTTTCGCCATTGAAAGGAGGTAGACTCAAGACATGTAAGCAGTAGATCGTGGATTTGGTGGGGCGACATGGAGGTACGGTCTGCTAGGGAGGAGTCCTCTTGGAGTTTCTTCTTTATGAGGTCACATGCTTCTCGGACTGGGACGCTGGTGAACAGTGACTCTACATCAAAGCTGACAAGAATGTCTTCAGGAGTGATGGAGACCTCTTTGAGCTTGTTGATAAAGTGGGAGGAGTTCATGACATGATGCATTGTTTTCCCCAGTGCACCAGTGGTTGTAGGATGGTTGCAAGGTGACGAGCTACGTTGTAGGTTGGTGACCCCCTGGTAGAAACGATTGGTCGAAGTGGATTCCCTTCCTTATGGATTTTTTAAGCTGACCAAAGAAGATCGGGCAAGTTGAAGAAGATCAACTTGAAAGATCAACTTGAATTTAATAGAATGTAAAATATACAATTTACTGTATCTAGTTATGTATTTTTTTATGTTTAAATAGTTTTATCCAAGTTCCATGATTTTTTACAAATATGAATCTAGCCACAGTGACTGTACAGAGCCGCTAATGTGAAATGACATGTGTTTTTCCTCCTAAGTCGTTCCTACGATTTAATCCCGACCTTTCGTTGGAAGAACGCGAACGCTTATTTACGACGTTAGTTGATTTTGGAAGAAACTTTTAGGCCCGTCGTTATGGTCGTAAAACTCTGTCCTGCAATGCAAATTGTGTGACATGAGATTTTTTTTTCGTTTCGCATCTGGAACGGAAACATTCGATTTGTGTTTCGTGTGCCAAATTCTGGTTGCTACTATGGTAACAGCGATATATCCGATTTAGGACGACTTTCCAAATCCACATTTGGTTCCTCCCAGAGCTCGAGAGGCCGCCCGGGGGGCCCACTTCCATTGAAGAGTGGATACCAGGCGCAACCACGCGTAAAAAGGGAAAGAGTGGGTAAGTACGTTACGTATAGGCCTATGTAACGTTATAAAGGTGTCAAAAACGATGATTAAAATACTGAACAAAGGGATATATTTCCAATATTCGGCTGGAGAGGTGATCTGACCCATGGAATCAATTGCCAGTCATCCACCAATAATCCACATTAAATGCAATATCGATTCGATGGACTGTAATGATCTATATCTAAGCCTTAATTCAGTAAGTTTTTCCTCACTCAATATTTACTCGATTTGTTTGAAAAACCACTTTCTTATCCATGTCATATTCTATTTTAGGTCCTGCATTTCGAATATCTCCAGCCATCAGTCGTAATACATGCATGTATGGTGCAGGTGTCGCGGGAAAGAATTTTGCACACGAAAAGCAGATATGTAGGGCCTGTAACCCCCCTGTAACACAAATCTTAGCATTGATTGTAGAGCAGTTTTCTACGTTTGATTCTATTGACTATAATGTACAACCCAAATATTAGCGTCCGTGAGGATTGCGAAAGGTGGCAAATAACTCGTTCCTTTGAATTATAAGTCGTCCTCAGGACGACGTCGGGGAACGACTTAAGAAGGAAAAAAATGTATTGTCACCTTATAGACTCAGTAGACTAGACTTAAGTTGGTTTTGAAAAAAAAACATGAAAAATAGAAAAAATAAAAAAAATGATCTAAAAGGCAAAATAAATTGGTTTACTCTTCTATGACGTAGGTTGTTTTGACGCTAAAGTATCTTTGATTGGGAGACAATCATTGCAAATTGCCTCTAAACTTGATTTCATAACGTCCCCAGACATGCCAGACTCGGCAAGAGACTTGTAATGAATCGACGATTACAGACCTGAATTACAAACTAAAGATGTTTTTTCTTTCCCCCACATACTTAGATTCTCACAAAATTGAAGGTAAACTTGTGATTTCCTGTATCATTATCAGGACCTCTGAAAGCAAAAGGTATGATGATGTTTTTAAGTGTATACAATGTAGGCGCGTGTGAGTGTGTATGGGGTGTGTCCAGTCGTTTTTGTTGTGTTTGTGCGAGGGTATTGTGGGTTCGCTTGTTTTGTGAATATATTTATACCTCCAAGCCGGTACCTACGATGAGGAGTTGGTGATGTCGTGCGCTTTAAGATCATCGTAAGATCAAATAATCCATTAAACAACAACAACAAATCATGATAACGTTAGGAACATCTAAACAGCATGCATAGTTCGTGTTTCTTGTCGCCCTGGAAAAGGCCGAGTGATCTTTAAAGTTTCACATTCAGGGACAAGTACAAAATGATGTCACTGTTTAAGTGTTGGTGAGGGACGAAAAGAAATTTAGGAGTTTTCTACCTTCACTCCAGTATTCAGCCATGTTCAACATTTATCTTCCTGATTCATCTACATATGGAAAGGGTGAGTTAGAAAGAAAAATCGATTTATTTGTTTATCGTGAACCATACACGGTGTATGATGATTATATAAAGTATAATGCATTCTTATTTTACAACAGTCTATGTCTCAGGTTAGGATACTGTGGCACAAGGGCCGCATGCGGCCGGTGAGACAATTTTAATTAGTGCCGCCCGCAAACCATTTCAAGTGAAGCAAACAAATTAAGTAGGCAAAAGAACAGAATCCAATAAAATTACCACTCAAGTGTTTGTATGTATAAATAAAAAGTATGTGCCGAATGTTTCTGGAGGAAAAAGTGTAATTGATTAGAAATGAGTAAAATAAGCACGGAATTCCATCAAGATGTCGGGTATTTTCCCAGGCAATATTAATACAGTGGCCCATGTATAATTTCACAATGATATGCTAACATTGATGTACCTGACAGATATATGGTATTATGATGACAATTAACCTTGATTTTAAAAGAATTTCCCCCATGAAATAATTTTGCTGCAACTACTCTCTTTTACTTAATTCTTAAACTGTATACCCATCACGCCCCTGGATGCTATGATATTTTTTTAAATATTTGTCGCCTGTAAACATGCGTGCAGTGTTTCCACTTTGAAGGAAATTACCCGAATTCAGGTAATCCCGACGATTTTCAGGTAATTTTTGGGTATGTCTAATGAAAAAAATCCAGGAAATTTCGGGAAATCCAAAAAATTATAATTAAATTTTATTATAGCAACATTCAATATTCATGTTTTATTTTAAGAATTGTTTGCCTCATAGGTAGCTCAATTTTTTCTGCTCGCGCTCGCATTTCATAATTTTGTTCCTATTTTTAATGTGCGTGACCAAAAAAGGTAAAATTTCTTGATTTTGGTCAACAAACTGGAAAATTCCAGGAAATGTCTATAAATTTCGGGAAATCTGGGATTCAGTTTCGGGAAATTTGTTTAGGATCTGTGGAAACACTGCATGCGCGTGAATGAATTAATGCTTTATACACTGTTAGAAATAATCTAAACAACGCTGTTTACTATTTGAATCGCACAGTAGTTGTTTAAACAGTTTAAACAAGTGTTTAAAATCTTAAACAACCGTGCTTAAATTATTGATAATTGAATATTTTAATTTAAACTTTGTTGTTTAAGAATTTAAGCACATGTTTATCATGTTTAAACAACTACTGTGCGATTCACATAGTAGACAGCGTTGTTTAAATTATTTGTAACAGTGTATCTCATTCCTGATGACGAAAACCTTAGGGGAAAACCTGAAATAAATTGAAGAAGGTAATGAACGTGCGTACGTAAGCATTAAACTCAGTGCTAGGCAACAGGCAAGAGCAACTGAAAATATCACAATACGAAGTAATTGAAATGGTAGTGATCGTAAGCTGTGAAATGTGTTCAATTCTGCAGAAACATCTACTGAATGCAACAGTGCAGTCATTCCAGTATGTAAAGATGTCGAATTCATTGCCTGGTATGCCTTTAAATTAGCAGTTAAGAAAATACAGAAAAGAATTGAAGCTTAAGATATTCACTTAAACATGCACATGGCTTTGTAAAAATTTACTATTCACTTGCCACCTTTCGGGAAAGTAAACTTAAAACAAAACAGGATCAGCTGGGTGTAACTTGTAGTTTGACTATTGTCCAATTGCATATAAGTGGTAGACAATTGATATCCTGCTACAGAAGTCCACCCAAACAAAAAATTGATTTGAATAAAAGGAAAAAAATCCAACAAGCATAACACTGAAAATTTCATAAAAATCGATAAGAAAGTTATGACATTTTAAAGTTTCACTTAATTTCACAAAACAGTTATAAGCATATCCTTGTCGGTATGCAAATGAGCAGACTGATGATGTCACCCTCTCAATATTTCCTTTTTTTTTTATTATATGAAATATTAAAATTCTAATTTTCTTTTAATTGTCATGTGAAACAAAATTTTATTCCTTTGGAATTACCATATATGGTTAAGTCAAGTAGGTCCTTATTGGCGAATCTGTAACATTCGAAATATTGTATAATTCAAACAATAAAAAAACAAAAGAAAAGGTGAGTGAGGGACATCATCGACTCTCTCATTTGCATATCACTGAGCTCTATCGATTCAAATCAACAAGTTAGATTACTTAATAAAAAAAATCCGGGGTGTACTTGACCTTTTACTGCACACAAACTAGTTACTAATCCACTGGCGTAAATCAGGTCCGAACAGTGTGGGGGGGGGGGATGATAGCAATATATTCACCTGAAAATTCAAGACTTTGGGGACACCCTACACCACGGGTTTGTTATATACGGGGGTGTATTAGGATTATATTAGGAAATGATGCAACATTAAAATTTTTGAGCCAATTTCATATTTGAAATATTTATTAGAGTGTTATGGAATTAGTGTAATTTAAAGTCTTCTATGAACGGATGAAATGTAAAGTGTGTGGGAAATTATGCTGTCATAACTTGCCTCTGTGTTTCATTTAAATTTGCTCAATGTCATCAGCAACCCATCGTACACTTAACTGTAAGTATATACATGCCTATATATCCCACACATTCACGCGAGTGTTTTCAAGAGATGTTTTGATTAAAAAACATATTTAAAAGTCATTGATATCATGCAATATTTATAAATGGACGTATTATAACCATACCCTCATGACGCAGCGGATATAACCTTTGCAATAAGCTAAACGTAGAAATTTGTCTTGTAAGATATAAGATTGAGCGCGCTAAAAAAAATTATTTTAGAATGCATAATTGGGCCAATTTAAGCACTTCAATTGCATTTAAGGATGAATCCACGCATTAACAGTAATATTTATCATTTGATGATTAAAGAAAATATCGTTTCTGTCTTAAAAAAGTGTGGGGGATGATTGTACATGCCAGCCTCCTCCCCCTCTCCGAAAAGTTGAGGGGATGTATCCCCCATCCCCCGGGATTTACGCCCGTGTAATAATCTAATCACTTAAATAATATGTTTTGAGTAGGTCTATCGCCCCTTATAACGTTCATTGATAGATTGCAATGTTAATGTGGAGACAAATATTTTAACAACTGGATTGAACAACTCTCTCAAAATTATGTGTACTTAATCATTATTGGGGTCTGAAAACAATTTTCTAATAGAGGATGCTTGTTTCTTCAGAAAATTTGACAAGCAAATACAAAAAATCACTCCCGAATGAAGGTGATTTTCGTCAAGAAAAAATTGACGAGCCCCCCCCCCCAAAAAAAAAAAGGTTTTCACACCCAATAAAAGTACATTTTGGTCAAGAAAATGTTGTTAGCTAAAGAAAAAAATATATTTTCGTTTTCACTTCCGAACGAAGGTGATTTTTGTTATTATAAGTACAGTCTACAAACATGAAGTGAAATGTGACAATAATGGCCTTGCGCCTTTTCCTTGAATCAATATCAAACTGCATCTTAAAGAGATATTCTTCAGTCTTTCAGTCAATATTTTGAAGGAGGAAAAAGCATTATTTATTATTATTATTAGTATCATTTATTTGTCCAATATGTAATAAAGTACAAATACATCAAATCAGAAAAAATAATTACAGTCTACAAACATGAAGCTGGGGCAAAAAGTTGAAGTCATGAAATTACCTTATAGTAAAGAGGCCATTTGCATTTACCTTCATTCATTCGGATCGACTTGTTACAGCCAAAAGTATAAATTATTTGTCGATTTGTTTTCTCATTAAAACTAGTAGGTGTGAGATGAGCTTTCCGATAGACGTAATAACGTATTCAAATTTCACGTACAGTATACGTAAAGTGACTTGTTAGGACAATCTTTTCTTTTTAATTGAAGGCAAGAATCCACGGTTGATCAACATCTTAAAGGGATGGTTCGGGCTGAAAATATTTATATCCTAATACATAGAGTAGAATTCACTGAGCAAAATGCCGAAAATTTCATCAAAATCGGATAACAAATAATAAAGTTATTGAAGTTTAAAGTTTAGCAATATTCTGTGAAAACAGTAGTCATGAGTATTCATTGGGTGGGCTGATGATGTCTCATCTCCACTTTCCGTTTTCTTATGTTATTACATAAAATCATATTTTTTTCATTATTTCATACTTGTGTGAATAATATGTCTCCCTTATAATGAAATAAGTTGCAGCAATAAATATCTAATGCACTAAATCATTTGTCAATCCAATTTTTCTAGTTCTTGGAGGAAAAAATTTGAATAAACCTAATTTCATATAATAAAATACAAAAGAACAAGTGGGGATGTGACATCATCAGTCCACCTAATGAATATTCATGACGACTATTTTCACAAAATATTGCTAAACTTTAAAATTCAATAACTTTGTTATTTGTTATCCGATTTTGATGAAATTTTCAGCATTTTGCTCAGTGAATTCTACTCTATTTATTAAGCTATAAATACTTTCAGCCCGGACCATCCCTTTAAAAATACATATTTTTCCCTAATCCACTGGCGAAAATTCATGACGTCACAATATTCCCCCTCTCCCTCTTGAAAAGGCCCTTAGAAATAGGTTCACCGCCTGGCTTTACGCCAGTGGACTACAGTCAATTACTGATATTGTTGTTTCTGCTCTTAATATTTTGATTGAAAATGTAATCATTGCTAATATTATCATTTTCATTTACAATTGTTGATATCCTTAACATTTGTAGTTTTATTATGAATAGTTTTTATGACAGTTATAAATTTCGCTATATCTTCATGAACATTGTCGTCATCATTATTGACAAACTGATGTTTTACTGAGAAGACGAGGCGTGTGTAATATCATGGTTTTAAAAAATAGCGAGTCGACTAATATCTATCAAGTTATTGAGCTGAAATATTTACATTTGTGTATGTGTAAGCATGCAAGAGAGACTGTGAAACTTAAAACAAACTGAGTGTGTGTGTGGTTTTTTTAATGCCTGTCATATAGCATTGTCCACAGTTGTATAATCTTGTGTTAGTCGATACTAAGAACTATAAGGCCTCGGGTAAAACATCATTATGATCGGTGATATCAGTGTTACACAAGCTGTCTGGAATCAGTGACACTGTATCTTTGAACTGTATATAGCTTGAACCGATTCTTTTTGAACCGATTGTATAGACATGACTAGTGGCACACGTTTCAATGCTCAGAAGCAGGCAAAATCTGCCTCGTGGGCGTTGGTGTCCGTGGACAGAGGGAATGATAAAGAAAAAGCCCATGCCATTTGTTTGATGGATGAAATATCATATTGCACGGTACCTTGCCCTCATTTATTACAGGGATGTTCGTTGTAAGAGAGAAAACAACGGTTAGGTTCAAAATTCTGTATGAGTGTTTCATTTCATCACAAGGTTTCGGTGAATAAGTCACAAAATTAAAATGTCAAAACTTTATATCTTTTGAAAAAAATCCTTGATTTTTTTTATATCCCCAAGACCACTCATGATATTTTCCTTTCATTTTGCTGATTTGTTTTTCTTTAAATTTGACATTTTGATGGACTTACCCGAATACAAACAAAATATATTTTCTGAGGACTTTAATAGGAAGCAAAAATTTAATGAACATCATGATTAATTGAACGAAACACGTCCCTACTTGTATACAGTATTCTGATTGTCAAATAATTATAGATATCAGTATGGCTAGATTTCGTATTTTTGCGTGCGTTCCCTACCTGCCAAACACTGGCCCGTATTCTGAAGTCGGGTTTAACTTAGACCGCTGTCTAACTCTGTGCTAAAATTATGGGGAGCCAAAAATTCAAAAATTGTGTTTGTATGGCATATTTCTCATGTTTACTATTTTGTTTCGTTTTGCTTTTATAAGGAAGAAAAATACTTCAGTTATCATTCCCAGACAATTATGAACAATTTAGATGGCATATGAGTTAATCACTTGAATGTGTACTGTTAGGGCTTCGTTCCCCAATTGGCTTTCCATAGTTAAATCACAACTTTAAACCAGGGTTTAATTTAAACCAGAGTTCAGAATACAGGCCTCTATCTCGGTGTCTCACTGCCTGTCTGTTTGTCCAGGCGCGCATCCAGGATTTTGCAACCCGGGGGGCCCGATCTAATTTTTGGCGCCCCTGTGAACTTTTGGAAAATGCCCCCCCCCCCTCTCCTGCCAGCGAAATTGTTTTTCCCACCAGAGCTCCGGACCCAATATGAATATTCATGACTTGCGTCTTCGGAATAAGAGTACAAAATTGTGGTCGTTTTGAATTTAGGTCCAGTGCAGCGGCGAATCCGGTGACTGGCAGATACGGTACTAGGCACACAATCCGCCGGCGGATCGTGTTCCAACTCCGGCGGATTCAGTACCAATTTTTCCCGCAATTTCTCTTCGGCAGATATCGTTCTTACTATCGTTAATGCGCGTACTGTATATACGTATACGTCAAGTGGTACTTGACATATTTAAAAATCTGATCTAAAGCAGTCTATTAAAGGCCAATAAGGATACCCGGGGTAAGGGTACCGGCAATTTGAGGGTGCTGATTCATTCATCATGTTCATGGCCCGGGGGGGGGGGGGCACTCACATACATTGATGGTACGGGGACGTGCCTCTTTGATGACCACCTTCTTCAGACCTAATTTTCAGTTCTCTAGATACTTCGAAGTCCGAATGACAAAAATTATATTCAGAAGCCGCCCCACCCCGCTCGCAAGACGCAAACATAGGTGCCTTAAATGCTTGTTGAATTATTTTATTTCATAATCACGTGAAAACGGCAATCGAAGACCACTTTTTCATGTGTTTATGAAAAAAAAAATATCCATGAATATGTTGTCATGCCATGCACTGTTAAAAAATGATGTGACCAGGTTGGTGTTTCATAAAGCTGTTCGTAAAGTTACGAACGACTTTACGCACGACTGGAACATGTTCTTAGGTCATAAATCAATTACATAGGGATACCACTTAGCACAAGAAAGGATTACCAGTCGTGCGTAAAGTCATTCGTATCTTACGAACAGCTTTATGAAACACCACCCAGGTGGGTGTTTCATAAAGCTGTTCGTAAGTTAAGAGGGACTTTAAGATGGGTATCTTTATATGCGAGCGTAAAGAGCGAACTGAAAATTTTAAATATTCTGACCTAAAATTTTAAGCACTATTGGTAATCATGAACAGGATTAGTATCTAACAAATCATTAAAATCTTTGATATTCCGACACAAAATTTGACTAAACAATTGATACGAGCGCGAAGCGCGAGCTGAAAAATTGTGATATTCTTACCTCAAATTTGGACATTCTAAGCACTATTGGTGATTATGAACAGAATGGATATCTAAAAAATAATTTTATGCGAGCGCGAAGCGCCAGCTTATTTTTTTTATATTCCGACCCAAAATTGGACATTCTAAGCACTATTGGTAATCATGAAAGGATGGGAATCTAACAAAACATTTTATAAGAGCGCGAAGCGCGAGCTTAAAATTTTTGATATTTCTGACCCAAAATTTGACATTATAAGCACGTTTTGTAACGATGAACAGGATGGGTATCTTCATAATTGATGCGAGCGTGAAGCGCGAGCTGAAAATTGTAATATTCTTACCTTAAATTTGGACATTCTAAGCACTATTGGTGATTATGAACAGAATGAGTATCTAAAAAATAATTTTATGCGACCGCGAAGCGCCAGCTTAAATTTTTTGAAATATTCCGACCCAAAACTGGACATTCTAAGCACTATTGGTAATCATGAAAGGATGAGAATTTAACAAAACATTTTATGAGAGCGCGAAGCGCGAGCTTAAAATTTTTGATATTTCGACCCAAAGTTGGACATTCTAAGCATTTATCTATCCATGAACAGGATCAATCGTCACCTTACTAAACTTGGTGCGGACGCGAAGAGCGAGATGAAAATTTTTGATATCCTGACCTAAAATTTAGACTTTATACGCACATTGGTAATCATGAACAGGATGGGCATCTTACTGTGCATTTGATGTGAGCGCGAGCACCAAATTCATTTGAAACATACATTTGGCGCCCCCTCCCGTGGTTGAACATGAATTTGGCGCCCCAGGACAAACATCAAATTGGCGCCCCGAAGGTCGAATATGAATTTGGCGCCCCCTCCTTAGGTTAAACATGAATTTGGCTCCTTAGGATAAACATCAAATTGGTGCTCCTATTTGGGCGCCCCTATAGGTCGAACATCTATTCGGCGCCCCACTATGTCAAACATAAATTCGGCACGCCCCTAGGTCGGTCATCAATCCGGCGCCCCTAAATTTGCTCAATTGGATAATAATTGCCCAGAATATATATATTCTTTTAACAACATACATTACCCAATACAGTGGACAGTATGTTGCCCAACATTTCCAAGCTTTAACATGCCATCGACTTGTCGAGATGGCGACATGTACGCTATCTCGCCAAGTCGACATTTAAAAAGTTGTCAACGTGGCGAGATACGTTATCGCCAAGTTGACATACATATATAAAAAGTAAATGCCGAGATTTATTTATTTTTTATATCGCACCACATCTAGTTGGAAACGAATCCAGACCGTGGCGTAGATGGCCAAAGATCAACATCCACGTGCGCGCACGCTGTGGATATAAAATTATTTCTCGCCATTTACATTTTGTACGTCAACTGGTCGAGATTTCCATATGTTGACAAACAACTTTTCATAATAAAATGTCGAATTGCCGAATCTCCTCATGTTTAGATACGAATGTCCATAAATCAACTTGTCAAGATAGCGATCTCCCTATGTTGACATACAAATTTCCATAAGTCGACAAGGTGAGATAGCGTATATCTCCACGGTGGTATACAACTTTTCATTTGTCGACTTGGCGAGATAACATTATTATCTCCCCATGATGAGATACGAATTTACATATATCAACTTGGCGAGATACCGTATCTTCATTATGTTGACATACAACTTTTCATATGTCGACTTGGCGAGATAAAGTATCTCGCCAAGTTGACATACGAATTTACAGAAATCAACTTGGCGAGATAACGTACACGCCATTTCTACGTGTCGATGGCACTTAAAAGCTTCCGTACTCTCTATCCTCGCCTAACATGAAAAAAACGAGGCCTATTTGAATCAACCTCCGTGTAGAGGGGATCGTCTCAGCTTACTAGGAATCTCCAATGCAACATGCAATTTTAAAGTGATAAAGCCTTGACATCTTTTGCAACCTTATTCGTTTCTCATCAATTTTAAGTTATGCGCACAATACTTGATTGGCGGATCCATTGTGGATGTTTTCCCTCCGGATGGCGGTTGGGCTCTTAGCTGAGTCAGTTAACTCACTACAGAGAATACAACCCCCAGAGGCACTCATCGCTAAGCACTCACGTGGCCATCTCGATAATGAATTAACTCCAGAGACTGATGGGACACCTGGCTATTAAACACGTGACCATACACACCCACACACGTACGCACACGCATATACCCCGCACATTATGCCACACATACACCCAGCACGCGCGCGCCCCCATACACACTCAGGCACACACAAGGAATAAAAAAAAATGTTTGCCGTTTTCCATATTATCAAAAGCCCTGTTTTAATAGACAGTGCCCTGGTAGAGGGCGGGTAGAAAAAGGGGATGAAATTCCTCAATGAGGCAATAAAACCACAGGTAGTAGCCTCTTTGCGCCGTCTTACAGACACTCACTTAAAAATCCTACCCTGGTAAATTTTCTATGGTAATGAATGCCCCCCTACGAAACAAAGAGAGAGAGACAGAAGGAGAACTAAAGGAAGGAAAAGGGGAAAAGTAAAAGAAAGAAGAGGAGAGGGGGGAAAGGAAAGAGGAAAAAGAAAAAAATGAAGGAAAAGAAAGGAAGGGGAGAGGAGAGGGCAAAGGAAAGGGGGATAAAGAAAGAGAGAAGGAAAAGGAAGATGGAAAAGAAAAGGAAGGAAAAAGAGAAAATGAGAATAAAGACATGAAAAGGGAGGGAAAAGAAAGGAAGATAAGAGAGAGTGAGAAAAAGAGAAGAGAAAGGGAGAGATAGAAAAAAATGCAAAGGAGGGGGAGAGAAAAGAAAGGGGAGAGGGAGAGAAAAAATAGAGAAAAGGAGAAAGGAATGGGAGAGGAAGAGTTTTTCAGCCAGACTGCACCCTGATCGCGTCTTAACAGAACATGCGTCCGGGCGGCGCGTTTCCGTTTTACACCCTGGCGAAGGCATTTTCCGCAAAAATAGCCACAAAGCGACTAGTGAAGAGTCTACACACGTCGCTGGTTGCAGCGTGCGACACAGGCGAGCCCCACACCACCGCATGCAATCTAGCCTCTTGTCGAGGCCCTGCTGGCTGCTTCCCGAGCGAAGCGAGGGGTTCCCTAATTCGCGAAGCGAATTAGGCCTGGCGCGAGCCAGGGCCTCTTGACATCTGAACTGAATTATATATTCATGAGGAACGTCTTCCTAATGAATATACATGAGTCATGATATTACCGGTCACCGAGTAAGCCAATGAAATGTCAGAGCTGTTTCGTTTTGGGTTCGGAATACTATATAGTATAGTAGTCCATTATTCTGCAGGGGATTAATTTAATTGCGGGACACTAAAGGGGATATAACCAGCAAAATGCTACAAGTAGTGGTACTACTACTACTACTACTACTACTACTACTACTACTGGCCGTAACAGACCCATCACCGCCCCGAAACTTCCCGGGAGATACTGCTCAGCCGCTGGTCAGACTATAGTCAACTCCACCCCAGCTTCCCTCACTGCACTGCACAGCGGAGATCGATAATCGACGCCCCGGTTCGACCGGTGGAATCGCATGAAATATTATATTTTTTTCCATATCCTGTGGGTAGATTTACAAAGACATCTCGTCCTTTCAGTGCAGAGTTAATTTCATCGACTTGCAAATCCTTAAATCGGTCAATATTCATCATTTTAGAGTCATATTCAGCGCTCTTTGATATTTCGTCGTCACTCTTCGCCAAGAATCCAAGGGTCGCCATTCAAGATGAGCTCATGAATATTTAATATGACGTCATAGCAGCTCGCGCTCTCATTGGATGATTTTCACCGACCAGTTTTTGGTCGGTGAATTGGTAAAAACAATAAAAAACAAAAGAAAGTCGGTGAAATTCGGGTCAGATGTCCAGAGGCCCTGTCTCGCGGCGCTCTGCTTCGCTCTCTCCCTTGATTTGCCATGTTCGCTCGGAAAGCAGCCGACAGGGCCTCGACAAGAGGCTACATGCAATCTTGCACAGTTACTGATCAGAGCATAGAGTTCCTCGGCACTTCATGTTCAGAGAGCAGTCATTTGAGTGAAATCCGAACATGCTTTTGCAGTTACGTTTTTTTTATGAAAAGTTATGAAAAAGTGTTTTTTTCTAAATATAAAATATTAACTAAATGAATAGAATGACAAAATAAAAATAAACAGATACATATAATAGAAAGAAAATTGAAGTTTGATGGATTGATACACTTAGATGCCGAAAGATAGATATAGAAGACTGATAAATAGATAGAGAGAGACATAGATAGATAGAAGTAGAGAGAGAGAGAGAAAGACAGAGAGATGGATAGATAGATAGATAGATAGATGGGGGGGGGGGGAGAGAACTTGAGAGATGGAGAGATGTTATAGATAGATGTTATAGATAGATAGATAGATATATGGACGGATAAAAATAAATAGAGAGAGAGAAAAAAAGACAGACAGATGGATAGATAGAGAGAGAAAGAGAGAGAGAGATAGAGAGAATCTGAGAGATAAATAGAAACTGTAGTTACATAGATAGCTAGATGAATAGATAGATAGAAGATAGATAGAGAGAAATAGAGAAAGACAGACAGATGGATAGATAGATAGAGAGGGGGGAGAGATATAGAATTTGAGAGATAGGTACATGTTAGATAGATAGATAGATAGATAGATAGATAGATAGATAGATAGATAGATAGATAGATAGATAGATAGATAAAGAATGAGAGAGACAGAGAAGATAGATAAATTAACAGATAGATATATACTGTAGTTACATATAGATAGATAGATAGATAGATAGATAGATAGATAGATAGATAGATAGATAGATAGATAGATAGATAGATAGAAGATAGATAGATAGATTGATAGAGAGAGAGAGAACTAGATAAATACAGATGGATAGATAGAGAGAGAGAGAGAGAGACAGAGAAGATTAATAGATAGATACTGTAGTCACATAAATAGATAGATAGATAGATATATAATTTGAGAGATAGATACATAGACGGATAGAGAGAAAAAGACAGACAGATGGATAGATAGATAGAGAGATAGAATTTGAGAGACAGACAGACAGATGGATAGAGAGAATTCGAGAGATAGATAGACGGATAGAGAGAAACAGAGAGAGAGAAAAAGACAGACAGATGGATAGATAGAGAGAATTTGAGATATATATATATATAGATATATATATATATATATTGGATTTTATTGCAATAAAAACTATCAAAATACAATCACAAGCAGTCAAAGACTGAAATAAGTGAATGTTTACATACAAATAGAATCATAACAAAATATAAAGTAAACATTATAAATAAATATCAAATACAATACAAATTCATACAGATAAAAAAGAAATGTATCATAAATAAATACAAAAGGCCAAAAGTAAAGTGTCACCAAAGAAGAAAAAAGCGGAATGAAAGATTAAGAAGAAAGAGGTGAGAGAGAAGGGAAAGAAATTGGGATAAGACAAAGAGAAGGGAAAGCAAGAGGTGGAATTTGAAAGAGAATAGGAGGCAACCTTCAGAAGAAAAAAAAACTCATTATGCAATACAAGACATTTAACAATGGTAACAAGTAAATAAAGTAGGAATTGAATCGAATTGAGCACAAAAAAAGGAAAAGTAGAGCTGAGGAAATAGACTCCCGAAGGAAGTCGAAGCAGTGTTGATATTGCACATGAGTAGATTAACAGATGGATAGAGAGAAATAAAAGAGAGACAGATGGATAGATAGAGAATTTGAGAGATAGATGTTAGATGGATAGATAGGTAGATAGAGAATGAGAGAGACAGAGTAGATAGACAAATTAACAGATAGATATACCATGTAGTACCATAGATTGATTTATAACATAGATAGTGGATAGACAGATATGATAGATATAAGGATAGATATAATATGAAAAAAAGTAATTATGTGTTTTATTTTTCAATATTTTAGCTATAATTCGTTTTCATTCATATAAACGATCATGTGCGATAAAGTAAAAAAAATCATGAAGCCAACGTATATAGTTCAGCGGAACAACCAAAATACAGAGACTGAAGCTTTTGGTCTATAAGCTCAGCTGCATTTGCACGTATGTTCTGCGGATATCTTCGGTGCGGACTTTTGGATCGCGCCCAGCTGATTATGTAAACAAACGTAGACGTAGACTCTTCACTAGTCGCTTTGTGGCTATTTTTCCGGAAAATGCCTTCGCCAGGGTGTAAAACGGAAACGCGCGTCCGGGCGTTAGCGGGGTAGAGTTGTTTTTCTACCTCGCTTCCACCCTGGTCTGAGCAGGCCGAAATTTGGAAAAATCGTTCCCGACACTGTCCTGCTTTTCTCCCAGTGGGAGCGTCTTAACAGAAAGGGGGGATTTCCTTCGCCCTGCTTTTATCGGGGTAGGGCAGTAAGAAAAGTGTCTGTTAAGACGGGGTAAAAGAGAGATCACGTTCTTGAGAGGACATTTTTGTAATAAAAGTCTTTTCTGTATAACTGTCTAGACATTTTTCTGAAATGGTAGACTTTATTAATCTCTCGGTTATCTTGGTTTCAGTAACTAGAAACCACCTCACCATGAAAATAGACCGCTTGCACGCACAAACTTAAATATTTCATGTAGCAATCGTATAGCATTAGAATTTAGTATGGCAGTGAGCTTTTAGAGTGAAAAAAAATATAAAGTGCAAATGAATTTTTACTTTTAATTGAGATTTTAGTAATCATGATAATGAAAATAATATAAATGATGATGATGATGATGATGATGCACAGCATATGTATAGCGCCATACATATGTCAAAGACATTCAAAGGCGCATTTGAGGAGCCAGCCAATCTGGGTCTCCAAGAAGGGCGCGCACACAGAACTGTGACCCGCAGGTCTCTCCTCCCGATAACTGGTTGGGGGAATGCAGGTGGACCACTACACCGGGGTTTCCCCCTACTCTTGAAATTAAATGACATTATCATTATTTTTCCTACTGATATCATTATAAACATTATAATTCAATTTCATAATTATTCGATTCGTTGAAATGAATTTTAGAGTGTTGAAATAGCAATGGTAGAACAATACATCATACATGGCGAAAATGATTAAAGGGTCTGAAGAAGCAAAGACCTGAAATTTGCTCCGGTGACAACTGCTCAGATGGAAAATCTGCACATTAAGCCAAATCCTAATATACCTACACAACTGAATAAACCCTAATCATTCTTAACTAAAAACTCAACGAAAATCCTAACGATAGCCCTATGCCCTCTGAAATATTAAAGGGACAGTTCACCCTGTTTAGTGTAAAAATACCTGGAAAAATAACAAAAACAACTATTTGTGAAGGTTTGAGAAAATCCATCAAAGATTTTAAACTTTATTAGAATTCTAATTATGAGCTTTGTTCGATACCTGCTGTAAGCAATTTGCAATCAAACACGGCTCAGGCGAATTTTGTCCTGCTACCCCCAATCAATCACGGCTCAGGCCACATGAAAGATTTCAGTTTGTGTGTGCAAGCGGTCTCTAAGTGGTTTCTAAAAAAAAAAAAAAAAAAAAAAAAAAAAAAAAAAAAAAAATGTGACGTCATATGCAAACAGCTTCCCATGTTTGTAAATCAGAATGTCATTTTCTCAAAAAAGTTGAAAATGGGTTTTATTGTACCTTTAGTATATCAACAGACAAACTATTTCTCACCTGCTGCTTCAGAAAGAAGACGATTTTTCAGTCATCAAACCTTAAAAAAATGGAATTTATGCATTTTTTTTAAATTACATAACATATGAGGCGGCTAATCGTATATGACATCACAAATCGAAGTCTGGAAATTCAAAATGTATCTACAAATATTCCCCCTACAAACACCCCCATTAAACAGGTTGATCGTTCCCAATATCATTGCACAGATCTATTGAAGACATATAAAACAGAAATTGATTTCTATTCTAAAATGACTTGCTTTTGCGAAACCATTTTTTTATTCTTTGGGAATTATTAGTAAGGGTCTTTCCAAATTGCTGGATGATGAAATGCTTTGTTTGACCAACTTACATGGTTTAGTACTAATAAGGTATAGAAAATAGCTTAGAGCCTAGCAGAGCTGTTTTTTTTTCATTTTTAACTAATAGGATAAATCTTAGATTTATCATAGATGAATTGGAAATCCTTACAATATGTGCCTTTTGTTATTTCCTTATATTCACCTCTTCAAGATAAAGCTCCCATACTGAGCCGTGTTTGATTGCAAAGGCTTACAGCTGGCATCTAACAAAGCTCAATGATTTAAGTTGCATAATTTATTTCTAAATTAGATTGTATAGTTGCAATAATTCTTGAGAAAATAAATTGTGCAAACGAACCGGGGGGGGGGGGGGGGGGCTGGACGTTTTTGTACACGATTTTAGAAAAGAGTAGGAGGGCTGAAACCCCCCCCTACTTTTTTTTTCCAAAATCGTGTCAAAAACGTAAAAATTACCATCTGATTGTGATTTTTTGCATGGTCAGTCCCCCCCCCCCCCACACTTTCAACACCGTTCCGCGGCCCCTGTAAGGGGCCCTGGTGTTGTAGATCCTGATGCCACGGATACCATACACGAGTCCTTTATGATGTTGACTTCACCAGACTTGCTTTGGACGGCCCCTGGATGGGATGAGTTTGTATATTAACGCGAGGGGGGGGGGGCAATAAAAATCCTTAACTACTAACACCTCTAACATCCTACCCACGCACGCATAATGACAGGGTATAGGTGACATTGAAATTCGTATGAAAAGGTACACCAGTGTTCTTAGGTTATTCGTCTGGCAAAGAATCCCTCATCACTCAGGTCCCATCTTAGTGGATGAATTTAAAACGAAAAGGGTTTTAGTTTGGGTGTCGAACTTCAGCAAATCATTGCATGTGAGATGCCCCAGGAGAGAGAAAGAGGGGTGAGAGTGAACAAGACCAAAGCAAAACAAATTAACAAGCAAGATGAATAGCAATAGAAAATGGGAGATAGGGAGAGAGAAAGAGATAGATAGAAAAGGGAGAAGGGAGGGAGATGAAGAGAGTCAGAGATTTAGAAAGAGAAAGAAAGAGGGGGAGGAGAGCACACAAGAAATTGTGAAAGGGGAATAGTAAGGCTATCGGAGTGATACTAAAATAAGAGGAGAAAATAATTTTGAGTAGAGACACACTGAGTTAGTGAGAGAGAAAGAGACAGAGAGGGAGAGACAGACAAGGAGAGAGAGAGACAGAAAAATAGTAAGACACAGGAAGACACAGAGAGATTTAAAGTTATACGAACAGTGCTTTGTTCAAGATATATCACAATGTATAAGCAGTTCAGAGTTTTCAGTGTAATCAAAATGTATAATTGCATGGGAATTAGATAACAGAATCACTGAAGCAGTAACACAAAACACATTCAACGTTTCTACTTCTCTGCTTTGACACTAATTCATTGCAATTATAATCGATGCAACGTCTACTTTGAATAATGCAGACATAATGAGGATGTTCAGCGGTTACCATGGTTACGAGTGAGTTGACTTTTCATTACATGATTGAGAGTAAAGCAAACCTTGCTAAAAAAAAATAGTGTGCATGAGAGGCGAAAAATAAGAAAAACAAGATCATGATGAAAATATGAAAGAAATCATACCAGCATTAAGATAGCTGTGTCCGCTTATTTTTAATTGGCACTTCTTCGGTGAATAAAATTTGTAATGACAAGTGTTCGGGACGGCTATCCCTGATTATCGAGAATTCGTGGTTTTATCATAGGTATCTATTCCCCTTGGTCAGTAATCTAAATATAACGCTGATAGAATATTGTTTTATGTCCTCTCTAAGTATGTCCCCATTAAGTATCATTCGAGGTAGAACTTTTAAGAAAAAATAGCAATTTTGTGTATTTTAGTATTCCCTACCCAACATCACAACGACATAACCAATACAGCCAATTTGAAGTCTCTATAGCTACAGTGATCACATTTTTTAACATAAAAATAATATTCTTATTGTGAGTCAGAAAATTATTCAAACTTTCATCAATATGCTTGTCTGATTTTTTTCCCCTCTAAAATAAATTTCAATTTGGGTTGGACTCCCCTTTAAGGAACTATTGCATAACTCGCCAAGACACTTTTCTTAATTTGCTACTCACTATACAGGCGTCGATCCTGGATGCAGGGGGGGGGGTGGGTCCCATGAAAATATTAGGCAAACATATCGATTTTCTCCCACCAATAATTTTGACACGTAAAATTTACAATATGCAATGCAAATATATGTTTTAAAATGAGTAGTGAAAGCACTATAATACCATTAAACTAGGCATTAAAAAATGTTATTGAACACACAATTTTTTTCAATTTTCGGCGCGCGAAGTACTGGTCTCCGACTGTTCGTAGGGCCAGCGTTTGAGAGTGACTACCTATCAGTGACAAAAACTGTCATGAAACTATGGGCAAGTAATGGTAATACTCCCTATCCCTACCGGGAATCGAATGTGAATTGCATGAATTATTCATACGGTTAAAACAAAATTCTGAGTAATTTCATCCAGCAATATAATATCCTCTTCTTTTTTTTTACAATTAATGTTTAGTGCTTTGTCGATTTTTCTTCTTATTGCGCTCGGTGAAGAGTCAAATAAATTAGATGTAATCAAACCGGTTTTTATCAACAATAAAATGACAAACAAGGTCACAGGTAAACAAGTACATGGGACTGTCGAACGAGTTAAAAGTCAAGTGAGTGTCTGTCCTCTAATGGATGTAAGAATACAGAATTAGTTTCCCTGTAAGACAGGTAACCTTAGACTGACGTATTTTGTCGTCGAACATCAACGTACCAGGGGCCTGTGCTAGACTTTGTTTGACCAAGGAGGTTTTAAATGAGATGGAGTAACGGCATATAAAATCTCTTGAACAAGGTTAAAAGCCGCCAGCAGAAAGTATGTCGGGCATGCACTTTGTTCAACATCTCTTGCAATTGTGTAGACAAATGATTCCCGCATGACTCGCAGCTATAGGTCATACATAAAGGAAATATGCTTTTGTGATGATAATTACTTTTTCGCGGCATCTTCATGATCTTGGTCTGGTTATATGCGTAGTACATACTTCGGAGGCATGCGAAAATAAACTATGCAATATGTGAAATACAACTCAAATTTGCTCGACTGGGCATGTGCATGCGGGCACTCATCTGGCATATACAGTAATGAACAACAATATTCCACCGACCACATTTGAAATTTTTATTCGTCGCAAACGATTGTAAAAGTGTTGTTAAAATCTGGTTTCAGTAAAGGTCAAATTCTTTCTTTTTTCACCAATTAAAGGTTAATTGATATAGTCTTGGCAAATATCTCGTCGTAATAGTGCTTGGTTATTGATGTTTTGTCATGCATTCAGATTTCAGTTTGTTTATTAATATGAAAGATGGAAAATTGATACAAATGAATATTCGTAAAATTTCACCCCTCAGATTTCTTCAACGAAACTGGCGGCTTCGAAGCTGGACATTAAAAGGGTCCTTAATGCCGTTCTTTCTTTTGTGCTTCTTTAGCAATGAACAGCTGCTTGAATAAATTTGTTGACTGTTGGAACTCCAGTCATAGAATCTTCTTGGTTTGAGTAATTAAAGAGGATCCTTATTCGAGAAAAGAAGGGCAGTTCTCCCTCCTGGACTTTACACGCACCCTAAGATCTAAATTATCCATTGTAATTATTATTGAACATTGCACCAGGCAGACCCTAATTACCCCTCAGCATGTCACAGAATACGTAACAATTTAAACATTCTGACTATTCCATCGTTTTTCATGATAGAATCATCACAACAATAATAAGATTACTAAAATAAATGCTAAATTTAGAATTCCGGCAGATTTTTCAAATTCATTTTGTAAGTTTTGATTCGTATCAAACCCGATAATAAAGCATTATGGCCACTCAATACGTTTATTGACAACATTTTCATCCCTTCATAATGAAATAATTTGAGTTTGTGAGTGTGAAGGGGGGGGGTCTGGTAAAGTAAAAAATAATAATGATAATAATAGTCGAATGTAAATAATGTAATATGCAACATCTTTTCGAAAATTCACAACTTATGTATATTCTAGAGTGCTGCCATTAAACATGCCTTTGTCCTTAAATGCAAAACAATACGCTATGAATGTTTGGCATTTACAGGTGCTTTCCAACAACAACAAAATCCAGTGTAAATACCAAAGGCAATGCTACAGTTTAAGGGGCAAATGAAATGATACAATAACCTTGTAAATCATCACCTAATCAAGTTGAATTGGAAAATAGCATTGTATCTTAGAAAGAAAAAAATATTATTAAGCATATCAGTGTAAAAAGATAAACATGAATTATAGTATATCATAATAATTCAAAAATACTATATGTATTTGATTCTCATTGACAAATAATTATAAACATGTCGTTCCGTCATAATACCATGTTTAAAGTTAGAAGAGTTTTTTTAATGGTGTTGATTCATGAATGGTTTGTGAATATATAGTCCTACAATAAAAAAAAAACATAACTGTGATATACAAAACTTATACACTAATATACTTGTAGTGTGTTGCCATAATCATATTCAATCAGTTGTATTATTTTGTTGCTATATTTGCGGGTGATCGGAGTAGCCCTTTGGAAAGTATAAAAGTAGAGTTTTTAGATGATCGGGGCGATACACTTTAGATTATGAATATGAATTAATGAATAATAATGAAGTACACCTGCTATAGAACAGCAGGTGCAGATGGGGTGTATTTTTCACGGAAAATCATGTACATTGTTCACCTAAAACAGCAATTATTAAAAAAAAGTGATATGATAGGCTGTAAGTTTATTAAAACTACGCCAAGGATGTTTCGGCCCAAAGCAATCCTCGATTCACCCTTGAAGTGTTTAAAGTAGATGATAATTGCATGTAGAAACGTAGTGCCCGACGTTTGACAAGCTACGTGTGCGACGGACCACTCTCGAAGATGAGAGACAAGATGAGAGACAAAAACAAGGGGAAATAAGTAGAAGTCAAATGCACTTATTGTTAGATTGCATTCAGTCTGCTTCTTTCATCCAAGCAAGCTCGAGGACTTGATCAAGAATCCTCCAACAGCATGACAAGACAAAGCCGTAGTTAGTTCCATTATCTGCTATCTACAGAGAGTTTACGGCATTCTTCATCATGATTGCTGATTAAAATCGCAATGATTTATACATGGACAGCAGTGAATGGTAAGCCGTTAACATGGTTAAGAAGAATACTGATTTGTGCTGCTTACATTAATTCAACATGACTGGATAAAAGTTTGAAATGGATGCGATTGATATTTTAGTCACTCTTTACTTATTTCTACTCGCATTTGACCAATATAAACAGTATTTTCTGACATTTTCTGAATGTGTAGTACGACTATACAGACATTATTACCCAGCCGACGAATATAGCATTAAAGGTAAATTTGTTTCTCTCTTTTTTTTTCATTTGGCCATAAAAGCATACAAATCGTACAATATAAATGCAAAAATACAATTTGAATAATTAAATATAAATATTGAAGTAAAACTGACAGAAAACTGAGATTTCTCTCCCCCTCTCTCTCCTCTCTCTCTCTCTCTCTCTCTCTCCCTCTCTCTATCTCTATATATATATATGTATGAGGGTGTGTGTGTTAGTGTGTGGGGAGGGGGTGTGAGAGGGGGTGGGTTTGAGTGTGCTTCTTCTGTATATCGCCACCCTATTCCCCCTCTCACTCTCTTTCTATCCCTCTCTCTACTTTATTTATTTCAAGGATTAAAAATAAATTAAAATCGACTATGAACAGTGACCATGGTGACCAGGAGAACATTGAATTTGTATTTGATCCTAGGGATTTACTTTTAAATCTCAAAAGATAAGAAATTAAAATCTGTCGGATTTAAATTAGAACGTACCTGCAAGGTTTAAATCTAAATCTTGTGTTCGTCTGCTCATTATTCACAGCCTACTTTGATGCATTCCAAATCCTTAAAATTTAAAGTGTAGAGATCTCTTTCTGAGCTATAAGATCTGAGCGTGATTAATTACAATTCACAATTCTAATGAATGGATTGATTGATTAATTAATTAATTAAATAATTAATTTTGTTTTGTAATCAATTATATTTTATAATTTCATTTATTAATTCATTATTACTATATATATTTTTTTTTGGGGGGGGGATTTAGTCCATCAAAAATGTTTGTGTTGGATCACTACATTAATTTACATATTTTGCATCGAATTCTCTAAAAAGTCTAGCTGATCGAACAAGTTTATTATCATGTTATAGTCCAGTCAATCTAGCCAGAATAGGGGGGTAACCCACCACTAATTGCAACACGAGATATTCCACTGAAATGCTTTCCAAGAAGCTCCCCTTAACAACATACTAAAAGTCCCAAGAAATCCAAGCAGTGGAAATTTATGAAATTTGCATATTATGCAAATTAGCCATGAAAAAATAGAAAAAGAAAGGAAATAATCCAAAGATTACAAATCAAATGTCCACAACAATTTACTTTCAATGGAAATTAATGATAAATAACTGAATTCAACGTTTTTAATCAAAAGTGCAAAAATTTCTACCTCATTTGCATATTATGCAAATAAGCATCCTTTAAATGGAAAAAATGTCAAGATATTGTAATTTTCTCATATAGACTGCTTGAAAACATTTCATTAATGTTGACATTAATATGCTACTATATAACTAAGCATGATAATTCATCCCAATATCTGAAAATTAATTTGCATATTATGCAAATTAGCCATTAAAGAAAATAGAAAATGAGGAAATTCATCCAAAGATTACACATTAAATGTCCACAGCAAGTAATTTTGAACAAAAGTTCGTGATGAATAAATAAGTTCAATGTCTTTATTTAAAAAGCTAGCAAATCTGCCTCATTTACATATTATGCAAATAAGTATCATTATATGGAAAATGTCAAGAAATTTAGATTTTTATCACATTGACTGCAGTGAAAACATTTCAGTTTTTCAAATTAATATGCTGCTATCACTAAGCATTCAAATCCTAATATGATTTATATTCAAGGAAAAGTACTAGATGTGTTCTTCACTTCCTAAGCCGCATTGTTAGTCTGACAAGATGATGGGATGGGCAAGAACAAAGCACAGTATTTGAATTGGTGTGTAGTTTGTGAGAGTTGACAACCCTTTCTTATATGGATGGGAACGACTTAGACTTTCTTGAAATTTCACCGTATAAACATGATAAAGGGAAGCCAGGAAAAGCACACTTATGGCAGGTAAGATCTGATGAGTAGTCTCATTAAGTAGTGTTGTAGAGATTCCGTCTGGCCTAGTAGCTTCATGCAGGTTTTTTTTCTTTAACAATTTCTTCAGTAGTCTTGCTACACCTGCTTGACTAAACAATATGTTATCTCGCCATCTGGGCCAGGACTGGGTCCCAGAACTTGTAGATCAGCGTCATCATCATTATGATCAGTGGTGAATACTAAGACTAAAAATATTTGCCTTCCTTTAATAATGCTATTCCAATGTAGTCATAGCTATTGATATTAAGGGCTCCCAACATGATAATTGTTACAGCCTGGATCATTGTCAATCCGGTCAACAAATTATGTATTATAGGCTTGTCTACAAACCCTCTTATGGTCCTCTTTAATGCATTGTAGCGATTCTGAGCTTTACCTTACTGATGCTTTTGGAGCTCTAAAATGTGCAAGCCCTCCTAGCCTTTCTCTAAAACTATTGACATCTTCCGACACAACTTATGTCAATTGTCTCATTGAGGCAACTTGTGTCGGAAGAAGACCTGGTTAACGGTGTGTTCTTGTTAAAGTCCTCTTGATTGGCATTCAGTCTCCCATGATCGACTTGTCGGATTCAGTACAGAGAGTTGTATGATTGTCCAAAGTACATCTGCATGACACTATTAAAGTCAGCATTCCTCCAGAAGAACATCCTTAGTCGTACCATAATTACTAAAAGGTTTATTCCTCTGGATAACCTCACAGTATACCCATGAATAACACATTGTGGCAAATAAATCCTGGAAGTGGTACACACTGCCTAATCCATGTTGGATGGTATTTGATGGTGATGTTAAGGGTGTTCCATTATGTTGTGTCCTCTTGTTGGAAAGGCAATAATCCGGCTTAGTCCTCCATCTGGTTTCTTCATTGTCTCACTGACGAATTTCTGTTTACCATAAATATCAGGAAATTAATATTATTATTTGCATACGACTTACTTTGAAACTATAGCTTTAATATTTGGAGATGGTTGCCATAGGAGATTTATCAAAGAGGAAAGAACAGACATTGGATGCTTCATCATGATGCATGAAGCAGCAACTGGATTCAGCAAGAACGTCATCACGATTCCTGTATCTGAGAAAGATGCCTATAATGCAATTTAAGCCTTCATCATGAATTTATGAATGGTTTTCATGTCGATTGTATAGGCAAATGCCCATTGTTACTCTTAATAAGCATGCCCAGAGATCTTGTGATCCAAGCAAGTACTCATATTCACACCAAGACAAGTGATGATGATGATGATGATGGGTTCTTAAAAAGCGCCGGTATCCACCTCAGCTGGGCGCTCATGGCGCTCGCTCAAAAATAGGAAATATCTCACAAATTTCAATGTCTTCATGGTCTTCAAACAGTGCTTAGGATCGTCATTCAGTTCAAGTACTGTCATAGTAATGCTACAATTTAGTTATTCTTGGGATAATGTTGGAGTGGGGAACAGAAAGGTCTTCAGGTAAGAATCAAAAGTTGATTGGGCCTCCGTCTGCTCCCCTGATAAATTGGGGAATGCTATTCCACAGCTTTGGCCCAGAGATGTTGAAGGCTCTGTCATCCCAGGTTGTGTGGCTGAGAGATTCCCTCAGCAATGCTTGATCTGCTGATCTGAGACTGCGTGTTGGTCTATGCTGAGAGAAGAGCTGTGATATGTAGGGTGGAGATTTATTGTTAAGCGCTTTAAATACAAGGACCCCCAAGTTTATAAGCTAAGTGGTGTGCTACAAGGACCAAATATTCGAAGCTAATGGGCTTTTATTTGTACGGGTGTGACATCTTGTGCAATCCAGGAGCCTGCTAGCGAGGACTATACTCGCAAGAAACGCAAAGTCTCTACAAAGTCAAGAAGAGAGCAAGATTTGGATGGAAATAATGAAGCATTCAAGCAGTGGGATCCATGTAGAATGGACAATATGAGTGGGGTAACTGCTCGTGACAAATGTCAATATCAACCAAGCAAGAAGTGTAGGAAAGTCATCATGGTTAATACAAATAATCTACATGGACTTTTCGAGGAAAGTATCACGTATGTGTTTCCTTGAATATCTATAACATGTCGGATGCTTATTTGCATAATATGTAAATTACACTTCAGATATTAAGCCGATTACTAATGCATTTGCCATTCTTAGTGATCACATCATATTGATCTAGACTGAAATGTTTTCATAACTGTTTTTGTGAGAAAAATCAAAATTTCTGGATTTTTTTTCCATACAAAGATGCTCATATACATGTATATGCAAATGAGGCAGACTTATTTACGATTTTTTATTTAGAAAATAAATGTGTGAAACTTATCATGGGCTTCAGTTCAATTCGTATTGTTTTCTGCACTTGATTTCCAATATTTGGATTATTTTCCTTATTTGTAATTTATTATGGCTAATTTGCATAAAATGCAAATTTTGTGATTTTCCTATATGCTTGTATATTCAAGGACTTTTAATATGGTGTTAAGGAAACCTTCCTGTAAGGTATTGCCATATTCCAATTTCAATAGATAATCTACTTGCAATATTTGAGGAATGTATCACCATGGTGTTTTCTTGAATATTCATAACATGCTAGATACTTTTATTTGCATAATATGCAAATTACACTACAAACACTAAGCTGAATACAAATGTATTCAACGTCCTTATTGATAGCAGCATGTAAATTTTAACATTAATGAAATTTTCAAGCAGTTAATGAGAGAAAAATCACAAACCTTGACATTTTCCATATAAGGATGCTTATTTGCATATTATGCAAATGAGGTAGATTTTTTTGCTTTTTTGACAAAAAAACATTGAATACAGTTATTTTTCATGAATTTTCGCTCAAATTAAATTGTTGTGGACACTCAATTTGTAATCTTTGGGCTTTTTTCCTTATTTTTCTAACTTTTTATGGCTAATTTGCATAATATGCAAATTTCATAAATGTCCACTGCTTGGATTTCTTGTATTTATTGGGACTTTTAGTATATTGTTTAGGGGATCTTCCTTGAAAGCATTGCAGTGGAATATCTCGTGTTGCAATTAGTGGTGGGTCAAACCCTATATTGACTGGACTATTGGGGGTAGCCAGTTCGAATAGAACTTTTTTGTTCTTGTCTCGAGGCTTTGGAGATTTGGCAAATTACATGCACTTTTGTAATTTTCATACCGAAGTCCCAGTATAACCCTGAACACTCGTTTTTGGATTCTTTCCTAAGTCAAAGATTGGCCTGTTGACAAACCGCTGTGAAAGATACTCAAGGAGAGTGCGAATGGATCCAGTGTATACCGTCTTTAGGTCATCTATGGACAAACCATGTTGCTTCAGGGTCCTAAACACATAAATTTTCTTGTTGCATTTCTTGATCATTTGGGAGATATGTTCGTCCCACTTTAGTTTTGATTCAACTATTACACCCAGAATATTAGTGCTGGACACTTCAATGAGGGGGTATCATCATTGAGAGCACATAAGGGGTTGAGGGTTCTTCGAGAAAGTAACACTCATTGAGATACACTTTGATGGATACAATTGCATACGATTCTTAAGTGTCCATTTGTGGATATCTGACAAGTACGATTGAGGGTTTGAATCCTGACCATTGGAAAGTAACTCTACTGTTGTTATATCATCGACATACTTGAAATATGATAGATTATACCATCACAGAGGGCATCATTTATCATGATAAGAAACAAAATGGGTCCCAATTAGGTACCCTGTGGAACACCTGAAAAAATTGTACTTGGACTCTGATAAAATGAATTCCTTGATACTCTACGCATTGACGCCTATTTTCAAGAAAGCATACACTCCAATCAATTAACCATGGTCTTACTTTAAGTTTCATTAGCTTATTGATAAGTAATGTATGGTCCAGTTTATCAAATGCCTTTCTGAAGTCTGTACATAATAACTCTTCGGTTTTTCACAATGTTCAAAAAGATTATGGAGTAAACCGAAGAGGTAATGCGCAGTTGATAACCCTGGTTGGTTGCCAAATTGACGTTGATCTATGTTCTTAGCGATATCCTCAAGGAGCCACTTAGCTGCAAAGGACTCGGCTACCTTAATAATTGGTGAGGGAGATGGGTCGAAGATTGTTGATAGTAGGAGGGTTAGATTTAGGAATTGGGGTAATTTTTGAGGCTTTCCATTGTAATGGTACATCACCCAGTCTGAATGATTAGTTAATGAGATCAGTAAGGGGATCACTTAGCTCAAAGGCAAACTCTTTAATCATGCGAATGGGTAGGCCATTGGTAGTTCCTGCTTCATGAAGTTTCAAATTACGAAGATGAAGGTAGACATCCCACCTTCTAACACCTGGACACTCAGTTTTAGAAGGAACGAAAGCAGGTGGGTTGGTCCTATCTAATGCTGGTAAATCAAAGGTCTATCGACTGAGTAAAATTGTCTTTTATATCGTTCGCTACCACTTTTGGATCAGAGTTTTCATCAAGATTTGGAATACTGATGGATGGTGCAGATATCGTACCCTGTGTATTTTAATTTCACAATTCCAAGCTGAAAGGTTATGCCTACAATTTTTCAGTTTACTCATTCTTGTGTTGATGTAGTCTTGCTTGGCTTTTACAATGCACCGAGCAACCTTGTTCCGTAAGTATTTCCAGTTGGACTGGTCCCCACTTGCGAAGGCACGTTGACTTTGATTAGTAAGGGCTTTCATTTGGGATGTCATCCATGGTCTGTCCATACTGTGGAATTTAACTTGTTTTGCTGGGAGATGAGTGCCTAGCTGCTCTTGAACCATCGACATAAGGTTGGTGCACTTCGTTGTTACATCATTCGGAGTAAGAACATTATCCCATGACTCCTGAGTTATCCATCTGCCGACAGATCTAATAGGACGGACAACTCCTTACTATTTTAGTCATGCCTTGTTGTGGTTCTGCGCGATTCAGGGGTGTCCATGTGTAAACATTTCAAACAGCGTTTTTGCCAAATACAACTTCCACCTTAAACTCTTTCTCACTAGTTCAATATCTCCGTAAGATATCAACAGGATGAACCCGATTTGTTTAGTCTGGTATTGCGGACACATGAGAGCATGACACCAAATTATTATTATTATTATCATTATTATTATTATTATTATCATTATTATTATTTTTATGATTATCATTTTTTTGTTGGGGGGGGGTTTAAAGCATTTAGAAATTATTCACAAATAGCTAGATATTAATCATTTATTATTATTTATTGAGGTAAAAATATTCGCCCGTCAAAATAAGATTATTACGCGTGCATTCAATTCACGTTCTATACAGGGGTATTTCATTTCATTTTTTAATTCAATCATCTTTAAAAACAAGATACATATACAGATATATATTTAAAGAACAATACGTCAACACAATACACAGTAAAAAGAAAATGGTTCGGAAGCACAAAAAAGCAAAGCTTATAGTTAATTAAGGCTTCCTATATATACATGACATTGTAACAACCTCAAGTTGATTAAGGACAAATATTATAAATATGAAAAATTATTTCAAATATAGTAAAGTAATCAACTCGACAGCAAAAGTCGACACAATTACATTGAAATTAAGGTTAGTATTTAATCCATACCCAAGGAATTCTTAGAAATCGTGCAGAGGAGGTGATTGGTCATGACTCTTTTGTACGAATATACAGTGCGTATCAAAAAAAGTTTACACTTTGAAAAAGCCCTAGGAATGAACAAATATACAACATGTGGGTAATTTTTTCACATATATTCTTGGGTTTGGGTCTCATCTATCCAATGAAAGTAAAAGTTATGACAGAATGTTACACTTGAGTGAGCACTGTCCATTTTTGTAAAACTTGCGGAAATCTGTTTGCGCAGAAATGCTCGTTTTCACGCTGTGTCAAGGGGAAAGGGCGAAATCAAACTTACCCTGCGAAACATTTCTCATACATTTCCCTTGCACTTTTAGTCAATTGAAATAAAACGGATAAATTCAAGCATTTTGTAACAATTTTGCCACCCAAATTGAAATTTCAACACTTAGTAAGTACAATCTTTACCCTTTTTGTGCCAGCTGGATCCGAGGACATAACTAAATCTGAACAAAAGTTTATATCAGACATCTCCAGCATTTTTCACTAAGTTTTTATCATTTAAATTGGGTTTACATTTCATTTTTCATTTAATACTTGTTTCTCCACACTTTTTCCAAGCTTGACAATGATTAACAAAATAAAAATCAAGCCTAAGCCATTTCATGTAAATCACAGCTCAGTGTAAAGCAAATATCGTCACGATGGCCTCGTTGTGTGGGGAAGTGAGGTGGGGCGCAATGCACTCTTCGAAGTGTTTGGGCAAGGAAACAAGTTAAAAAAGATAAAAGATATCTTCAAATCAATTTTACTAGCTAATTTCCGTGTGTTCTTCATGATTAAGGTATACTTTCATTCGCATAACTATTTCAAAGTTCTGCGCAAATCATTTTTCACTAACTTTTTAAAAGTAAGTGGTGCTCACTCAAGAGGAAATATTTTTCGACAGTTGTATCGTCATTTGCTTAAATGGATCTGTACCAATGTTAAAATGTAGATAAATCATCAGGATATTACAAATGTATAATTTTATAGGATTTTTCGTAAGTGTAAACTTTTTTTTGATACGCACTGTAGTTTAAACACAAGGCCTCGCGAAAATAATTCGGAATAAGTTTTAGAACGAGTAATTTTAACAGGGCCATTATTGTAATTAAAAATAAGGTTTTTAAGTCACAGAGGATGCAGTATTTTTTTTTCTCAAAGGGATTCATTCCACACGTCTTCTCATATCAAACACGATTCAATGTAAGCGTGATAAAAGACAAAAAGATAATAAAAATGTTGATCCATGAGTCATGCATATCAATGTTCTGACATAAAAACATTTTTTCGATTGCTATAGGGCACCTCATAATCAAGAGTCAGTTACAATGACATAAAGTTGATTGAAAATTTATTTCTCATCATCATGATCAGGGGCAGAATTGGATTTACCAAAAGAGGGCGCAGAAAAAATCTGACTAGCAGGTGAAAAAAAGGTATCTTTTCCGTATTCCCGACATTTTCCCCTACAAAATTATTATCGTTTTTGTGGCACTCAAGGGGAAGGAGGCCCGAATGTGCCCCTCCCCCTCACTGGATCTGCCACTAATCATCATGATTATTACAATAAATGATTATCACTGCAATGTACCAAGTTAGAACAACGCAATCTTGTCCACAGCGATATAATATTCAAAATATAGGCCTACCATGCAGGGGGGCGAATTATTCATCCGAGGCTGGACTTGCAAGTAGTATTTTATCGTCTGGCATATCCCTCATTCAAGTTTGAACGACATATCTCGGTAGTCTTTTCCTTTTTTTTTTGTTCCTCATCTCTATTCTAGAATAATTATTTGTTTAACCTAGGGTTACACCAAAACCGAATTCTCCAGAATAAATTCGGACCGATATAGAGAAGAAGATGGATGGTTTGTCGCTGTCTTCCTCTTCGCATGACACCCACCATCGCCAGGCTGATCGCCATAGGTCTCCTAGTCCTCCACCCTATCCTACCAATCTTCTCGTTATCGATCACCAAGTCCACGACGCTATAATAATCGTCGTAGGTCAACACACCCTGAACGTTATACACAGCGATCTCGATCTCCATCTTATTCATCCTCTCGTCAATTTAATCAAGAATCTAGAGGCAGGCAAGATTTTCGATCAGATTATCATCGAAGATCTCCAACTCCAACCAGGCTACATGAAAGTCAACGCTTTCAACCAAACAGGTTTGATCAGCGATTCCGAGGTAGATCTCCTAGCCCTCCTCCATCAAGATCATATTCCGACCAATCGAGATCACCCTCTCGTCATGTTCGCTTTGACAATGGTTCCCAGGGAAACTACCGATAGTTGATGACGCGGGTCAATCGTCAACTGCCACTACTCCGACCCATGTTGACATTAAATATGACTCCTCAAAGGAACAGCAACCACCCTACATCCCCATCACTTTCGATAGCAAGTATGTTTTGGCATACATTGACTCGGGCTCTTAGATCTCTGTCATCAGCAGCGAGTTTTACGAGTCCATACCCAAATCTAAAAGGAGCCCCTTAAAGAAGTGTCATTTAGCAGCTACTTCAATCACTCAAGAAGTACTAGACATTATAAGAACGATTCACTCCTTGGTCCATCTAGGCAACACCAGTAGACGACACACATTCATAGTCGCAAGAGGTATTAGTCTCTCCTTCGTGATAGGATGGGACTTTTTCTGGAAGTTTGGTGCTACAGTCTCCCCTACTTCCTTCACTCTACCAGGTCAGACAATACCACTTGTAAGCAAAGATCAGCAAGAGCAATCATCATTGAAATGCAGTGTTTCACTACTCCCTACTTCAGAC
Source organism: Lytechinus pictus (assembly GCF_037042905.1). Classification (NCBI taxonomy): domain Eukaryota; kingdom Metazoa; phylum Echinodermata; class Echinoidea; order Temnopleuroida; family Toxopneustidae; genus Lytechinus; species Lytechinus pictus. The sequence continues at coordinate 24,546,754 of NC_087259.1, forward strand.
ATTTCGCAGAGTCAACAGAAGAATGCTGGACAGTTACTCTCAGCCTACTCAGATGTCTTCAGTTCATCATCTGATGACATTGGCAAGATAGATTCAACCTATCATCATATCACCACCACAAGTGATGTTCCTATCTGTCAGAGAGCCTACCGCACTTCTCCAGCTATGCGTGTAGAAATTCAATCCCAAGTCGATGAACTTTTACGAAGAGCAATCCTTGGGCAAGTACGATCGTGATGGTCAAGAAAAAGGGCAAGACGTTTCGCTTCTGCGTAGAATACCGAGCCTTAAATGCTGTGACCATCAAAGATTCACATCCAATACCCAGGCAAGATGACTCAATCGACGCCCTTTCATCCTCCAAGTTCTATTCAGTAATCGACTTATCAAGCGGCTACTGGCAAGTCCCACTTAACCCAGAGGACAAGGAAAAAACAGCGTTCACTACTGGCACAGGGTTATACCACTTCAACGTAATGCCCTTTGGACTGAAGAACGCTCCAATGACTTACCAACGACTAATGGAATCAGTTCTAAATGGTCTTCATTGGTCCATCTGCTTAGTCTATCTAGATGATGTTATTGTCTTAGGGAAGAACTTTGAAGAACATCTACGCAACATCAAAGACGTTCTCCATTGCTTCAGAGAAGCTGGTCTAAAGTTGAAGCCGTCCAAGTGCCGATTCTTTCGCAGAGAAGTTACTTACCTAGGCTGTGTTATCAACGCCAATGGTGTTCTCCCTGATCCTTCCAACATCACCAAGGTATCATCCTGGCCTCGACCCCAAAGCCCAACCAACATCAGGTCATTCATCGGTCTTGCTTCGTTCTACCGCCGGTTTATACAAGACTTCTCGAAGATAGCATCTCCGCTCACCAATCTTACACAAAAAGGTGCCAAATTCATCTGGACAGAGCAATGCGAAGTCGCGTTCAACACTTTGAAGAAAGCTCTTACCAATCCTCCATTGCTAGCTTATCCTGACTTCTCAGTAGAATTCAACCTCTCAACAGATGCCTCACTCAATGTGCTGTACTATCTCAAGTACAAGACGGCCAAGAGAGAGTTGTTGCCTATTTCAGCCAGATGCTCTCAAAATCTCATCAGAAATGGTCAACCTACAATAGAGAGCTTTTGGCCATCATCGCTTCTGTTCGCAACTTCAGGCATTACCGTAGAGATCAGCAATTCACCATCTTCACTGACCACCAACCTATTCTTGGTTATGAGAAAGTGCCTATTCAGGACGATCTCTCTGGACGACGAGACGTTGGATCATCGAACTGGATGCTTATTCTTTCCACATTTAGCATCGCAAAGGTCATCAGAACAGCAATACTGATGCTATGTCTCGTCTTCCTACATCTTCTCCTGAACAAGTTGCTAACGAGGTAGTAATGACAAAGAACAACACTTCCTCTACTCGAGTCGCCCTTCCATTAGAGTGCAATGTGATGCAGACTCGTTTTTCTACTCAAGCCACACATGAAAGCCAAGCTGAAGACAAGTCCCAGCCTACATTCACTCAACTCCAAGATGCACCAGAGACCTTCACCCTCACTGGTCAAGAATCTGAGCTACCAAGGGCGCCGGAAGCGGGGGGGGGGGCAGTCCCCCCCAAAAAAAAAATTAAAAAAAAATTTGGGGGGCAAAACGAGATTTCCCCCCCCCCCCCCCCAATGTGCCCCCTAAAAGTAGAAAAATTCTAAATTATTTAAGGACAAAAGATAACGATGAAGGCACTTTTCTGCCTAAAAATTGTCATTTCCATTGTCAAAAATGAAAAAAATTCGCTCCTGTCGGGGCAATTACATATCATAGTAAGCCTCGCGTCTTTTTACGAACATGTCCCTCTGTAAAACATACCTTTGATAAGCCCCTTTCCATCTTATTACAGTGTGATAACGTTTAACCTTTTTAATGAATACATTTCAGACTAAAACCGAATGGCAAACTGAAAGTGGTTCACCAATGCATGCTGGCTGTGTCGGCTAACAAACGCGCGGTCGCCAAGAAACGCTCAGACACATTTTAGAAGAGTGATTGTATTTGAGTACAGAGTAGAGTGAGCTCACCCATATAGATTCTTATGTTTTGATAGTTACGAAATGAAAACAAGATATCAGTATGATACAATAATTTTATAGCCTTATATAATCATTTATCTCCATGTTGCAAGCCTGGACAAATAATATTGTAGCGTATAGCTTAATATTAGCCGTAGACTAATACTGATATTTTCATTATTTTGCCCTTCCTGGTATGTAGTCGAGTACAAATAGATGTGTTACACTTCTACAAATTCTTGAGAAACACAGTGGAATATAATTAGATGATGTTTGAGGGCCTGCATGGTGGTGTGTAGCGGATGTGGTTTACGGAACTAGCGAGATAATTGCGTCTCCATTGCAAATAATCTCGAGATTGTTCAGATCGGGATAATTTGCCGGATCAGAAATAGCGCGCTAATTTGAAAACTCGGGATGGTGCAGACGGCCCTGAATGGATAGAGGAAGAAGTAAAATTGATGGGCTCGAAATTGGAAGATTGAGAGTAGGTCCTAGAGTAATATTTCTTGAAAATGTTTGTAGTTCTGAAAATGACTGTAAAACAGAAAAGGTTAAAGAGTTATAGAGGCTTGAGTAGTTGGATTATTGGACAAATGAGAAGATGCTAGCTTGAGTCGGCGAATAGAGTGCAGAGCAGGAGTACTCATATATCAACTACTCAAGCCTCTTCAACTCTTCAACCTTTTCTGGTTTACTGTCTTTTTCAGGACTACGCTCATTTAAACAAAAAATTACTCGACTATCAACTGTCCACTTCCTCCCCTATCAATTTCACATTCACTTCTTCCTCTATCCACTTTTTCGAAAACTCCACATGGTGTACCGTCAACCAAATCCGCTACTGGAATGTAATTGTTTTCTTCTAAATAATGTTACATAATGTACATTATGAACTGCGGTAGTTTGTTAATCAGTTCATGATTATTTACAAATGAATATTTCCTGGAATTTGATATTCATCATTTCCTAGCTATGGTCACATTTTCCCCAGAAAATATGTAAAGAAAAAAAGAAGATTTTGAAGGAGTCATCCAAAAGTGTTTCCCAGCCATACAAAACATGCAAAAGGAAACACATAAATCGAGTAATGTTTTAAACTTTAATGATTTTCAGAAGTTTTAAATTGTTAGACAATTAAGCTTGTCATATTTCTTTTTCCTCCAGTTACAAAATATGAAACGTATTGCCCATGCATGGATAATCAGGGAATATCTCCAATGCTGATGTCAGAAATGATTTGCATAGAATGGGGATTTAAGTGCTTATCGACGTCTGCCACGTCAGAACACTATGACATTTTGAATTTGAAAAGATATTCATTAGAATTTCTTTTGTTTCTGCTGTTACGCTTCTTCTGCTTAATACACTCCTTGTTCTGACAGGAATTACTTGAAATTTACGATTGTGCTCTCTCGCGTCGTCCGTGTATGTAAATGTACATAAATAAATGTTTCTGAAAGGATATTGCATGAAAAATGTAATTTCTGGTATTTTGAGTCAATATAAGCGTAATACGTAATTTAATTGATCAGACATGAAAACCACATTCCGAAGCGATCGTTTTGCGGGTAGATTTCATAGGTTCTCATAAATTATGAATATAGTCTTTCGTAGTGAATTTTATGTTTACTTCTCAAGAAATTTATTTTTGAATGCTCTTAGAAACGCAACTTTTATACTCCATTTTTACACAAAGTCCTTACCGTGGGGGTCCCACACCCTCTTCCGCTCGATCGCTTCGGTATCTCACGCTGTCAAAAATATTGTGCCCCCTTCGGGATTTTGCCCCCCTAAAACTGAAAGTGTTCCGGCGCGCCTGTGAGCTACGATACTATCAGAACGAAGATAGAGATACTCAACATGTCAAAGAGTTTGTCAAGGATGGATATAGACCCTCTGTAAGAGAAATTCGCAACTACAATCCGCGAATGAGGAAATTTCTCTGGGAGTATCCTCGTCTAATCATCGACCAAGACATCCTCTATCGTACAAAGCTAGATCAGTTTGGTGCAACAACACAACAGCCAGTAATACCAGAAAGCCTCATCCCAAAGGTATTGAAAGAGCTGCATGGTCATCCGTCTTCAGGTCACTTTGGTCTCCAACGTACATTACTTCGAGCTGAAGCAACCTGCTACTGGCCATGTATGCGTCGAGACATAACTAACCACTGCTCAACATGTACAACATGTGAAGCATTCCGCTCTCCTAATCCAAAGTACCAAGCTCCACTACGCAACATAACTACAGATCACCCTCTGCAAATGGTTTTTGCAGATATTGCATAGCTCCCCACATCTCGCCGAGGATACAAGTATATCTTAGTCATCGTAGACAATTTCAGCAAATATGTAAACATCTATCCGATGAAGAATCAAACTGCTCAGACTGTTGCAAAACATATCTTCGAGGACTATATAACTGAACATGGTGTTCCAGAAGTTCTACACACAGACCAAGGTCGCCAGTTCGAATCCAGACTAGTCCAACAGTTATGCCAGAAACTAGGAATTCGCAAGTCAAGGTCAACACCTTATCACCCACAGGGAGCTGGACTTGTTGAAAGAGCTAACCGTGTCATAAAGGAACAACTCGCACGGTATGTTAGAGATCAACATGATCAAGGCAGAGATTGGGCCAACCACCTTCATCAACTCCAACTCGCCTACAATTCTAGCGTTCACTCAACCACTGGCATGACCCCTTACTTCATCCTACATGGACGAGAAGCCAGAATACCAGCCAGCATCACATGTCCAGTACCTACCCAATATTTTAATCCGCCTGAACAGTATGCACTGGATCTTCACTCCCGTTTGAAGAAGTCCTTCCAGTATGTTCAACAGAAAACTCAAACCTCCCAAAGACAACAGAAAGAGGGATATGATAAGAAGGTTCGCACACAAAAGTACAACGTACATCAAAGATCTTGTTCGGCTACATGATCCTACAAATGTCAGGAACAAACTCAATCCAAATTGGACAGGTCCATACTCAATCCTATCTTCTTCAGACGATGGACTGAACTACAGAATAGCTGATATTCACAACGAAAAATATCAGAAGGTAGTCCATCATAATCGTCTCAAGCTATGGAGATCCAAAGTTCCACAATCAAAGACAGTAACAGACAAACAGCCTAACCAAAGTCATCCTATCAGCCCTCCTTGAAACACTCAACCACAGTTTGAACCTTCCTACATCGAATGGTCAACTGACCATTCCCAACAGCAGGCAGATACTGACCAACCTTCATGGTCAGGGCAGTCTGTCCCAAGCACAAGAAGTTCACCCACGATCTCTTCCTTCATCTTCTGATCAACCTTCATGGTCAGAATCAACATCAGTTGGTCTTCCTTCATCTTCTGATCAACCATCATGGTCAGAATCAACATCACTTCGACTTCCTTCTTCTTCTGATCAACCATCATGGTCAGATAAGTCTACACCAGGTCCCAATGGTCACTTATCATGGTCAGAGAAACCTATCCAGCCAAGACCAGATACCCAGCATCGTCGAGACACGACTGAGCACCAGCCACGGTCAGGAAATTCGAAAACCAATCCAGGGTCTTCACCAAACCAAAGCAGTCAGACGGCAGGTCCCAAGAAAGTGGCTTCTTTCATCCAAGTGATATTCATGACTTGAGATGTTTTGCATATTTAATGAGCTTGATGCGGACCAAAACACCTCTTTTCATTCGGTCATTGCTGCTCTAATTGTGCATCGAATTTCATAAATTTGGTATCATTGTAAAGAGGAAGAATCAATCTTTCAGCTCATTTGTTTAGATTTGTTCAAAGATTTTGTAATATAGGTTAAAATTTTGATCTAAAATATGCTACAAAATAATTATTTTCACCTGACAAAAGCTGCTATTTTCACACTTTATTTTTGTTTGAGTCCAAATGATTTTTATATCATGATAAAGCTGAATATGTATGCTTTAAAATGATATAGGTTTCAAAATAAGAATTGGTTTAATCGGGTCAAGATCACTTTTCATTTGCCAAGTACATAAAACAGCTTGAAAACAAGAATACTGCACTCTGATTGGTCAAACAGACCACACACTGGCAAATTCCAACGGTTCTAGAGCCTGGGCTCATGGGAAGGTCACACTTCCCATGTGGTAATCTCCTCAAATACCCCGCGCCTGTTGTTCTGTGAACCTTATCCAGCCAATCAGAACTCTGGATTTCATGCAAGTACAAAATTTCAGAAATCTCGTCTTGTACCTTGGTGGGAAAAGTGTGATCTTGACCCGATTAAAAGGTGCCGCATATCAAGAGTGGCATTGTGAGAAAGTACAGAAGTTCAGCTTTATGTTGATATAGATATCATTGAGGCTCAAAATAAAAAGTTTTGCACAATTTGCAAAAGAAAACAGAGGAAGAAAATTCAGTTTTGAGGCACATTTTCAGGCCAGAAATTTACTTATTTAACAAAATATTGTATACAAAAGAAATGACCAATATCAAAGAGTAACCTTTACTCTATCTGATGGTGCAATAATATTTCATTTAACTTGAGATTAAAACAGGTAAATTCTTAGAGAAAGAAAATCTCACGAATCACGAGATTTTGCAAGGAGGAGGATTCAGCCACGAGATGATTTGGATGAATCTGGCCTTTTTGCTCATTAGCATAGGGACCTGCGGTCTGACTGAAAGACAAGTAGCTGACCCCCCTTCACTTAACACCAATCCAGGATCTACACTACAACAAAGAAGAGTAGCTGACCCCCGTCAGCTAACAACGACCCAAACCCAGTCCAACCACCAGGACCAGGTTAAGCTGATGTCAACCACGCCAATGCCCACGATGCAACTCAACATAAAGACGACACTGTTAACATTTCGCGTTATGGAAGAAGAATTGTTAGACCAGAACGATTTCGTAATTCGCAGAAATGATAAAATTTGATAAACTCATTGCGCATGACATCGACTTATGATAACTGATAATTGAAAGACTGAATTTGGAAGACTGAACATTATCGTCGATATCCTCTTTCCGAGATGAATCATAAATCATGAAGAACATATAAATATTTCGCGTCGAGAGAAAAAGTGCCATTTGATATTTTATGCACAAATTGTGCTTAGCTTCGTGTTACATTTTGAATATCGCACTTCCAATAAATTTGTATTTCTTTCATGCTTGATGCCATCTGACACATATTTCAATCTTCTACATGAATATACAAAATTCTGATATCACATTATATGATTATGCCAGAAACCTTAATATTTCACTGTAAATCGCTGTTTTGCTTGAATTTTTAAATTTTGATTGGCAGTTTTCTTCATAAAATTGTAAATTGTCAAATGTGTATTCAATTTTTGCACACAAAAAATTGGAAATTGTGTAAATTTTGAAAAAAAAAGGTTCAGAATTGGTTCTTTTTGGAAAGAAACAAATATTTTTTCTTGCACAATTTGAAAAAACAAAAATGTTTTACAATAGATAAAAGGTACAAACAAGAGGAAAAGTTCTTTATTTTGTACTTTAAAATATATATATGATCCAATTTTGAAATTATTTAATTCTAGGGTCATATGTGAAAGAAAAGGTCCCATGATTTTTTTTATGTATAAAAGAATTTGATGTTGAACAATATTTTTTTTTGGTTCTAAACCTTGTAAAGATAAGATTCAAAGAAGAGTTTAAAGGGTTGTTTACAAAACAAGGTACATACTTTATTAGTAAAATGAAAAGTTTCTGATGTACATATTCTTTTCCAAAGATAAACATTGATCTACATTTTGAATGACATACTAGATTTGTCAGTTGGATCGTGAAAAGTTCAATTTAGGTGATATTTTATGGAAAAAAGTATTAATAAAATGTTATCTTTTTGAAAATTTGAAGAAGTTTCCCCCCCCCCAAAAAAAATACTTTGCTTGGATATTAATTTGACAATGTTGGATAATTATTGAATTAGTGTATAAAACAAATAGTCCTTTTTATTAAAAAAAAGTTTTCAAAGATTTGGTCAAATTTATTATGACCTCGACATATTGATGTATTTTTTTCTCAGAGATTGTTATATTTTCTGATTATAGAATTTGAAAGATACTTTTCATATGGTGAAACGGTTATTTTTTTTTCATGTTGATTAATTGATCTTCACTTTTTTTATCGAGGTAGATAGAACTTTCATTGCAGAATTTACTTGTATATAAAAAAATACATATTTTCTTTTAACATCAAATGTTATATTTCGAAGTCACACATTGACTGATAGTTGAAACATATATTTTTATGTTGTCAAAAAAAAAAAAAAATATTCTCATACATGAAGATTGATTTTAAAATGAGGACATTTTATTTGTAAGAGGAGATATTGTTTGTAGAGCTGTAGTGTGAACAGAGTTTCAAGAATATTGAATGTTATTTATAGATGTCTTCTTTATTATTCTTTATCATCCTCTCTTCTCTGTTAGTCATCAAAATTCCATCTTTTCTTCCATCACCTTCTTTACATTCCTTTCAACATACCAGATTCACTCTTCCATCCCTCTCTTTTGTTCATACTCACGTTCACACATACTTGACTCTTGCTAAGTTCTTATTCTCTGATTGGTTCTCTCCCTCTGACTTAAGTTCATTAATATTCAATAGCAGCTATTCATATGCCATGTATATTCATGTATTTCTTTTATTTGCTATCTTTGCTATTTGAATATTCATTATTTATCTTTGTTATATATAAATCAAGCATGTAAATATATTATGCCAAATAAACCCCTGAGGTTCAAAGTTGCTCAGCCAAGGGCAGTTCATCACAGGCAATCATCGAGTGAGGTTGTCCAATGTCCACTTCATGTCTCTGTAAGTTAGAAACGCGCCCTTTGCCTACCACTCTGGCCACTCTACACAACAATAACATTGTTTAAAGGGAAAAAATCGCAAAAGAATTCGACATCATAGAAAACCATAGGATAGCTGTATTATATATGTTTTCAGGCATTCCCAATATAAAATGAGAAAGGAATACATATTGCACATATTACCGCATTATGCTAATTACTAGTATGCTAATTACGGCAATTACATTGGTAAAAGGGAAAAATAATGTCATAAATGAATTCCTCATTATAGGAAACCATGGTATTGCTGTATTGTTCTTGTTTTCGGGCATTCTCGATATAAAATGACAAAGAAATATAATGAATGTTTATGAGTGCAATGGACAGAATACTTCATGAGGTGAAAGATGAAATGATCCATTCAACAAGGCGTAGCCGAGTTGAATGGATCATTATTTCATCTTTCACCGAATGAAGTATTATGTCCATTGCACGAATGAAAATACATTCATTATCTGGTTTATATGACACCTAAAAAATGTTGTTGTTTTTTCATATGAAATTCATGAAATTTCGATGCAAAACATGGTCATGCAGTGCGAGTTTGGTCTGTTGATTGTTACGTCATTACAACATGCGCACTGATGGTGCATGAGCTGCAGTCTCGGTGCGCGAGTGCAATGGACAGAATCTGGACAAAATCGTATGGATCCAAAATTGCGCGGTTGATGACGTCAATGAAAAATGGGCTGAATGAACGATATCAAACAACCAATCAAATCACAAGGATCTATCTAGGTGTCATATAAGTATATATATTACACATATATGTCAATTAGTGCATTATGCTAATTATGCTAATTACAGCGATTACATTGGTTAAAGTGGAAAAAATGTTATAAATGAATTCCTCTCCATAGAAAACCATAGGAGGTTTGCATTATCTACATATTGGGCATTTTCTGGATAGACATCAACAAATACGTATCTGTTGCATCGATAAGAAAAAAATCAACAGAAGCAGATGGAATTAAGACATATTTTGCCTTTGTCTGACAATTCATTTTCTCTGAAAATATTTTTGTTTTCCCCGTTTTATGATATACAAATAATGAATGTGTATGCGTGCAATGGGAAGAATATTTTCATGAGATGAAAGATGTAAAGTTCCATTCAACGAGGCGTTAGCCGAGTTGAATGGAACTTTTAATCTTTCATCGAATGTAAATATTCTTTCCATTGCACAAATATTTACATTCATTATTTGTTTTATATAACTCATATAAGTTACAAAGTTTTTAAAAATGTAAAAAAAGGAATAAAAAGATAAAGATTAGGTTGGCCTATTTCCAGCAACTAATTTTTCTCTGATAATTGCTAGTCGGTGGATAACACCATGTATCGACAGCTCATCAGCCCTTTGCTTTCATGTTTGTGACGCGCATTGCTTCATGGATCTGAGTCGAGTGCGCACAGTCAGTTTGATCTGCGCTAACTTCATGCGCGCGAACACACACACACACACATACACAATAAGTAGACATACACATGATTATACTGAGGGAGCGCTAGCGCGCGTACCGTGCAATGGGAAAATAAAAAATGCACGGTCACCGTGCAATGGAAAATTACAAAATGCACGCAGTAAAAAATGGACCAAATATTGAACACCTTTCAACCAATCAGATGGCAAGAATCTTCGTTTGAGTTATATAAAAGCAGTTAATTGTTTGTGTTCTTTTGCGACACACTTTGATTCAAGAATCTGAGTGCGCACAGTAAGCCTTTTTGTTGATGCGCTTACTTCGATGCGCGCAATCACACACACATACAAATTGTACGTATACACATATGCTTAGTGGTACACACTGAAGGAGAAAGCAATGGAAAATAAAATTTGCATGCAGCACAAAATGGATCAAATATTGAATGGCTTTCAACCAATCAAATTACAAGAATCTTTGTATGAGTAGTATAATATGGTTTCATTTTGATACCTTCGGCCATGGTCAGGAGGAGAGCAGTATTAAATGAAACTTCTAATGACGAGGTTAAAAATATGGTTGATGGCCTCATTTTCTTTAAATAACTTTGAATTCAGTCTGATTATTCTAAAAAAAGATGAGAGCGACCTACAAAATATGATTCACGAGTTCGGAATATAAGGAGAGGTTTTATGTCAGTCTATGATAGATGGGATCTTGCTTCTCAACGATACTAACGCTTCAGAGTTGTTATGGCAGATCGTTTTGCTGTGTCTACCCTCCATTGATGCGAGAGAGCTTAGCGTACGTTTTCTACACTTTTCAGAAATTAGCACTTTAACATTATCTTGTTGAGACTAAGAAGTTTGAAGTCCAGGATATTTAACTACTCGAAATACTAAAGCTCCTAGAGGTTGGTTTTCTTTGATGTACCCTGGTCAATAGCGAGTCTTCGCTCTTCAACCCCAGGCGTAATGGGCCCATTCAGCGCTGAGCGATATTACTCGCTTATACTTGTTTTTATGGACTGCCTGTTTTTATAACCCTGTAAAAATCATTTAATCATACTTTATGGTATTTAAAGGTTAAGTCAACCCCAGAAAAATTTTTATTTGAATAAATATAGAAAAATCAAGCAAAAACAACACTGAAAATTTCACCAAAATCGGACGTACAATAGGAAAGTTATTATTTTTAAGGTTTCGCTTATTTTTCACAAAACAGTTAATATGCGCAACTCAGTGACATTAATGAGAGAGTTAATGATATCACTCACTCGCTATTTCTTTTGTCTGTTTTGTTTGAATTATACATTAATATTTCAATTTTTATCGATATGACAATAAGGACCAACTTGACTGAAGCATGAAATGTTAACACAATGGTAATGTTCTAGGAGGAACAAAACTTTGTTTCACAGGACATTGAGGAGAAAATTCGAATATTTCATATTTCATATCATAATCAAATACAAAAGAAATAGTGAGTGGATAACGTCATCAGTCACCTAATTTGCATACCGACCCGATGTGCATATAACTATTTTGTGAAATTAAGCTAAACTTCAATATATCATAACTTTCTTATCCGATTTTGATGAAAATTTTAGTGCTATCCTTTTTGGATTTTTCTCTTTTTATGATGGACTTGTCTGCTTGTCCTTTTATAATCTAGTAGGCAACGAAAAAGAGATGAACCTATATTTCGAATGTGAAATACTTTAATATTATCTTAATTATCATGAACATGGTGAATGTTGAATTAAACGGTAAATCTATACTGTATACCTCTATTGGAATATGTGGAAAAAAAGTGGTCGTTGTACATTATCATTATAAGAATGATATCGGTCTTTATATTTTAATGTAGTAAAATGTATTTGTCGTGAGCGCAATCGCCATCTGCTTTACCTCTTTCTTCAATTTAAATATGTTAATTGAATGCATATTTACTATTTGTTCTTTTTCAGATTTTTGATTGACGTCTGCGATCAGCGATTTTGATCACACTACCAAATTTCAGCTATCAATATCTGGAACGACCCGGGAGAGGGCATTTTGCGGAGGAATGATGGATCCGAAGGTTAATGAAACGCCTCTTTTAACCAAGATTATCCGTCGCTTCAGAGCGCAATGCAACAAAAACAAACGATGCACGAAATATACTGAAGTAGACTCTTCTTCAAAAGACCAGAATGATATTGACCAAGTACCAAGAGACGACAAAGGGAATGATCATTGTGGATGTCACCGTGTTTCTTCTTGTCACAAAAGACCAGGCGGTCAGATTTCCCCTGACTTCATTTTCCAGCCAGTCTCAGACAGTAGTAGAGAATTTTCTTTCCCAATGACGTTTTGCCAGAACTCTGGAATGCCTGATCATTATTCAGGTTTGTGCAAGTTGCTTGATCAGCTTCATAGGCGTTCCCATCCAACACCCTGCAAGCGTGATTCCCAAATTCAAACGGACCCACTACCGAACCTTCCTCCTCTTGGTTTTCAAGAACACATTCTGTCTGAAAATGATAATACTAATAATAACAATACAAGTCCCGCTCGAAGTCCAACCCGTTATTATTCACATACAGCTAAATTGCACTATCCATTGCTACCTGAAAATAGTCAGCGAGACTCATTTGATCAAGCCAACTCCTCAGAATGTTCCGCAAGCTCAGTTGACCGAAGGACAAGCGCCTCGCGGACACTAAGTGAACCATCTCTGCAAAAGGGCACACCCACTAGTCCGGGGGTGGGGAATTTTCAATTTGACCATGTTGACTTTAGACTCAGGACGTCTAGTTGCATGTTAGCGTCGCCCACTAGCAGTGATTCAAGCCATCCCGGCGAGTATCAGCGTAACTTCGTGACTCCTGATCGTGAGCAGTGGGACCAGGAATCCTCCTCTACTTCGGTGGCCGTTGGCTATAGATCACTCCGAACTCAGAGTCAATCTACACCAACCCACGAAAATAACCTGGACGATTTTGTTTGTGAACATAGACGTCGCTCTTTGTCCGATTCTTATGCGTTCGAAGGTTTCCGGGCGACGTGGAGCGAGAAAAAGAACAAGATGAGAAGAAATGGGTCAGCTGGAATCAATGGAGTTATTCCATACCATGAAGGTAAAAGGAAATATATGCTAGCGTTGGAGGACAAACATTCGAAGAGAACGGCATTTTCAAGTTTCCTTGACAAAATGCCAAAGCTAAGTCTACTTAGACGATTCAAGGAAAAACCGATGCAGTACGAGAGCGTGCCTGACCTTAGTGAATTTGATACTCCACGGGCAAGATTACTGAAAGGTACAGCCCACAGAAATGTCCGCTCACATGAGCAACTTGACAAGGCTGGTCTGCGACAACGACGCGCTATTTTATCTAAGACACAAGGAACCAGTTCCCAACATTCCGATTGCGGCTACATTGACCCTGATATAGTGTCCCGTAATTTTAGCAAAAATAACGCGCTCTTTCTTTCCAAGCCGGTTAGGAAGACCATGTCTTGCAACTCTTTTGACAACACTGTTCCAAGTGGCTCTACAAATGCTAAATTATACCGAAGATCCTTACATTCACCTGCCCCTCGATCCTGCGATCTGGCGGATCATAACGTACGACCAGACAACAATGAATTCTATATGACATTCGACCCAGATTGGAACCCACCTTGTCAACCATCAACATTACAAATGCCTCTGCACTCACCAGCTAGCCCATTAGAATCACACGGAGTGGCGCAGAAGAACTGGAGACAGGCCATTGCGGATGGCCAGGAGTCATTCTACGAGAAACTCGGCGATGCCACAGAAGACGATAATGGTTACCAAGTACCCATTCCAAGATCCCGTCTATCTATCGTAAGTATCCCTAAATAGGTATTATATTAAACCCATTGCTCAATCCTCTGATAACCCAAATTAAGATTGAACCCTGTCATCAAAATAAATTTTCTTTCCTAAATAACACTTAAGATATTATTGATCCAAAGGTTTTCAGATTCCCATGTTATAATTAAGCCAACATGGACCCTTCTTAAATCTAACCTTGTCAAAGGATTAGTGAAGTTATCATTTAAATCTTAAAATCAATATCCAAGTACATTAAGGCCTATAACTAAGCAATTATACTAATTTTCGAATTCTAATTTCAATCTCCTTATTCTTGTCTTTTCAAGTCACCAATCAAACACCTATTGAAGCAGCGCTCTTTGACCAACCAAGACAATCGGAAGTACATGCCACTGCCACCATTACCATCTGAACACACAAAACAAGACATCTACCAGGAAATCCCAGCCGATTCCGTATCTTCACCTATCCGGACGTCACCACCGCCGGGTTCCCCAGCTTTCGGTGTGAACGCTACACACCGGGACAAACACGAATATCAACTTTGTGATGACTGGCATCATGGAAGCGTATCCCAATCGAGGTCGAGGTTGGTACCATTTTCTCCGTCCAGTTTACCAGGTAGCCATATGCCATCACCTCGATCATCAGGACATGGAAATGTTTTCTTCCCTGAGGAGCTCCTGGTTAAGAAGCTTCCGGCGGTCTCTGAGAATGGAATGCGCAGACGTCCGGACATCATCCCATTGCACCAGACATGCCTGACGGACATTTCTACAGATGCAACAGTTACGATGGACATGCCGTTACACTCCCCTCCAGTGAATATAGCACATCGTAATTTGAGACACACTTTATCGTGCGACTCGGGTTCAGTTCACCATTCTAC
Organism: Lytechinus pictus; assembly: GCF_037042905.1. Lineage (NCBI taxonomy): Eukaryota > Metazoa > Echinodermata > Echinoidea > Temnopleuroida > Toxopneustidae > Lytechinus > Lytechinus pictus. Next base: position 24,561,859 of record NC_087259.1, read on the forward strand.
CTTATCGACAGAACCAAAAGGGTGTCCTGGAAGGGATAAAAATTCTGCAGGGAAAATCAAGATACCACCAATTTTCCTTCAGCAATAGGCGTCATTTGTAAGAATTGATTCATTAAGCAAAAAATTAATAAGGTTTACCGGAGATTCATTCTGGAGAGGTTTGTAGACCCCCATCCCCCACCTCCGCAGTACTACCCTAGTACTATACTGTGCACCAGCTTGGCACTCCGGACTTGACGCTTCACAGAGAAAACATATTGAGAGGATACAAAAACGTGCATTTCGCCTTATGTTTGGGCCTGCTTACCAATATTATGATCTCGAGAAGTGCTCAACCTATCTACTCCTGACAAATGGAGTGAAGGATTGTCATGAGACTATATAGCGAAGGGCGTGAGTCTTATTCGTCCCCTTTTTATGACTGGCTATACCTCCAATTCGTACGGCGGTCCACAAACGGTCAATATTGCGCATCAGCAACAAGTACACTGAAGTACGCAGCTGTATAGAACATTTCATGAAAGGACTTGTCTTTTATCCGACAAGTCCCATTTTATCCGACAGTTTCCATAGTAACATTGCTTCTCAGCCAATCAAAATGAAGGAAAGTTGTCAGATTTGACAACTTGTCGGACGAAAATATTGATAAAACGCTCCCCAGAACGCTGTAGAAAAGCGCAGTCTCACACATAGTCCGACTACTCAAAAGCAATCTTAATGTGTTTATAATGTATAAAAGGACCATCGTGGGGTTGGACCGTGTGGTGTATTAATTAATACAAATAAAAATGAATGAGCTACATTGTCTAATTTTATAATGTTTCCTTTTAACTTTAATTCTTGTTAACGACACTTTGTACCAAATAATAATAAGCCGACACAATTGTATGCTAATAATAAAGGCACATTTTTTTTCTATCGGCATACTAACTTGTTTTATCCAATCTTTTTATCCAATTGTCTAATATTTATGCTACTTCCTTACTTATACTTGTTTGACCGGAAACTATTTCATCTGTCATTATTTAATTTCTTTTGTTATTTCTGTAAGCCAGGTGAACCTGATTGATTTTATATTGTATAGGCTATCCTTATAATTTTTTTCCTGCATCCGGCTAAGTATATTATTAGTAAATCTGTCATGGCCTGATTTGTCATTCTTCTTCGCCTTTTCGTGATACATGTACTCTCTAAATGCGAAGAGCTATAGTCTAGTTCCTAATCACACTCCTTTTGGAGTGATACAAGGGACCAATCCCTTCGGAGTGCATCCTTTTAGAGTGCATTATCACTCCTTTTGGAGTGAACTACAAGAAGAGGCACATAAGGTTACTGCTTTCCCATATGTGTATAAATTATTATATTCTTCTTTTTTTTTATTTGACCAATAAACAATGATTTTATTACTTTCACATGTCATTTTTTGTTATGATTTATTGAAATTGTATATATTTGTGTGTTTTACTTTGTCCAAAAAATCGCAAGTCAGCCTTTGGCTGCGATTAAATTTTCTTAATAAACCATTTCAATTTCAATATCTTGGGTGGAAATGATTGGGCTAACTATCATCTCCGAGTCAATGTGGATTAAGCTCTCATTCCGAAGTGAAGCTGAGATCATCGACATTTCATAATAACAGAACTATGATAGCAGGTGCCATCCATGGAATTCAAAATACGATTATTTGCTTTATATTCCCCATCGCAAACGAACTTATTTTCATGATTGTAGATAAGAAAGAAAATAAATTTCCCCTTTATAAAATGATTATCTAATCATAATATGATTATTAAAATTCAGGCAAAGCTAAGAAAATTTATCTCCCCTGGTTGTTAGTGTATACGCACCATCATTCATACTCTTACTGACTTCATTACTATGTTTTGCTTAAATTTTTCTAATGATGTACTTTAACCAATCAGAAAAGAGCATTCTAAGCATTTGGAATATGGAATAAAATACCACAATTTTAAACAATCCTGTTGTAAAAACACCATGATAATTTTCAAACTTGGTGTATTTGCCTCGAGTACAAGCCTTCCCATTGATAGATTTATTGTTCACAGCTACAAAAGAACATTAAATTATGAATAGATATTAAATTCTTCGTATAATCTGGGCCTCAGATGGCCGAAATTGGTTTGATGTGTGTATCATTAATAATAAAATATGGGCGTATAATTGGCAACACACTTTTCATCAATTCACACGTCTGCATGCATGTGATGGTATTCATCCTGCCAGAATAAATGAAATATATTCACTCTGTCTATGTTATGCATCGATTGTATTTTAATAATAATAATAATATAGGGTATTTATATTGCGCACATATCCACCTTGTTAGGTGCTCAAGGCGCTTCTATATTACCCGGCTAAGCTAGGCGTTCATAGCGCACACAGCTTTTTAAGGAATTACTTCCTATACCGGTACCCATTTACCTCACCTGGGTTGAGTGCATCACATTGTGGATCAGTTTCTTGCCGAAGGAAATTGCGCCATGGCTGGGATTCGAACCCACGACCCTCTGTTTCAAAGTCCGAAGAATAATCCACTGGGCCACAACGCTCCACGTTTTTCATTAAATGTCAAATAAAGTGTGGGATTTATAATTATACCGTGAATCAAATCACTTGAATCGGGTCTGAATATCAATTTATGCATGCTTTTAAATATACTATTTATTCATGCAAAACAAACAAAATTATTGAGTCATTGAACTATAATTATATTGAATATGCCGCTATTGGAATGTATTAAGCGTTTCATTTACGAGAAAATATTGCTATTGTACTGTTGTGAAAACTATCTTGATGTTAATCAAATAAGCTGTAATTAAGCATTTAGACGGATTTCGAATTGGAAATATAGTCTGCGGATCATTAAAAAAAGCAAAAGAACGAGCAGTAAGCGATATGATGTTGAATGTATGTTTATTTAGGATAACAAAAACGTGCATCTCGATCATTAGCAAGCAACCCATATACTATTTAAATCAATCAGTTAAAAAGTAAAAATAGCCTTTAATATCAGAAAGACGACAATCAATCATAAACCATGAATAACAATGACTTTTGATATTGCACAATAATTTTAGTAATCACATGCAATCCCAAACCATCTTTAATTCATGTCAGGTTTTGTGTACAAATAAGGAAAAAAATTCAACTGAATGAGTTCAAACTAATTTTATGCACACAAACGATTGTACTTGAAGTGTGACAACAATTAGGTATATATATTTCGTGATACAGTTTGTTTTTAAAAAATACGAGTTTAATCACTCACTGCAATCAACAGCGCTACTTGAAGTACTAAGAGTAACTATATTTGATTTTATATCTTTACCTTGGAAACGTGTATAAGTGACTTTTCGGTACCGTGAAATTACATTAAACATCCATTTTCCTTACGGTAAACTAAATGTCAAATTTATTCTAAAGGTCATTATTTTTAACTTGTTTTCGTTCAATAGGAAATCGTAACAAACCTTATCGATGTATATAAACGCCATTCCATATTTCTTGTTATTTTATTTTGTCTTTGTATTTTTGAAATGTCCAGTTTATTTGCACTATGTATTTTTTACAATTTTGAATAAACTTCACGTTCACAAATACTTTTGTGCTTTATTTTATCATCATTTGTCACAATGGGTTATCTCATGTCCGGTGTTTGTGATGGTGTTTGAACACTAGCGTACCTAAGGGGGGGTAGGGGGCAGACTGCCCCCCCCTGACGAGTCACAAGCAAAAAAAGGAAGCGAAAAAGGGAAAGAAAAGAGGAAAAAGGAAAGAGAGAAAAAAGGGGGAAGGGGAAAAAGAAGGAAGAGTATAAGCGAAAGGGAAAAACAAAAACTGGACTGCAGTCTGTCGAAAAGAAATGATAAACTGTCGGGCACACGGGGCTGTTCCAACTGATTCGGTTTTTTAGTTCCACCATCTTGGTCGGTAAATGTCAATTAAACTGTACACCAGTGGCGTACCTAGGATTTTCCACAGGGGGGCAAAATCGGCCGCCAAAAAAATGGACAAGCAAAAAAAAAAAAAAAAAAAAAAGGTCTTCAATTTTACGCAATGCGACTTTTATAGCTCTCTGTACCGATAGTGAGGACGGACTGGGCTGACCAGGGACAGGAAAAAGGTAGAGAACAACTTTTAGGTAATATAATTATAACAATCAAAAGGTTGGGGCTACGCGCTCGCATCAAATTTTAGTTGGATACATAAGCTTAATGTAAAGTTTTCAGGTCGAAATATCAAAAAATTTCAGCTCGCGCTTCGCGCTCACACCAATGGTTTTTAACTACCATCTTGTTAAAAAAAGTGCTTAGAATGTACACTTTTCAGGAGGAAATATCTCAAATTTTCAGCTCGCTCTTCGCGCTCGCATCAATTAATTATTCAGTTAGAAACCAATTTGTTCATGGTTACTTAAAGTGCTCAGAATATCCAGTTCTTAAGTCGGAATATCAAAAGTTTAAGCACGCGCTTCGCGCCCGCACGACTGTTTAGATACCCATCCTGTAAAACTGCTTAGAATGTCTAGTGTACAGTTAGGAATATCATAATGTTTAGCTTGCGCTTCGCGCTCGCATAATTTATTAAGGAAGATACACATCCTATTCATAATTAAGTGCACAAAATATATCGTTTTAGGTCTAATTTTTTAGAAAAAAAATCAGCTCGCGCTTCGTGCTCGCAATTATCATTTTTATATTATTTTAGTGTAAATTGTTAGGCACGTGCAAGTGAAAGTGAAGACTTTTTGGGGGTGGGGGCTTGTCAAATTTTTTGTAAACAAAAATGTCCCCCTTGAAAATCCTGGATCTGCCCCTGGGTTGGATATAGATGAGTATTGGTCGTCGGACGTCGGTAATCGGTACCGATATCTGTCGGTAATCAAGGGCCTCCCCCCACTGGAAAAGGCCTAGCTACATGTATACCCCTGCTTACACATTCCTCTGGTTATTACCGTCCCCCCTGTCTATCCTATGTACCTGTTCCCTTCGTCCGCCTATCTATCTTTCTCCCATTTCAATTCCCTCAACCTTCTGACATTCCTGCCAGTGAGTGAGTGATTTTCCCCATATCTAGTGATATATCATGTTACTATCGCATATATGTCCACGTTCATGTTTATTTATTTTTAGTGAATGGATGCATTTACTTGATTAGAAATTTATCGATCACGATCCAATACATTTCATTTCTGGAATGATGTACAAAAAAAATTAATTTCGACAATAAAGTGCAATCGCCCGATAGCAAATATCAGTAATAGCAAGATCCCAACTGTTTTATTGAGCACCCACCTTCAGTGCCACTTCCAGACCTACACATCCAAAAACGTGTATGGGAGGAGGAGGTGGGCTGCAAAATGCAGGGCAACGAGGACTGCGAGGTGCCCAAATATCCTCGTGTATTGGTAATTTTATGACCGAATGTACAATTTCTGTACGTTTCACATTATGGTAAAAGGGCTAAATAATATTTGGAAAAAAAATTCGCTCGCTCGAAAATTAAAAACTGTGAAGTTGATAGTTGTGCAATGATTATCAGCCCCCCCTTGAAAAAATTGTGCCTATACGTCCATGCCTACTACCCCCCCCCCCACAAATTGCTCATCCTTGTCGCTTGTCCCCCCCCCCCCCTGACGAAATATGCCAGGTACGCTACTGTGTTTGAAGCTTAATTTGGATTGCGTTTCCTAGCTCCAAAACCTATCCTCATCTAGATCACAATATTGACAGCTTAACACCAGAGTAAGAGAAGTTTAGGACCATCTTCATTTAATGTATGGTGTTCAAATTGTGTAAAAACGCAAACACTTATATTTTAACACTGAAACTGAAATCACCCATACTATAAGTATTTGGTAATGACTCTGCAAGTGGTCGAACCGACAACCTCCCGTTCACGAGGGGTTCATTTCTAGTCATTTCTTACTATTATGTGATCTAATCAGATGCGACTACAGAGAAAGAAGTGATGACTCTGCCACGGATCAAACCCACAACCTCTCGTTCACGAGGGGTTCATTTCTAGTCATTTCTTACTATTATGTGATCTAATCAGATGCGACTACAGAGAAAGAAGTGATGACTCTGCCACGGATCAAACCCACAACCTCCCGTTCACGAGGCGTTCATTTCTAGTCATTTCTTACTATATGTGATCTAATCAAATGCGACTATAGAGAAAGAAGTGATGACTCTGCCACGGATCAAACCCACAACCTCTCGTTCACGAGGGGTTCATTTCTAGTCATTTCTTACTATTATGTGATCTAATCAGATGCGACTATAGAGAAAGAAGTAATGACTCTGCCACGGATCAAACCCACAACCTCTCGTTCACGAGGGGCTCATTTCTAGTCATTTCTTACTATATGTGATCTAATCAGATGCGACTATAGAGAAAGAAGTGATGACTCTGCCACGGATCAAACCCACAACCTCTCGTTCACGAGGGGCTCATTTCTAGTCATTTCTTACTATATGTGATCTAATCAGATGCGACTATATAGAAAGAAGTGATGACTCTGCCACGGATCAAACCCACAACCTCTCGTTCACGAGGGGTTCATTTCTAGTCATTTCTTACTATATGTGATCTAATCAGATGCGACTATAGAGAAAGAAGTGATGACTCTGCCACGGATCAAACCCACAACCTCTCGTTCACGAGGCGTTCATTTCTAGTCATTTCTTACTATATGTGATCTAATCAGATGCGACTATAGAGAAAGAAGTGATGACTCTGCCACGGATCAAACCCACAACCTCTCGTTCACGAGGGGCTCATTTCTAGTCATTTCTTACTATATGTGATCTAATCAGATGCGACTATAGAGAAAGAAGTGATGACTCTGCCACGGATCAAACCCACAACCTCTCGTTCACGAGGGGTTCATTTCTAGTCATTTCTTATTATATGTGATCTAATCAGATGCGACTACAGAGAAAGAAGTGATGACTCTGCCACGGATCAAACCCACAACCTCCCGTTCACGAGGCGTTCATTTCTAGTCATTTCTTACTATATGTGATCTAATCAGATGCGACTATAGAGAAAGAAGTAATGACTCTGCCACGGATCAAACCCACAACCTCTCGTTCACGAGGGGCTCATTTCTAGTCATTTCTTACTATATGTGATCTAATCAGATGCGACTATAGAGAAAGAAGTGATGACTCTGCCACGGATCAAACCCACAACCTCTCGTTCACGAGGGGCTCATTTCTAGTCATTTCTTACTATTATGTGATCTAATCAAATGCGACTATAGAGAAAGAAGTGATGACTCTGCCACGGATCAAACCCACAGCCTCCCGTTCACGAGGGGCTCATTTCTAGTCATTTCTTACTATATGTGATCTAATCAGATGCGACTATAGAGAAAGAAGTGATGACTCTGCCACGGATCAAACCCACAACCTCTCGTTCACGAGGGGCTCATTTCTAGTCATTTCTTACTATTATGTGATCTAATCAAATGCGACTATAGAGAAAGAAGTGATGACTCTGCCACGGATCAAACCCACAACCACCCGTTCATGAGGGGTTCATTTCTAGTCATTTCTTACTATTATTATGTGATCTAATCAGATGCGACTGAAAAGAAGTGAAATGTGAAAGTGAAATAACCATTGCGTCCTGCTGACAGGGTTAGCAAACTGGTCAGCACTTTGTGTTCTCTCATTGGGCTTGGCTTATAAATAACTAGTCTAAAAATATATATTTTGAGATAACTATCAACGAAACAGAAAGTGGGTTGTCCCATAGTTTTATTCATACAGAGAAAATATTTTTTTTTAATGATAGTACATGTTTTGCTACTCGGTAACACAATTAGTGTGGTATTGTGTGGTGAATATTAGTGTGTTATCATTCAAGAGGGCTTCTATTACAAGACTACATGCACAGAGTGTTGCATAAGCTGGCCAGATGCGAGTAGTTGTGGACTTGTGGTGGCGCTATTGGGGCAGCTGGTTCGTTGGTGCTTTTAATTTAGTGATTTCAACAACATGTAATTTGTGGTAAGGCATGGCGCTATATACACGCCAGTCATTCTGGAAATGTTCGAAGTTTTGTCATTCAAACACATTTGCATTTACATAGATGTTGGTTCTAGCGCCCTCTCTCGGCGATGTTTTTATTTTTATTTAGAATTGAGCACACTTATATACAGTTGAGGCCAAAAGTTTACATACACCCATGGAATTCAGTGAAATTTGTTCGCTTGCCAAACATCGTAAAATGTACTATATCTTCAGAAATATAAAATACTACCATGATGAATTTGGTATCAGATGAAAGAGCGTATTAAGCTCTTTCACATGATTGAGATGCTGCTGGGATTTAACTATATTTCAGGTGGAATTTTGTTTTAAGAAAAAAGTAATATTCGTGTCAAATGTATTCTGTTTTTTGTTATATTTTCAAACATCGTTTCATAGAAATATATAAATGTCAAATCTATGATTTATATTACATTTTCTATCATGACATATCACCACTGAACAAAAAAGGTGCAATCTGAAATGTTTGTGTTGAGAAGTAACTAGCACAAATATGAAATGTTTTTGTCAAGTTTTTATTTTTAATTTGTCTAAAATATGAAGATTTTTTGGGGAAAATGGAAAAATGACACCTAAATATTTTTCAGCTCCTGATATAGCAAAGCAATGTGATGAAAGGGCATGATATACTCATTTGTTTGATATCAAATTTGTCATGACACAAATATTTTATAAGATACAATAAATTTTATGTTTAACTTAGGCAAGTGTCAAGTTTTCTTTGAATTTCCTGTGTGTATGTAAACTTCTGGCCTCAACTGTAAGTAATTGGATATAAGGAAACCCTTGAAAAGGATTACATTATCAGCCATTCCTTTCTTGAGAAGGTGTTTTATATAAACAAAACAGATGCATGTATTCTATTTTGAGCGGACACCCGACAGAATTAAATTCTGATGTAAAATCCGTAAATTTATCCCATAAAACACGCTTTTATAGTTTACATCCTTGACACCACAATCGTTTGAAATTAATGATTGGCTTTAAGCTTTATAACTGACCCTTATACAGGGGTTATGTGTACTACTTGACCGACCCACAACTGCCAAACTAACACATGCATTTGTTTCCTAGCTGTCACCTACATTATTGTAACGCAATATTTTCTAACCTCCCTCGTACATACCTACTTCCACTTCAACGGATTCAAAACTCTGCTGCTAGACTGGTCTCTCTCTGTAGGAAATCTGAGCATATAACCCCAATCCTGCATGCGTTCTGTCCACTGGCTCCCCATACATCATCGTATATCTTTTAAAGTCCTCCTCCTTACCTACAAAATTCTTAATGGTCAATCCCCCAAATATCTCACAGATCTCATTTCTTTACGTTCTAGCACCTCCTCAAGACCCTTCCGTTCATCATTTACATTGCAGTTAACTCCTGGACCGCGAACTTCTACAAAATATGATGATCGTGCTTTTTCTTCTATTGCCCCTTCTCTTTGGAACAAGTTACCCTCTTACATGCATAGTGCCAAGTCCGTCAGTCAGTTTAAGGCCCTGCTCAAAACATACCTTTTCAATTAATGAATCCCAGTTGTGGGTCGGTCATTGGAGGTGCATGCACTACAGTTTTAATCTGTTAGTATTTTTATTTTTTTCTCAATGATTTTTGTCACACCTTGTGTTATTACGCCCATTGAGTTTATTTTTCCCCATATGCATGTAAAGTTAAATTCAGAACACAGCGCGCTTAGAAACGTCCGTATTAAGCGCCCTATAAATGTTTTGTATTTGTATTATTATTACAAGATTTGCAATGTATTACAAATATTAATCACAAATTTTCCGATTGACGATCAATTTTAACCAAAGCAAATCCAATACGACTAGATCTAGTTATATAGATCTAGTGAGAAATTAATTAAATATTATATTTTAGTTTAAAGATGCAGATAAGCAATAGTGCAATATATAACATTAATTTGGGGACTTTAAATTGACTTGCAATTGATTGAAAGATGAGTGTCAATTATAATATACAATCATATATAAAGAAGGATATTCCCAAAGTTTTTTTCTTTATTTTAAATATTATCATTCCCTCCTTAACAAGTTTGACATCCCATTTGCTCAAGTTATTAGAATATGGCAAAATGGAGAAAAAATAATGGCTAGGTCAAAGTGCCCTTTTGCTGCTTTTCTCTGCATTATCTGACAACAACTTATGTAGGGTTGATTGCACAAATATCGACAGTTAAATAATTTCATAACCACTTCTTGCTTAACTGTTTAGTTTTTAGTTCACGTTGGAGCCCGCCGTCGATGATATTCGTCTTCAGTCATTTTTAACCGCGAAATGAATCACCATGATACTTGGTAGTATTTTAAACTACTATGTTTTCAGGCCAGAGTAGCATTAAAAAAAAATCGACTCGCGCTTCGCGCCTTACTTAATTTTCTCTCTCTCTCTCTGTTGTTTCAATAGAAGTGTCCCTTTGTCTCTTTAAAAAAAAATATCGCATTGTTTGTTTGAGAGGTGTTGTGGCTCAGTGGATAAGTCCGGGCTTTTAATCACACACTCAGGGGTTCAAATCTCATCGCGGCACTTGCGTCCTTTGGCAAAGCGTTTATCTCATTTGCCACTCTTCACCCAGGTGTAGTAAATGGGTACCCGGTAGGAAGGAATTCCTCTAATACTCGAGCGCCCGATCAGGGTAGCCGGGGTGATAGTAAGCAGTGCTTAGAAACATTTAAGCGCTATTATAATGGGGCATATCCTTATTATTATCAAACGACGCATTCACCCCTTTCCTTTCTGATGTCATAAATAACTGTTATCCCCATTTTTCTTTGAAAATAGGCCACTAATACACAAAAACATGGGGGCCGCTCGGTCCGCATACTTCCTCATCCCTTTGCCAAAACATTGATTCACCTATGTGTATGATTGTTTTGGTTTGTGCAAGCAGTTTTCGTAATATTGTAAGCAGTAGCGTACCTAGGTTTTTCCACAGGGGGGGCAAAACCGTCCGCCAAAAATTTGACAAGCAAACAAAAAAAAAAGGTCTCCAATCACAAATGAAGGATTTCGTACAGAAAAAAAAATTGACAAGCAAAAAAAAAAAAAAAAGGTCTTCAAGCTCGTCAGGGGGGGGGGGGGGAGGGATACGTCCTTTGCATGGGTTGTGACTCGTCCCCCCCCCCCCCGTAGGTACGCTAGTGATTGTAAGTCCTTCTCGCATTTGCCATGTTTGCTGATATGCATGTACATACGCTATATACTTAGAATTCTTTTCAAAGAGTAACAGGCACACCCTGGAACCCTGACCTAGCAACACGTTTTATGGAATAAATTATTTGTCTTTGTCTACGGATCGTCACTTTACTTTGTGTTTATTTTATGCGAATATCCACCCAAGTCTTGGTATTGTTAACATTTTCCTTGACATATTCAAAGATTTTTCTAATGATTTTTTTAAACCATTATTTCATTTTCTAACGATGATTTAAAACCACAAGAGAATAGATTTTCTATGAGGCTGACAGATGTGACTATGCAATTCTTTTCTTTCATATTCAAGAAATGGATTTTTGCCAGGAGATGAAAGAATATTAGTTTTCGAATAGTGTACATGTGTTTAATTATTTCAAGTAAAATGAAGATCGTAACGCAATCCGACACTGTACATGATAGGTATACCGATTCGCAGAGCGCTATAATCAAAGAGCCCTGATTTTGTCATTATCGAAGTATACAGTACAGTCTAAATGACTCTTGTAAAAAAAATCGTCACTGCCCCCAATATTCAATCATACTTTTTATTTTGTATTTTGAGAGGTTTAAATAATAATATAGGGTATTTATATTGCGCACATATCCACCTTGTTAGGTGTTCAAGGCGCTCCTATATTACCCGGCTAAGCTAGGCGTTCATAGCGCGCACAGCTTTTTAAGGAATTACTTCCTACCGGTACCCATTTACCTCACCTGGGTTGAGTGCAGCACATTGTGGATCAGTTTCTTGCCGAAGTAAATTACGCCATGGCTGGGATTCGAACCTACGACCCTCTGTTCCAAAGTCCGAAGACTAATCCACTGGGCCACAACGCTCCACTTAAAGGACAACGTCATTTATTTTGTTACAAATGGGAAGCGGAGTTCTGGAAATATAGTTGTTTTTATGCAAAAAACCCTAAATGATTCAATTAAACGGGCAACTTTTTTCCACTCTGGACAACAAGGTATATGTTCCCGCAAGGGCGCAAAATCATGATTTGAAGTCCAAGTTCAATTTTTCACAAAGAATCGATCTCAAAAGAGATGTGGAGGAGCCGTGGTGCAGTGGTTCTGACTCTCGCCTTGTAAACAGAGGGTCGTGTATTCGAATCCCACAGCGGTCTCGGCTGGCGGCGGCATCGTTTGACAAGGCGTTAATCCACACTTTGCCACTCTCGACCCAAGTGCTAAACATGATAATGGGTACCCGGTAGGATGTGAAAGTCATGGTAGCTTATCCAGTACTGTGTGTGCCTCACCGGTGACTGACTGGAATACTCCCCAAGGAGTGGAGGATGTGCATACATTGTGAGCGGGATTGACTGATATGAATCCGACGACTGGGGTAATAATATATCTGTGAAGCGCTTAGACACGTCGTTCCGATTTACTAAGCTCTATATTAAAGCGGAATATTATTATTAACCCTTAACAAGTAAAACAGGATTTGTCATCAGAATAATAATCCCACTATATCCCCGTTATAAAATATTGACCATTTTATTTTACAACATGAAATTTCTCTCCTGAGTTCTCAGATCAATCCTTATAAAGATTGCTTTCATGAAATTATTTCAAATTTCCGATACGTCCTGAGGATCGCAATTTTCTGATTCAATAATGACGAAAGTATAATTAATACGATTCGAATCAATAAACAGCAGAGCGCCACCACGTGACAGTCCTTCAGGCCAGCGTGTGTAAAGGGCTGGTTTGAGCAAACTGTCAGTTGCTCTATCATGTTCATCATTGAATAAAACTAAAATATTGTCGCCCAGTTATCATGTTACCCTTGTTGAAACAGCTTCTCTAATTTATCTGAAGGAGTAATATAAGGTCGAGGGGTCGAAGAGGGGGGGGGGGGACTCCGACTGAGGCGTTACCTTGGGGTCAGTGGCGTACCTAGGATTTTCCACAGGGGGGGGGGGGCAAATTCGTCCGCCAAAAAATTTGACAAGCCAAAAAAAAAAGATGGTCTACAACCACAAATTAAGGATCTCTTCCGCCCAAAAATTTGACAAGCAAAAAAAAAATAAAAAAGTCTTCAACCACAAATAAAGGATTTCGTTACGAGAAAAAAAATTGACAAGCAAAAAAAAATGAAAAAAAATAAAATAGGGCTTCAAGACTCGTCAGGGGGGCAGGTATATGTCGCTTGCATGGGTTGTGACTCGTCAGGGGGACAGTCTGCCCCTTCTGCCCCCCGTAGGTACGCTAGTGCTTGGGGTAGAACCTGTCAACCTGAGTCTCACACACACCAACGAAACTTTCTCAAGATTACCAATGACATGCCTTTGAAAATAACGTAATAGATTTCTTCGGTCTAGACTCGGTTTCACAATGTGACTATGGCATTACAACCATGCATGCTCCCAATCATTGATCTTGATCTTTATACCTTGTTTAATGGTGTCTCATTCTGAAACTGTCAACAAAACTGTACACTTTCTTCAGTATTTTTCTGTCTTTCTTTTATTTTCTATATAACCACATAAAACTGTTCAAAGGTGGCGAACATTTACTCTTAGTATATTTCATGCAGACCATCAAACTTCAGAGGATATAGGTATGGGATATCGAAGCCTGATTTATGGTAAATAATTGGTCCTGGATATGAAGATGTATGGTGCCGCGCCCAACCCCCTCGGTTCTACAACCAACTAATGGGGGCGTTTTCGCACTGCAATGCAGAACAAATCCGAGAACACAGTAAATGCATCGAAAAAAAATCCCATCAAATGACAATGAACAGCTGGGAGTTCTTTATCAGAAATTGGTGTACCGGGAGAGCAGTTTCGGAACTGAAGAAAAATGGCTAATTATGTGTCCAGGGTCCAGGGCCAAACTGCTGTGGGTCTCTGTCCTAAAGGGCATTTGACAATATAGTTCTTGAAATAGCCGGCGTTCTGACTTCTGAGGCGCGCCCATGCGAAAACTCCCCAATATCTGATCTAGCTAGGAGACCCCCTCCCCCCTCCTCATAAGTATGTATTTGCTTTTAATGTGAACCACCTATGCGGTCCTAACAATGATCTTTACGCATAAAAAAACTCAAAATAAAAAGTGGCAATATTAGTACATCCATTGGATACAAAACGTTTGGTAGATATGTGTCATGCTCTTTTGAGTTTTAAGACGTTTTATTATTGCACGGGATGCCTCTTATGTTCATGGAAAAATAAATACAAGTCATATACACCATTACACGGTTTTTAGCAAGTTTGCATGGATTATCTTTTTTATTATTATTTATTTAATGGTACACAGGGACTCCTGTGCAGACATATACCCTGATTTTAAATTATTGTTATCAACAAAACGGTCTTTACACAGAACTGACACAAAAATACTTGTTGTTTCAATGTCAGATGGAACTTCTGTGGAAGTAAAAGTCTTTGGTAGGGACCACTTTCCTCGAGCGAAGTGCTTTGCATAGCAACTAGTACGCAGACACGTTGATCGAGCGATATCGATCTATGTCCATAGCATTAGTGATCGCAACATTCACATAGGCGGATCCAGGGGGGCCGAGGGGCCCGCCCCCTCCTCCCCCCCCCCCCCCCCCCTATTGGCGGAGCAAAAAAAAAGAATAAAAAGGAAAGAAAAAAAAGAAAGAAAGAAAAAAAGGGAAAAGAGTGGAGAAAAAAGAAGAAGAGAAAGACGAGTGAATAAAAAATATTGAAATGAGGGGAAAACTTCGAAAATAAACAGAATCTTTCATGTCACTGTATAAAATTTTCGCTCGCGCTTCGCGCTCGCATTGCCTGTTAGGTGATTTAAATAACATTGAGCTTAAATACCAAGTTTGGAAGTCAATATACAAAACATATTTCACCTCGGAAATCGAACTTTCATTATTTTGTGTGATTTACAAATTGATTTTTATAAAGTACTATGTAAAAATGTCAGTTTATGATCTGAATTTAAAAATTTTCTGCTCGTGCTGCGCGCTCGCAAATTTTGGTTTATCAGGTACGTATTATTTTCGTGTATTCCATAAAGTTTTTAAAATATCCCTTTTCAGGTCTGATTGTCAAAACGTATCAGCTAGCGCTGCATGCTCGCATTTTGATTGGCGAGTTATGTTTGTGTCAATATTGATTACACAACAAACTTCTTAAAATCCCCCCTTTCATGAGTTTATCAAAAAATTTGGCCCGCGATTTGCACTCGCATTAATTCCGCGCCCTCATTATGCATTAATGAATAAGATATCAATTTAAAAAGTAAATTGTCCCTTTCGTTTAATCTCGTGCTTAGCAAGAGGAATAGAAAATTAGTCATTATTTTCATATGATGACATGTCCTAAGGATTTCCCGGTCCTATGTCAAAACTAAAAAAAAAAATAATAATGATGAAAAATATCAGCCCTTTGTTAAGTGCGATCGATATCCACCTCACAATTTTCCTACGAAGTGCTTGAAATATAGAGCTGAAATTGATTCTTTTTATAGATCGGTATATCAAATATTTTATGCACGCGCTTCGCGCTCACTTTGATTTTCATGATAAAAGATGTATTTAAAATGCTTATAGATTCTTGGATTAAATCTGAAACACGTGCGTGCATCTGCTCGCGCTTTGTGCTCGCATTATTAATGTAGGAAGATCTCTTATTACTCACCCTTTTCATGATTTACAAAACATGAATAGTGTCCCGTTTTTAGGTCTAAATCTCGATTTTTCCGCTCGCGCTCGCATCAATTGTTTCGTTATATAGCTATCCTGTTCACGATTACAAATATTGATTAAAATTTTCTATTCTTTATGTAGAAATGTCAAAAGTTTTCAGCTAGCGCTTCGCGCTCACATTATTTGATTGTTGGAATATTTAACTTCTTCATGGCTAAGTGCAAACAGTCTTTAGCAGGTAGGGCCTTCCTTTTCGATCAGTTCGATCAAAACGTATATAAAAAATTTCTGCTCGCGCTCGCATTATTGATGTAAGGAAGATCCCAAATTACTCATCCTTTTCATTATTTACACAACATGAATAGAGTGTCTCGTTTTTAGGTCTAAATCTCGAAATTTTCGGCTCGCATCATTTATTAAGTTGTATACCTATTCTGTTTAAGTTACAAAAAGTGCATAGAATTTCCATTCTTTAGGTAAAAGCGTCAAAAATTTTCAGCTCACGCCTGGCGCTCGCATTATTTGATAGTAAAATATGTATTCATGTCTAACTGCAAGCAGTAGGCCTAGTTATAGGCCTACCTTTTCGATCAGTTCAAAACGTGTATATAAAAATTTCTGCTCGCGCTTCGCGTTCGTAGTATAGTTGCATAAACATCTTTTTCAGGATAACAAACATTGCCTAGAATGTCCAAATTTAAGGTAAAAATACATACAATTTCAAAAAACTTGCTCGCGCTTCGCACTCGCATTATATTAATCAGAATTGATAATATTTATGTTGATTCATAAGAATAAAGCTAAGAAGTAACTATTACGACTACCCCTTCAAAGAAACAAAAAAACAAATCATGTTTGAGCGGCCGATCGGGGAAAATATGGCTGAAAAAAAATCCGCCCCCCCCCCCTATTGGCGAAGGCTGGATCCGCCCCTGATTCAAATGCTAATAACTTTCTCATTATTTTTGTCCAATTCATTTCAAACTTTCGTTGATCTGTTTCTTTGATTTTTTCTGTTTTCCACAAGCTATCTCCTTCCAAAGGTTTTATTTCCCTTACATTGACAGTTAATTTGTATGATGTTGAGTTATTTGTTAAACTACAGGGCGCCTTTGGAAAGCAGTTCTGCCAGTTCTGCATAACTGAACAGGCCTACCCTACAGTATAAAATAAGGTAAATAAATAAATAGATAAATAAATAAATAAAATTACCTACATCATCGATGATCGTATATAAATCAGATCTGATTGGCACTGGCAGAGGCTGGCACGCGCCCCTTTTTCTGAAGTGTTCTGTGTATACCATACCTCAGTGCATGTGCACTTATATTCATATTTTAAAATTGTATTATGCTGATTGCATATTAGATCTACCCGACCGTTTCCCGAGCGCAGGGAGGGGCAGAGTAGCCCCTTACAGAATTTCAATGATTTATTTCTTTGCTCGTCAGAGAAGTGTTTACCCCAAAATGGCTGTGACCTTTGACATTTGCCTTCAGTGGTCAGAAAATAGTTTACCCCTCCAGACCTGTCGAAAAGGTTTTCTGACAGATGCACCACGTACGTACCCCTCTCTCACACACATGGATCCAGTGGCGTAACAGGCGGGGGGGCAGGGGGGGCAAGTTGCCCCCCCTGGCAGATTTCACCGGGAAAATAAAAGAAAAACGGGACAAAGAAAAAAAAGGAGGGAGAAAGAAAGAGAAAGGGGAAGGAAAGGGGAAAAGGAAAGGAGAAAAAGGAAAGGGAAAGTGAAAAGAAAGCGAAGAAAAAACTTTTTTTTTAAATGGAAAAGGAAGGAAAGCGGGAAATTGTACGAAAGAAGAACATTTGAGAAAGAACAAATCATTCCGAAATAGGCCTATGTAATGCAATAGCACGGTGGGAAATAATTTAAAAGATGACAAAATGGCAAACAATAGCGGGAAACGAAGGTAGAGAGTAATTAGTCAAAAGCTAAATTGGAAAACACAGAAAAGGGACAAGAAAAAAAATAATAACACGACCGGGCTGCCGATGATTGAAATTAAAGAACGGGAAGAAAGATGGACTGCATACAACATTGTGCTATAAGCTTGCTAAATTTTATGCAAATAAGCTACCGGGGCTTTGCCCCAGACCCCACGCAGTAGGGGCTCTTCATTTATAACCTTCAAATGACTCTATAACGCCCCCGTTCAATCACTGGCATACAGATGGGGGGGGGGTCTTGGTTCCACACCCAAGAGAAAATAAAAGAAATTATAGGAGACAACGTATATGAAATGAATGGAAACAATGAAATGTGTTATTTGCTTAATATAATGGAAAAATCTATCACATAATTAGAATTTAATTTTAATAGGAAATTTTTTTTCCCGCTCGCTTTGCACGCTGGCGACTTTTTTACAAATTTTTCCCATATTGCTATGTTTTTGCCCCCTCAAAATATTTGGTTCATTACGCAACTGGGTTGAATAAATGTGTTGTGTAAAAGCTATATTCTGTATATGCCTGCGATTTTATTAAAATAGCGGCAATCTGCGAGGTTTAAATGGCTTTGATATCAAGAAGTTCCGGGGGCTCTGCCCCGGACCCCAACCGCACAGCACTGCCGCGTATGGAAGGGTTGGGCCATGGCCCCAAAAAGTTCTACAAACAAGAACAAAAAAGGAGGAAAGAAAAGCAAAGGAAAAGTGTATAGGATATGATTTTATTAACTGAATATAATGTTAAAAAATAGCTCAAAGTTAGATTCTCATGAAAAGGTGATTTTTTTCTCGCTCGCTTCGCTCGCTCGGGACTTATATAAAGCAGCTTTTTAGCACATGTGCTAGACTGCGCCCCTGTTTTTTTTTCTTTTTTACTCTTCACGATACTGCCACAAAGAATCCTGTTCACAGTGGCGTACAGAAAAGGAATAAAAAAAGAGAAGAGTGAAATATATTATTTTCTGGATATGTCAAAATTTATCACAAAATTGGATTTTTGTATTAAAAAGGTCAAAATTTTTGCTCGCTCGCTTCGCTCGCTCGCAACTTTTTTTAAAAAGATAAATTCTGCCCTATACGCAATATCTGGCCTTCTCAAAATAGTCGCCCCATAACACCATTACGCCTGTTCATACCATGATATGACCGGGAAATTTTGGGGTCTTGCCCCCCCTGGCCACGGCGTGC
The DNA here is from genome assembly GCF_037042905.1 of Lytechinus pictus. Taxonomy (NCBI): domain Eukaryota; kingdom Metazoa; phylum Echinodermata; class Echinoidea; order Temnopleuroida; family Toxopneustidae; genus Lytechinus; species Lytechinus pictus. The sequence continues at coordinate 24,580,956 of NC_087259.1, forward strand.
AAAGTCCCCCCCCCCCCCCCACCATTGCCTACCACCTGCACGTGGCACTAGTCCAGTACCACAAGTAGTATACCCATTGGCGGCGGAAGCCAAAAAAATTCGGGGGGGGACCAATACAAGCAAAAAAAAAAAAAGGTTATCAACCAAAATTTTAGGGGGGATCGTCCCCCAACCTCAAATTTAGGGGGGGACAGGTCCCCCCCCCCCCCCGTCCCCCCCACCCGCTTTCGCCGCCTATGAGTATACCCCATCACCCCCTCTTCCAGATCAAATCACCGTAATTGGATCATCGCCGGATTATTGTCTCTCGTCATCTCAGGGAAGAAATGATATAACGTTTAAACAGGCCTTCACTGCAATCGCATAAAGATAGAGGTAAGCCCCGGGCCCAGTATCGATCTTGCTATATTGATGAGCTTGAAGTAACTAAAACTTTCTTGGAAGGCTCTTTCTCTAAATTGAATCAGACTCCGGAGTCCGGGCACAGACTGTCCTGAGATGAGATAGTTTGTGGGGTCAGCAATACCCGTCGATCCGGAGCGCTCGAGCGAAGAATTGCCCAAATGCTGCATCAGTTCCTCGATCTCGCGCGCGCGCGGCAGTTCGAATGGTTGGTATCTCGCTTATTGATTTTTGTACGGTGCTTAGATACCGGCACCCACGATATTGACTATAGAGATTAGAAAGCTAGCAGTGCAGCGCTGGGTACTTGGTTCTTCAGGCGAATTAATGAATGAATGAATGATGGTTTGATTACATGAGCTAACGGTCACGTTACTTACGCAACACCGAGAGAAGAGGATCTCACTTGTTGTGTAGACAGCAGCAAAGCAGTTTGAGCTGAGCTCTGCTCAATTACACTGTGAATTGTTTCTCATTTGTTTACAGGACTCTGGAACTGATAAAACATGGCTTCATTTTGTGCATCGAGGTTCTTGCCAGGCCTTTTCCTCATGCTTGGCCTTGGAATAGCAGTCGCTCTTGCCAGCAATACTCCAAACCTCTCGCTGTTGAAAGATAACTTGAAAGTCATGAACATGCCATTGAGTGACTGGATTCACATCCTAGCAACCAACTTCACTAATTTTGTAGCATCTCAGACGCTTCTAACGCTCTTCATATTTGGTGTTGCCTTCTATGTTTTCCGTTATCTCTTCCAGCTATTCCTAACCCCTTTAAACCTGAACAGGGAATTGGGTGATGTCGGGTATATCCTTGATGGAAAGAAGAAGAGAGATGTGGTGAATGAGATCAGGAGAAGAAGGAAAGAAGGACAACTCCCACCCATCTATCCCAATGGATGGATTCCGTTGATTGCTTCCTTAGACTTGGTTAAAGGAGATGTCAAGTATATAACTGCTGTTGGTGAGTAGCTCACAACTTTTTTTGCTTTTAAAGTGACAATGCACCACAATAAATGTTGTCATTCATGAACAGTGGTTGATCCATGATTTTGAAATGGAGGGGGCACAAGCCCGGGGGGGGGGGGGTACTTAGATTTGGTTTGGACGGGGGTGTGCGGCTGAAGGTTCAAAACCCATACCCATATTTACGTTTTTTTTTTTTAAGGTACCCATTAATAGGGATTTATTACCATGATTACAGGGGCAGATCAAGGATTTTCCAAAAGGGGGGGCACATTTTCCCCTGGAAAATTTGACAAGCCCCCCCCCCAAAAAAAAAGGTTATCACCCAAAATGTAAGGTCATTTCGTGGCCAGTATCTAAAAATTGAGGCCATGTTTAGGGATTTCCCAGCATAAAACCATACCCCATGTTTAGGGATTTCTTCCAAAAAAGCGACTCATTCCAGCAGCACATCCCTGTATGCCTTATTTTGTGAGTACCCCCACAAGTAGTAAGTTTTGGAAAGAACTAATTTTAATGAAAGGGGCACAGATGACAACTTTCTTAGATTTAGGCCTTTAGCTGCTAAAATAATAATGGATTTTCCATGGGCTATTCTTTATTCTCAAAATATAAGGGGATGTGTGCCCCTTGCATCCATGGTTTCTCCACTGATATGTTCATGATTTTTGCTAAATGAAGATTTGTTTTTAAATATGAAAGTCCAGTTCAAATAGTACAATATTTTGAATAGACTATGATAATGAAGCAATGAGAAATTGTATCTGCAAACCTAGCTGGTTTCTAGACATTCCTACTACGAAGCCCAATGTGGGAATTATAGAATCCAGAAGTTGAACTTCGTGCTGAAAAAAATGCCATGCACTGTGGTGGTTTATATACCGGTATTTGCATTTTTGTTATGTAATGGACTCGCCTCATAGTCATGGCTTGCATTCGGGGGTTATGACCTGCCGGTATTTACATTAAAAATGTTTGCTAAAAACAAAAACTTGTGATTGTATTATGTAACTCTTATTGACATTCTGTGTTGGTATGGAACTAACCAAATATAATATACCAAGGTTTTTTACCTGACTGCCAAGAAAGCACGAATGCCTGTGAGCAAGCAACCAGGGGACCAACGGCTTAAGGTTCTCTCCGAGGGACCTGGTAGTGAGAACAAATGCTTTACCAAAGGGCACTAGCGCACCACTTGGGAATCGAACCCGGGTCACCGGAATCCGAAACCCCTGCTCTACCGACTGAGCTATCGCGCCTCCCTAGTAAATATCTATGTAGGATCTAACCATTTTCATACGCTACAATACATTTAAATTGTCTTCAAGATTGTGAAAATTAGTGAATTGTCTTTTGAAACAGAGGGTCGTGGGTTCGAATCCCAGCCATGGCGTAATTTCCTTCTGCAAGAAACTGATCCACAGTGTGCTGCACTCAACCCAGGTGAGGTAAATGAGTACCGGTAGGAAGTAATTCCTTAAAAAGGTGTGTGCGCTATGAACGCCTAGCTTAGCCGGGTAATATAGGAGCGCCTTGAGCACCTAACAAGGTGGATATGTGCGCAATATAAATATCCTATATTATTATTATTTAGTCAATTTTCAAACTATTAAAGTATGTAGTTGGAACTTGAAGTTATGAACAATAAGATCATGTACTAAATTGCATTATATCCTACATAGAGTAAATCCTGTATAGTGATTGGTTCAAGTAGCATCATGTGACCGAATATATTTCAACTATGATGTTGCGTGACGTCAGACCTCGATATATTTTTGGATATACCAATATTCTGACGTCATTATTTCACAAAACTGGATATCTCGGCGCACCGGCTTGCGCGCTCTCTCTCTCCCGGGCGCGCAAGTCCAGCGCGATGCGTCAGCGCAGACACTAATCTGCGTTCCGCTGAGCGCGGTGGCTCGGAGAAAAGTAGGTAATTCAACAGGACTTTGCATGCTCAGCGCATAGATTTTGGTTATAAATTATTAAAAGTAGGATATAAAGCAAATATATCAGGCGTTTCATTCGAAAGCATAGTGGGAATTATTAATCCTCGGTTGGACTGGCAAAACTACTATATTTCCCTCGGGGCTTCGCCCCTCGGGAAAAAATAGTAATTGCCAGACCAACCTCGGATAAATAATTCCACTATACTTTCTCAAAGCCCGATATATTTGTTTACTGTATGTGTTGTACCAAGAAGATTTTATGACTGGAGTTCCAATTCATTTCTAAAGAAGCGCAAAAGAAAGGACGGCAGTCAGGACCTTTTTGATGTCCGCCTTCGAAGCCGCCAGTTTCAGTGAAAAAATCAGAGGAGTGAAACTTTACGAATATCCATTTGTATCAATTTTCCATCTTTCATATTAATAAACAAACTGAAATTTGATCGGATTAGAAAACATCAATAACCAAGCACTATTACGCCGAGATATTTGCCCAGATTATATCAACCTTTAATTAGTGAAAAAAGTAAGAATTTGACCTTTACTGAAACCAGATTTTAACACTTTTCCGATCATTTGTGGCGAATGAAAATTTCAAATGTGGTCTGTGGAATATTGTTATTCATTATTGTATATGCCAGATGAGTGCCCGTACACGCCCAGTCGAGTAAATTTGAGTCATATTTCAGGACATATTGCAGAGTTTATTTTTGCATGCCTCTGAATTATGTACTACACATATAACCAGACCAAGATGCAGCGAAAAAGTAATTATCATCACAATAGCATATTTCCCTTTATATATGACCTATAGATGCGGAGTCATGCGGGAATCATTTGTCTACACAATTGCAAGAGATGTTCAGCAAAGTGCATGCCTGACATACTTTCTGCGGGTGGTTTTTAACCTTGTTCAAACAGATTTTATTTGCTGTTACTCCATCTCATTTGAAACCTCCTTGGTTGTACATAATATGTGTACATCTGTGTAGTCTAAACACCCCCCAAAGCTGTCAAGAGCTCTGTGTTGTTAGGGTGTGTTTATGCTTCCATTGCGAGGACAGAATCAGCGTTTTCAAAACGTCGATCCAAAACGCCGATCGTAAACATGGTTCTGGGAGTGCTGTTTATGCTTAACTTTTCAGAGGCGAAATCACGATCTCCAGCTGGCTTTGCATCGTAATTTTCGTTGAGCAGGAAAGCGAGGTCAAATTGGGCGCGCCCTTTTTCGAAAGTTTTTTTTCCGAGTGTTGTTATGGGGAAGGTACGTCGACTGTTAATAAACATCGAACAATTTCCGATATTTTAGTCATTGCATGGAGCTTCTTGATATAGCCATATAATTTCCACCATGGTGAGGATAATAGTAAGAAAAAAATAAAGAATATAAAGTACACAAAATAATAAAATATCTATTTGTTTATGCTGTACTGGGGCATCTGGCAATGTCTCCTCATTATAACTCATGTTCCAGGGTTGTTTTTTTTTGGGTGTAAATCCTTCAACGTTCATCGTGATGACAAATTGGAAGAGTAATAATAGTAATAGTACTGCACATGCAAAACAAGGGAGATGAGAGGTAATTCCGTGGAGGTAACATGCGACCATGGAGCAATGCGACTGTATTTGCCCGCGGATTTTCATCTCACCGGAAGCATGTACCAAATGACGTCATTTTAACACGTTTACGATCGTGGTTCTGTTTATACTTCCCAGAAAGCCTGATTTCGGTCAAACGATGTTTACAAATGCACCTTTTTGTGAGTTTACGATCGGCGTTTTGAAACGGCGTTTAAATGAAAGTAAGCATGGACGCAACCGTGTTTTGGACTAATCACGTTTGGAAACGCTGATTCTGGCCTGAAAAGTGGAAGCATGAACACGGCCTTAGTTGTGACATAGTCTACATGGATAGCTGCATACATATGAACTCTCAAGGTTATAAAAAAAAAATGTTACCTCAAATCCTCAATTCCCCAGAACAAACAAAATGCATTCTTTGTCGACCCTATGGAGGCCCCTATTTAACAACATGACGCAGACCTGCAACAACTCATGTCAGTCAACTGCACCCATACATGTACATTGTACATGTACATCCTTTCAATGGACATGCAGACCACATGAAGGCATGTATGTATGTACATTAACATAATTATTTGTTATGTAGGCCTACTGTATCTCACATGTCTCATGTTAAGGGCCAAATTTCACAAGCTTTCGACTTCTCTTTGGTCCTAACCATCGTTTGATATGATGCTTTACAATTAATGTTAATAAATGAACTTGAACACAACATTACCATGCGCTAGGGGAGCGAATAGAAACACTATGTGGATGCACTGCATGAAAAGGTAATGGCAGGACACATCAAGGCCTGCTCATGCTACTGTTTACACTGTGTACAGCCAGAGACAACTTTCCATTTGGCAATTGACCTCAAAAAGATTCTGTCCTTTAATCTTTCATACATTTCTGGTAATTTTTGCAAATTATTAGGGCCTATTCCTTATCACTTCCAGGCCTTAATTTTTGTTTTAATTTTTTTCAGGGCAAGCTCACTTTTTGCCTGGTCTGAAATCTGAACAACTTTTAACCTCAGGGGTTTATTTGGCATAAGATATTTACATACTTGAAACAAAGATAAATAATGCACATTCAAAGATAGCAAATAAAAGAAATAGATGAATATACTTAAAGGGAAATGAAACCTTTGGAACAAGGATGTGTGATGTCACATGTGAAAACTTTCCCTTTGATGGACTTTGAAATACCCTCCAAATGTCTCTTTTTGCTTTTTCTTATGGTGATACAAACTCTTTATCCATGATGTATTCCTTAAATATCTGTATTACATGCCCTCCTATAGAAAGAACACATTATCTACTGATAGATGTGATAAAAGAGGCAATTTAAGTTAAATATATACTAAAGTAATGGGGAGAGTTGTTCACAAGTGACATCACACATCTTTGTCGCATTGCCAATTTGAGGATCTCCATAGCATTAGTGATCGCAATATTCAAATGCTCATAACTTTCTCATTATTTGTCTGATTTTTCTCAAACTTTCGTTGATCTGTTTCTTTGATTTTTCTGTTTTCACACTGAATGTGAGCATGAACAAAAGAGAGGGATGGAAGAGTGAATCTGGTATGTTGAAAGGAATGTAAAGAAGGTGATGGAAGAAAAGATGGAATTTTGATGACTGACAGAGAAGAGAGGATGATCAAGAATAAATGAAGAACACATCTATAAATAACATTAAAGATCGAGTCCACCCCAGAAAAATGTTGATTTTTAGAAAAAGAGAAAAATCAAACTAGCATAATGCTGAAAATTCCATCAAAATCGGATATAAATTGAATGACATTTTAAAGTTTCGCTTATTTCTCACAAAACAGTTATGTACAGCTCACTGACATGCACATTAGACAATCGATGTCCCTCACTCACTATTTTTTGATTTTTTTTTATTGGTTGAATTATACAATATTTCACTTTGTTACAGATTTGACAATTAGGACCAACTTGACTGAACCATTTAGTATTAAACAATGCTAATTCCACATGTTCAGGGAGGAATTAATCTTTGTTTCACTTGACAATGAGTAGATAATTAGAAAATATCATATTTCAATTAATTTCATATATTATAATAATTTGCAAAAGATATAGTGAGTAAATTTGCATTTACGACTAGGATGTGCATATTTCTGTTTTGTGAAATTAAGCGAAATTTCAAAATGTCATAACTTTCTTATTTTACATTCGAATTTGATGAAATTTTCTGTGTTATGCTTATTGGATTTTTCTTTTTATTCAAATCAACTTTTTTAGGGTGGACTTGTCCTTTAGATATTCTTGAAACCCTGTTCACACTACAGTAATTTGGAAATATGTGTATTTAATGTAATTATGGAAATACAAGCATTTCTTTTCAAAGAAAAAGAATAATTTCTTTACCGTTTTCAGTGATTGTGGAATCAAATTAAAGAGCAGATATTGAATTTTTTAGACATTATTTACTTTTTGAAATTCAATTGCTGCCCGCCAAGTGACTTTTTGGTATTTTTTTTCAATTGTCCTTACTCATGCGTGAATGAAGAATCTTCTAAGTACCAGGTGAAAAAAGAGTCCTTCGGCTTTACAATGATTTTGTCATTTGACTATAAATGGAGGAGCTTCTAGCATGTGATGTCAATAAAACAAAAAATACATTGTACTTCTGTAATTCTTTGATAACTTTTCACCAAACCGTCACTGATTACCCCCCCCCCCCCATCCTTTTCCCATTTTCTGCTTTTTATTATTAATTTGAAATTGAATTAGATGTCAAGATGAAATTCCCTTTTAAGGTGGATATGATTCATGGGAGTTTACAATGTGGTCACCATATTATCTCCCTCACGTAGGCATAAGTTAATGGTTAGCTTAACGATGTGTGTAACCCACTAACCTGTCATCTTTATGTTTGATGACCCATTTACTGGCGATGTTTGCTATTTCGATTGAATTAATGATGGGTGGGTCTTGTTTCCATCAAGCCTCATGAACTGTTGGCTTGAATCTATGCCATTAATGATCAATTTTACATGAAGTTATTCATTGTCAATCATTGGATGGTATTCTTATAGGCAGATAGCTATGGCTTTGTCAACCCTTTATTATTTTAGATTACAATTTTGTGGAGTGCCAATTACTGCTCTGGAGCCGTATTCTGAAAATTGTCTTAAGAGAAATATTCTTGTATCTTTAGAGTTACAATAAAATCCGTATTCCGAAAATTCTTGTATCTTTTCTTGTAAATTTTCTTGTAACTTTTGCTGAGCGCGTATGATGTCAGAGCTAGAATTATGCGTAAAGTTAAAAACAGCGCACAAATATCCCTTTGCGCAAGATAACGTATCGAGATAAAAGGTATTCTGAAAATTCTCTTATCTTTGCGTTCTGTTAATTTCCTTGCAAAATACAAGAAAATTTACAAGAGGTAGGGGGCTCTTGTAATTAATTGTTTCATGCGATATTTGTCCGTCTGCAATAATTATTTCTCCGTCTGCAATAATTATTTCTTGCTGCATCCTGCAAGAACATGTTTTACAAAAAGAGACATTCCAAAGGCATTATAATGACGGATTGGTAGACTTGTCAACAATTTGAAATTGGTGTTCGAGACGATGAATCTTTTCAGAGAAAATATGTTTTTGAAAAGAGCCACATGTATTTTTAGCACAGAACCGCACAGGCATATTAAAGCGTCGAGGCGCAAGGAAATTACGCCTCATATCAACAATGCGCTTCTATTGGTTGACCTAAGCATATAACAAGCTTAATGATTGGTTGATGATGAAATATTGGGCGTGTCAGAGATGAAATAGGGGACGTCCTTACAGAGATAAGACAATTTTCAGAATACCGATTTAAGAGAATTTTAGCGAGTTGTTTTCTTATTGAGTTACAAGAAAAGTTAAGACAATTTTCAGAATACCACCCCTGGAATCGGTACAGGCATTATTGTTTTGAAGTTTGAGCGATATAACCCTGTCAACTTATTCACTAAATAAAGTTTATTTCAATTCTGCTACAAAATTACAAAAAGTTGTCAAAAATTTAATTGAGAAGTGACAAAATAGGGAATTACAAAGATATTTGGAATGAATTGGTACATTATCTTTGTCAACGAATGTGGAAGAAGTATTATGAATCCATGCAGCATTCCATAAAACTGTGGTAGAAAAGTGTAGTTTAAAGGGTTAAATCTAAACCATGTTACCGGCGTTTCATGAAAGGACCATGTCAGACATTTTATCTGACAGTTATACCTTGGTCACATTTGCTCTACGGCGAGTCGAAAACAGCCGTTTTATTCATTTTTACTAAAACCACCTATATGTACAATGTAGCTGGTACAAATAAAATGTTAAAACGGCTGTTTTTGACTCGCCGTGTGTGGTAACAGTGCCTTTTAGCCAATCATAATCAAGGAAAGTTGTCCGAGAGCTCTGACAACTTGTCGGGCGAAAATGTTGATGAAATGCTCCCCAGCAGAATACCACCCATTGTCTACATAGAGAAATGATGACTACATGTTTGCCTTTTCTTGCCCCCCCCCCCCTTTACATGGAATTTTCTTGACTTAGTCGTTGACAGAGATGTCAAGTTCAAAGACCAGTGATGCATTACATTTCAAGCAGGGAATCGCGACTTGACATAAATGTATGTGCCTGTAAATTTAGTGAATAATTTGTGAGTGATGTAGTATTCTGACCATTCTGAACGTACCTCTTTAAAGTAAAATATGCTTAAAGAATCCAGGATCATAGAGGTCAAATAGGAGTGGGGGATCGGGGATGAAGGATAAAATTTGATATAATTTTTTTTTAATGAAGGTTGAAAGGGTGGGGGATCAGAGGAGAAAGTACAGGGTTTGCGCATTTTCTTTAGAAAATTATACAATCTTGAGTTACACGTAGTTTATAATGCAGAAAATGAAAGGATGAGTTGAATAATGGCATACAATGAAGAAAGCTCTTCTGATGATGTTCCATGGATGAGGGAGTATAAATAAAAGTTGTGGCTGTGAGTAAATAGATGCACTTGCCCGCCCCCCCAAGGATTTTTTTATGAATTCGTCCACTCACCATTACATCTAATAACCAGTTGGTCGGATAGCCATTTAGTCCATATACCTCACCCAGAGATTACAGGTACATGTAGTTTATAATGCATCAATATGAAAGGATTAGTTGAATAATTGCATACAATGAAGGGATGAGGGAGGGAGTATACTGTAAATAAAAGTCCTGGCTGTGAGTAAATAGATGCACTTGCCCCCCCCCCTTGGCTTGCCCCCTCCAGATTTTTATGAAGGCAACAGTTAGTATTGTAATTTAGCTGCCAGTGCTTGTTTGCATTCTATAGTGAACTACTTAATGTGGAGTCCACCATCTATGGCAATGGCAAACAAATTCTGTTATTCAAAAACTTAGTCTAACTTCAGATTTTTATGAAGGCAACAGTTAGTATTGTAATTTAGCTGCCAGTGCTTGTTTGCATTCTATAGTGAACTACTTACAATGTGAAGTCCACCATCTATGGCAATGGCAAACAAATTATGTTATTCAAAAACTTAGTCTAACTTCAGACATGATATGAATGGGTAGCATCAAGTCACAAAATGAATGAATGATATCCTTACAGGTCAAACTCTGTGAACTTCATAAATTTTCAAGCAATGATCATCAATACACATTTGTTTAGAAGGAGATGAGCAAGGCAGTCTTTCTGAATGAACCTACCGGAAACATGTTGCCATGGTAATGGCCTATTATGACAATAAACCTAGATTACAAATCAAATCAAACCCTTTATTTTTTTAAAAGAAGTACTCATGAAATGTACATGATAATTGCAGTTTTGGTACATCTCGCTCCATGAAATTTTTTAGTTGTGTAATTTTTTTTATGAGGAAATCAGAGGTTGACTGTCCACCACAGGGAGTTGTCCCATCTACGTCTCTGCCAACTTTTAAAAGAGAGGTACACAAGATCCAGCCCTGTAAAATCTTGATGTAATTTTTTTTCACACAGTTTTTTTTCACACAGTGACTATACAGTCACCAGCACAAAAGTACAAGAATACACCAGATGGTGGCCTGTACTTCTTAAGAAGAAGAAGGTCAAAGAAGAGGACAATCAAAAGAAGAAAAAGAGAAAAAATGATAGTTTTATCATTGATATCCGTATTTATCATTGGCAGGAAATGATTTTGCAGTTTATAGAGGAGAGGATGGAGAAGCCTATGCTATCGATGCCTACTGCCCTCATCTTGGGGCTAACATGGCTATCGGAGGGATGGTCAAGGGTAACTGCTTGTCCTGCCCCTTCCATGGATGGGCCTTCGAGGGAAAGGAGGGAAAATGCGTTGACATTCCATACCAGGAAGAAGGGAGTAAGTACCATGTCGTTGTTCCATGCAATTAGCTCAGGATTGTGACGATTGCTCATATAAAAGCTAAACACCATTCTAACAGAAACCCTATTATAAACCTAACTCTAACTCAATGACAAGCCTAATCTTCAGAGGAATTAGTTGAGGAGCACTTGTTGCAGTCCTGAGTAAATGTTGCATTACCATGATATCAGTAGTAATTTTGCTTTATAATTTCTAGCAGAGAATTGTAATTACAATCATTTTTTTAAATGATAACATTCAGATATTTACTCAATATTTACTATCACTTGTAAGATGCAACTTTGATTAATTTTTTTTTAAAGATTCATAAAGTTGCAAATACAATCAATTCACAATTGATATTGATATCTACAACCAGTTTTTGTTTTTTAATTGAATTTCAGCGTAGACTTGTAATTACAATCATATTTACAATAATAACTATAATATAATCAATATTTACAATCAGTAGTACTTTTTATTGCATGAATTTTAGCATAATATTCCAAGTTTTCATTGGTGTTTTCATTATTTCTTTGTTTTTCATTTATACACATATATATTTGTAATCAATATTTACAATCAGTGGTACTTTTGATTGCATGAATTCGAGCATAAACTTATTCAAATTTTTTATTGGTGTTTTCATTATTAATTTGTTTTTCATTTATACACATATATTTTTGTGTATATAGAAACATTTGTAATTTGTGTCTTATAAAAGGTACTATAGAAATATTATTATCATAAAAGTACTATTAAAGCAAAATTGTGCAAAACATTGTATTCTGTATGAGAGATAATAATAACAGTTGCGGTAACTATCTCATAAAATGAGTTCGAACAGAATTCAATAAAATGACCACTCAAGTGTCTGTATGTATAAATTTAAAATAAGTGCTAAATGGCTCTGGGAAAAATTGGTATTCGCTGAGAAATGAGCAAAATAAGCATGCCAGAATTCTAATGTCCGGTATTTTTCCAAATATTATTAGTACGTTGTCCCACATATCCTTTTTTGTGTTAGTGATCATCAGGTTTTTCAGTTTTCAGCTAGGATTTCATGATTTCACAAAGATAAGTTTATTTCACTGTTCCAGAACGAGATTTACATGTATGGTAATATTTAACCTTGACTTTAAAGACTTCTCATGAAATAATTGTTTTCTGCAACTTCTTTCTTTTACCTTTAATTTTTCAAACCCAGAATCTATACCTATCCAGGCTAAGGTGAAGTCATGGCAGGTAATAGAACAAAACGGGTTTGTCTTTGTGTGGCACGATGCAGAGGGAAGGGAGCCCTCGTGGTTCCCAGAAAACATCTCAGATTCAGAATGGGGCAAGATGTACCACCATGGGACCACAAAGCATTCCATAGCCGCCCATGTGGAGGTGAGTATTCATGGAAATCTGGGGAGGGTCTACGAGGCCGGGCAGGGTCCATGAGGCCGATTTCTTCATTTTGTGATTTCTTTAATCAAGATGAATTTCTATCAAAATTGAAGACTACAAGCTTAGCCTAGATTAAATGTTAACTGAAATATACCCTAGAACATTTGACTAGGTTGTGGTTAACAATATCTATTTATGAGAAAAAAAATATATGAAAAAAATTGGTCTTGCTGCTGATGCTCGGCCACGTCGACGCTCTTAATTTCATTGTATCTTTTGTGTACGAAGCCAAAAGTCACAGTGTCAGTTTCAGTTAGATGTATCCATTGGTAATATGACTTGAAACTTATAATTATGATTAACTGATAAAATGAGACTGGTCTGTGCATGGTGCCTGTAGATAAATAATATTTGTCCGTTCTACGTAGTGTGTTGATGAAATATGCCATTATTGCTCTTCTAACTGTGACTTTGAGCTAGGTTCTCTATGACCTAGATGCATTGATTCTTAAATTTTTTTGCTTGCAAACAATATAACTTGATCAATGGGTAAACATTTCCTTCAAGCAGCTAGACTGTGGTGAAATAGTAGACCTGGGGCCTGGAACACAAAGCTTAGCAATGATCGTAGAGCATTTTTCTACGATTGATTGCATTGACTACTATGTACAATCAATCGTGAAAATCAAGCATACGATTAATCGCTAACCTTTGTGTTACAGGACCCAGGTCTTCATTTTGACTGATCTGAGCCTGATTCACATTATCATTGTCATATCTGAAAGTAGCATAATCGTTAAATTTACTGTTCAGCTGATCAATGCATAGAGGTCCAAAGTACAGCTAGTCCATACACTGTAAAATGATACAATGACTAGACAAGAATAGGAAAAAATGTTTGGCATTATCTGAGTGTCATTCTCAAAACGTTTTAAGTTTAATCCTCTGTATTCTCAGTTCTGGCACCATGGGGGGGGGGGGGGCTGGGAGGCAGCTGCCTCCTTTGATTAAAAAAATAATAATAACAATGGGAAGAGTACACGTAGAATAATGAATAATTTAAGATAAAAGTTACAGTCATATAGCACATTTTATTAGCATTTCAAGAAAGAAGAGAGGAAGGACTAAAGTGTTGAATAGAGAGTGCTGGAACATGTACCTCCATGGGCTCCATTTTTCTTTTATTAAAGGGATGGTCCAGGCTGGAGATATTTATATCTCAATAAATAGAGTAAAATTCACAGAGCAAAATACTGAAAATTTGATGAAAATCAGATAACAAGTATTAAACAAAGTTATTGAATTTTAAAGATTTGCATTATTCCGGTGAAACAGTGCTAGGCATGTCTTTATGCATATCCCCACTTGTTCTTTTGTATTTTATTATATGAAATTGGGTTTATTCAAATTTTTTTCTACCGAGAACTGAAACAATTGGATTGACAATTGATCAAGTGCATTAGTTATTTATTGTGAAGTTTACAATTCTATGGCCCGTACTCTGAAGTCAGGTTTAACTTAGGCCATGGTCTAACTCTGTGCTAAAATTATGGGAAGCCGAAAGTGTCAAAATTTTTATTGATTTGTATGTTTCTTATGTTTACTGTGCTCTTTCCTGATTTATCGATGGTGGAGACAATCATCTATTTATACTTCCTACACAATTATGAATGATTTGAGAGCCAAAATATTATATCTCTACTGTTTAATGATTTGTGTAACAATTGGCTATTCAAACTTAAACCACAACTTTAAACCGGAGTTTAAGTTAAACCCGACTTCGGAATACTGGCCATTGTAGGCCTATCTCTTATTAATTACTATGTCCAGGGGGTAACCTTATACCTCGGTCACATAATTGTTCTACGGCGGCCGTACGGTGAGTCGAAAACAACCGTTTTAATATTTTTTGTACTAGCTGAATATCGGTGGTTTGAATAAAAATGGATAAAACGGCTGTTTTCGACTCGCTGTACGGCCGCCGTAGAGCAAATGTGACCAAGGTATGAAGAGGAAGTATAATCAGTAAGAGTATTGCCTGTACATAGGCTTGTATCTATAGAAATATATACTTCACTTCATTGTGCTTATTATGGTCCTGCTACAGAGATATTCATGTTTTAAAAGAAAATTTTACTATTATTTGAATCTGTTATTTTTTACAATGTCCAAGGGGTAATCCTAAAAGGACACAAGTCAATCATTTACAATATAATCCAATTTTCATTGTACCTTGGCTTGAGGCCTGTGTTTGCGCAAACTGGTTACAATTAATTGTGCTGTATATGTATATTTAGTGTTCAGAGCACAAACGTCACAGTGTCAGTTTCAGATACAGGTATCGATAGGTAGCATGAATTTAATATGAAACTGATGTTTAAGAGATAATAAAACTGGTCTGTAAGTGATGGGTTTATATGTAAATAATATTTTGCACGTACCTGTACTACGTAGTGTGTTTGTTTAGTGAAATATATGCTAACTATTTGCTCTTTTGACTTGTGTGACCTTGAGCTGTCCTCTATATATGCATTGGAAACAGAATGTTGTGAAACATGCATATCAATGACTCAGATTTTCCACTCAATTTGAGAATTTTAGAGGAAATCAACAAAATGCCAAGTAACTTTCAGTTTTGAAATAATGTGATTGAAAGTGAAGTTGTTTTTCTTGGTACATGTAAACTGTCAATCACTAGCCTAGGACAAACTACACATTAATTATCAAAGATATTTGAAGCAGTTTAAAGTTCAATATAGATAATGAAAACAGTAGCACAGAATTCTGATAAATTTGCAATCGTATCAAAATTGGATACTCTTGCTTCTTTAATCAGGTTTACATATCTCTCATTCACTCTGTACAAGGACTCTCACAGAAAGCGAAATATTAAGAGATTCATAGATAAATATATGGTGTTTTTTATCTCATTTTTCTTATGCTGGGCTCTAAAGTGGGTTATATTAAGACACAAAATAGTAATTATTCAATTTCATTTAAATTTGTCCAGGAAATATTGTTTGTTTATTATTCCTTATATTCTTGTAAATCATATTTATGCATTAATCTTTGGGCTTGAAGATTCCAGCTATTTCTGTGAAGATGTTCGTGTGAGGGCATTTTTGGAGCTATTTAGCAATAGATTTTTTCCTCTTTTTCATAATTATTAAAGTTAACTTTCTGTCCATATTATGTCAATGAGGGGGAAAATAAGAAATTGTGGAATTACAATACATACTTCTAGGCACAGACCTTCTTGTCACAACCACCCACCAGGGGGGGGGGGGATTCTCCCCTGGATGAGTCACCCGTGCGACATAAGTTTTTATATATATTGATATTATTTTATATCTTCCGTATGTCTTTTTTTAATAGGAAATATCAGAGAATGGAGCTGATTGTCAACATTTGTCATTTATCCATGGAGCATTTATGGGCAGTGGGAACGACCTCAGATACATGGGAAGCAAGTAAGTTCAACCGTCTCATTAGTTTTGTCATGAATAAAGAAACTCTAAGAAAGTAAAAAAATATGAACAGTGGCATATTCTGGCAGTTGGTATGTTATACACAAAATACAATGTGTAATATACATGTATGATATGTATTTGTAAAATTATAACTCAGAATAATATATGACACAAAAATTGCATGAGGATGATATTATGAAAATACTTTAAAAACAAATCAAACCTTATATACATGTATGCATGGGATTTCTGTGACCCGGTGTGATAATGTTTATGGAGATAGGCAATGATACATGCAGAAATAGGAGATTTAAGGGGATGAGCATGAGTACTGAGTACAGTACCTGATTGGTGAGGCTTAGTATGTCCATTTCCTGACACATTCTTGTCTGTTCCTTAGGTTGTGGAGCTGGGCTTCTCATTCCTGGGGAGGAACATGGGAACAGGACCCGGACCAGAAGCACATTGGTGTGATGACGGTCTACCACGCTTTTAGCTTGTTTGGGATGCCCATAAAGGTCACCAAGACAGAGAGCAGAGCCAGACAGGTGAGTTTGAGTGAAAAAGATACAGTTGAATTCAATGCAATTCATTTATTTCACATTGCTCTACAAAATACAAAGAAACAAAATAATACCTAAATAAGAATACCAGGAGATTCATAGATCAAGATTGTTCTGTGGAGGGTGTGTGAGGAATAGACAGGAGGAATTTGGCCGGATGAGGCAAATGAATGGATGGGTGGATGGATGGATGGATGAATTAATCAATTATCAAATAAATGAATGATTTAAAAAATATATATTTATTGATAAAGAATAGATGAATAAAGATAATAGGATATAAAAAGATTATTTATTAATTTTGAAAATGTAGAATGAAAAAAATATACAAAAATAGAATAAAAGATCTTGAAATTTTAGTTGATGAAACAACCATATTTTAGGTGAGATGAAATCCATATTTTTTGAGAAATTGATTAATCGACAGTTTAAAGTTATTATTAGCTCAGGTATGGTGCATAAGTCTTGTATTTCTGTACAACTTCATGAGCTTGTCTTTATCACTCTCTCTTTATTTTGCAACCCTTTTATTCAGAATGGACCAGCCCATGTACTCCTCCATTTCTTTCTGCCTATTGGCAGGGCTACTATCGTGATAGGGGTGACACCGATTGAGCCTCTTACTCAACTTGTAACTCAGCATGTATTTGCCTCAAGATTCATACCACGTTGGTTGGCAAAATCCTTCCTTTATGCAGAATATGTCCAGGTATGTTCACTTGGTCTACAGACAGTTGGTGTACTTTGAGACATGCAAATTGCAAAATCTGTTGACATTCTCAGAGGTAAAAATTATTGTGTAAATTGTACATCTTTGCGTTCTGATAAATTTCATGAAAATGTGTAACATTAGGATGAGGATGCCTAAATGATCAGTTTTGCTAATTACACTGAACATGGCAACTTATTTGGTTTTGTGTATACCCCCCCCCCCATGGGTTTGAAAGCTATTGTTATAAGCCACTGAAAATCCTTGCATCCTATTGGCTTAGAGCAAATTTTACATGAATCGCTCTCGACAAGTAAATTGAAGTCTTGTTGTCATATCCATTTTGTTAATGTTTCCATTCTGCAGTTTGAACGCGACATAATGGTGTGGAACTACAAGACCTACCAAAGGAAGCCCATCCTTGTCTCTGAAGATCGACTCATTGCCAAACACCGAAGATGGTACTCGCAGTTCTTCTCAGAGAACAGTCCCCGGTTTGAAGATAAGAAGCCTTCCCTTGATTGGTGATCCGTGCCTGTAATATCTTTGTGCATTAGAAAGCTTTGGTCCTGTTCACAAGCGAGTCTGGGAAACAGGTTTGATGGACATTCCGGTCGAAAAAAAAATCTCATTGTGCTTCTTATATCTATCTTTTGTAAAATACAACAAATAATGGCTTCATGTAAGACCTTCATTGCATGCAGCTACCATTTTTATTACTCTTTTTTTTTTGTATGATGTATTTTTGTGTCATTCCAGCCATCCTTGTCATGTAAAACGTATGGTTCACTGATTTTCTCCTTAATTTGTAAAGGGGAAGGGCTTCGTTGTAAAGCAGTTTTATAACTGAATCGAACTACCCTCCACCTTATTTTATCATTTGTTATAAGTAAAACATGAATAAATAAATAAATGATGATATATGTAAAACTAAGTTCCAAGTATGTTGCATTGAGGGACTCCTAATGAAGACTGGCAGTTATGGCCAGGCTATAGGCAAAGCAAGTTCTGCCTTGATGATGCATGTTTATCTATGCACTAGTCCTTTACCAGTATGCCCTACATTCTAGCCTCCCTGAGACTTGGAATTATCACATGTTTATCAAGAAAAAGGAAAGTTAGATAAGTTCATTCCAATGTAATAATAACTATGACTGTACATTCCTGAATGTATTGATGAAATTGAAATATTTTTTAAGGCAAGCACCATTGTTGCTTATAGAACTACAAGAGTTTTTCAAAATTGTAGTGATGAATGTAATCATGTTATAGTAGATGACATTGAAATGAATGCAAGCCTGCATCAGACATAAGTGCAATATGTTTGCATATGAATGTTTCCTTTACCAACCCCAAATGTATTAAATATTGGGATGATTCGATATTCAAACTATTTTGGAAGTATTATTTTTTTGCCAGTGCCATTAATGCATCTTTGACCTGACCTTATAGTTTCAATTTTTCAGAGTGTGTATTATTGGATGTTAAAGAACTACTTTTGCATTGGCATTCAAGTCACAGCATTGCAGGCCACGTGCTGCGTATCTGGGCTATGTAACACAAAGGTTTGCGATGGATTGCAAATATGAAAGAACCACACTGATTGGTCATGGTCAGTATTTTAAACCAAATGCACATGTAACATTGATATTGATTGGTTGGTTCATTTAGCGATTGATCGCTAATCTTTGTTACAGAGCCCTGTTTCTATTTTTGTCTTGACAGCCTATCACAGAAATTATGTAAGGATATGAATTTTTTAGCAGAAAAACTGTTGAGACTATGATTTGTGACTTTTAATGAAAGTTGGCCTTTGTCCTTTTGGACCAAATGGCGTTGGACCAAGTGGAATTCAGAAGTGTGCATTGTGCAAAGCCTAGATTTTCTATTACACAACGGTAGTAAATGTGTTAAGTGGCAATTAGGCCGAATGCGTTATAAGATCAATTGGTTGGAGACAAAATAGAATTAGATCATATGGAATGAAACTAAACAAGCATTGGACCAACTGGGTTACATTAGACAAAGTGGCAATTTTATCTTTTTATGCATGTAATTCTAGAGTCAAACTGTACATTACCAAAGATTTTTAGATTTAGAACAGGTAAGTGAATCGTTCTTGTTAAATTGTGTGAAAGAATAGTAATCATTGAAGTGCCTTTATATATGAAAATTATTTATTTTAATCTTTAGACAAATATGTTATAATTCGAAATCTAATTAATGTATTCAGAATTTAGTGCAAGAGATTGAAAAATTAGAATAGCATAGAAATCAGCAAATTTAATGCCTATCAAACACAGTATTTAGACATCTGCATTTCTTGTTGCGAAACAAGTATGATTAATAGTTCAGTTTTAGTCTCATTATATCTTTTTTTTTCTTGCAGTTTCTGCATTAGATGTGATTTCAATTGTTGGTGTGCTCAATTTCAGTTAATATTTGATGGCTATGCAATTTAGCTTGAAATAAATGGGTCAATCATGGCTACGTGCAGAACGCAGAGTAGATTGCGTCTTTCCAACTTATGAAAACTAGACACTGATCATTTGTCTCAAGTCTAATCAATGATTTGTAAACTTCTAAAATTTATATTACTATCTTATCATTGGAGTAATGAATTATAACTTCTTTGATTAGCGACAGATATGGAGACTGTGGAGTGCTTCCTGCTCTCCGTACCATTTGGTTATATCTCGGATCTCTCTTACTAGTTATTTATTGAAAGATTCTAGGCGTTGATAGCAGCGAAATATGAAAGTCCATTATTTTAAAGAAACGCCTTGGTTTGTAAAAAGAGATGTTATCAATCTACAACTATGCACCTTTAGACAGTATGAGAGCCAATGGAAAAATAAGGCTTCACACTAGCCGTGTAAGGAAAAATAAATGGTGTTTTGTGAGTGGGAGTTCTTCCCCAATCAGATAATAACGTGGTTTTTGTTTTTACTAATGATATCCCCCAAAAAAACACCTGCAAACTTTTATGCTTCCAAATTATAATTTTTTACAGGGTTTTGGAGGGGTTCCAGTAATACCAGGGCTCTGTAACACAAAGGTTTGCGATGAATTGCAAATATGAAAGAACCGCACTGATTGGTTCCCGGTCAGTATTTTAAAAAGGGTGCGCATGCAACGATGGTCTTGATTGGTCATTGGTATTAAGTGATTGATTGCAAACCTTTGCGTTACAGAGCCCAGGGCCCCGTCTTACAAAGAGATACGATTGATCCAATCAATCGTAACTCTATGGAAATCCGTCAGTGTCATAATTTTTTCTACAGGAAATTTGCAAAATGTCCTTTGTAAACAAAGGAGAACACACTGAACTGTCAAGAAATCAATGAATTTATCGATATACATTCATATCCAGAAAAATTCTGAGCAAACATGCATTGAATATGTTGACTTTGCTGGCTTTCCATAGTTGCGATTGATCGGATCAATTACAACTCTTTGTAAGACGGGCCCCTGTACTTTCGATGCCCCCAAAGGAAATGCCTGCAAACTAGTAGTCACTTTCAATTATGAGAACATATGCAGGCATCAGATCCTACAAAGCATTTCATGGGCCCGATTGTCTGGGAACAATAGTGACTCTGTTATGCTTGTGCATGGGCCCATACATTTTTTGATGCTGGATACACTAGTGTTTTTCAGAAATTTTCAAGAAATAATTCCAAGGTGACATGGATATTTGCAGTCTAGAAGCCAATGTGAGACTAGAATGTGCATCCTTACACACTTCTAACAGTCCTATGCCTGACATAAAGAACTGTTGTAATTTGTTTTCAAACCCTAAACCATAAAGAACTCTGAAAAAGGACCTGGCATTTTCAAAAGAACATAGTAGTTTGCAGGCATTTTCTCTGAATGGTATTAATACGAGTACTTTGCTTGTGCAAAAGGTGATATTATTTTTATTGCACAGGTGTGAAAGCTTCTTCTGTAGAGGACTTGGGAATAGTCCTGTGCGTTACCAGACTCTCAGTGGTGCTTTGTTTGTTTACCTCTCAATATCTGGGTTACCAATTTTAGTAATGACATTCATTTGGGTAGATAACCTTATCTCTTGAGTAGGCTTAGTAAATGAGTCTACTATGATAAAAGCCTAAGGTGTGTATCTGGGAATATGAAAATGAAAGAGAATACTTATAATTATGTTTCTGTAGATAGATTACGTGCAATGTTTCATGTGAGCCAATTTGATGGATCGTTTTTTAATTGAAAGTAAACATTGATATGCTTCCAAGCCTGCATTCAATCAACACTTCTTTGATCTGAGAAATGCAGTTTAATACCAGTTTCGCAGTTTCAAACCACAGTTGCATTCAAGAAATCTTTTTATATTCAAATCAAAGACTAGATGTCTTTCAAAACACAAACATAAAACAAAAGAAAATGATGCAATGGAAAGGCAATTCGGCAGCAATTAAATGCCAGGAGATCTTTATCATTATTCCTAGACGGGCGTGATTTCCGTTCTAATATGTGTCGCATATACATGCCAATCTGTGATTTGCAGTGAAAAGAGGGACAAACAGTGCTGCTGAAGTATTAATCGTGTTATGTGTTTCTGCTTTGACTTATGATTGACGTTTGTGAATTTAGCTTTAAAAAATTGATAAAAGGCAATCAAAATGAACAACTGTGTCCCAATGAGCTCTTGTGTTCCTTTTCATTTGATCAATTCTGCATAGGCAAAACACACACTTTTTTCAGAAGATTATAAGCAATGCATCATACTTCTCTAAGATGTTTGAAAACATATGGGGAAGTTTGAGACATATATGTTAAAATGATTGTTTGAAGGTTTGTTGTATTATCATGTCCATTTGGTAAATTAAGGCATAATCCAATTAGAACAAGTGGAACCTCCTTGCTCAAACCATGGTCTGTATCACCTATCATGATATAATTATTTACTTTGCGGTTTGGCTGGTCAGCTATCATTCTACCCATAATACTTTGGACTTTTTTTGGTGCCATATCAAATAGATTATACATTTTGTGCCATACATGAATAAGTACACGTAAGCTATCTACAGACCATGAATTATCTGGCTTCCAGACGATATTTACAGATTAGATTTCAGATTATTTGGCATGGAGTTATACAAACTCCATGATTTCAGTACTCGACTGGTACAATATTTATAGAATCATTTTCTCATGCACTGTCTATTTAGCACTTGTCACCCCCATGTTCCCTTTTAATCAATCTAGCTGTCTTGTTTTATTGGATGTGTGAACAATTAAATATGGGAACTATGTGATTTGTGTCATTGGAAAAAAAATAGATCAATAAAATAATATAAGATTTGTATAGCGCACATATCCGCCTTGCTTGGTGCTCAAGGCACTCCTGTATTACCCCAGCTAAGCTAGTCTACCGATTCCGGTGCACACAGCTTTTTGAGGAATTACTTCCTACTGGTTCCCATTTACTTCACCTGGGTTGATTGCAGAACAATGTGTGTAAATTTCTTGCTGAAGGAGACATCAAGAAAATATTTATGATTTTCAAGGATTTATTCAGTTTGTGATTTTATTTACCTTTTTATTGACTTTAAAACTTATAATTTCAGACAATATCATGGGATTTAACCTGTATAGATCAAATACAAAATTTTGTTCTTTCGAAAGATTAGTACAATCCAGTTTCTGAATTGAATTGATTTGTCTTCAAAGCACTTTGCTCGGAAACTATCAAATGGACTGCGGCACATCAGGGGCCTTGGAGTGAGTTTTAAAGAGGGGTGCTGGTTTTTTATTAAGCACCCCCCACCACCACCACCAAAAAGAGGGTTTTCACACCCAAATGAAGGAGATTGGGGCCAGATCTCTACATTTTACCTGGGGGGTACTTAGATTTGGTTTGGATGGGGGTGTGCAGCTGAAAGTTCAAAACCCAAACCCATATTTACGGGTCATTTTGGCTAAAAAGGTACCCTTTAGTAAGGATTTATTTAAATTTGACAAGCAAAAAAAAGGTTACCCAAAATTGGGAATATGGACCCATGTTTAAGGCCAGTATCTAAAAATTGGGGCCATGTTTAGGGATTTTCCAGCATAAAACCATACCCCATGTTTAGGGATTTCTTCTAAAAAAAGCGACCCATTCTGGCGGCACATCCCCGTATGCCTTATTTCGTGAGTACCCCCCCCCCCCGGATATTTTAGCATACCAACCTAATTTCTAGGGGATGCTGTGTATGGTGTAACAACATATGTAGCACCCCCAGTGCATTTTAATACTTCCCAGGGCCACGTATAGCACATCCTTTTCATGAAGGTTCACTCACTTCTCCCATTGGTATTTTTATTATTTCCCCTTAATTTACAAGTGTAAATGTTATTTTATGAGGAAACTATTTCAATCAAATATATTTTTGATTTTGATAAATTTTGGAGCTGTTGAACTTGCAAGTGACTTATTTATTTATTTCCACATAAAAAAACAAATTATGATACATGTTATAACAATCAATATACGAAGTGGGGAGGTCACTAAAAGCTAAGATGCTTGTCAAGAGAGACTCCTGTTAAATGAAAAAAAAAACATTGCTCTTTGTAATATAAATGGTACACATCAAATTGTACAAATCATCATCTAACAAAAACAAAGAAGAAAAAAATGAGGTTTAAGGAAGAGGGGTAGTACAAGTAAATATGTGAATTATAAGTTAGAAATTACATTACATTTTATCTAACAGATACTTTTTATATTTTCTCATAAATTGGTTTAAAGATTTGCTACTGATTATGCAATCTATGGACTTGATTTTCATCTTTTGTAAATATTTCAAAACCTTGTTAAGTTGTTTGAAATTTTTCCTAATTTCTTGTTGAGATAATAGAAAAGTTTTTGCACATATTTTCTCTAATTATATGAGTGATTTTTATCTGTATAATCATAGATTTTTTACAATGCAATGTAATTGGTAATCGTGTTTGGCTGTAGTAGCTGGCAGATGAGTTGTTAGAAAGAGACAATTTTGTACTTAGTCAGTAGTTAGTAAACTACATGATTTGATAATGTTTAGCTATATATTTTATTACTAGGAACAATCTATTCCATTTAATTTGTGTAGTGCAATCATTTTTTTTTTTTTTTATTTCATGTGATGAAATGTCAGACATTTTCTCTTTTGGTCTATTTCATTTTGGTATAATTATCCAACAATGCTCCTGTACCATTTCTTGTCTTTCTCATACAACATTATTGAGATATAATGGGGAAAAATTAATGTACCAGTTAACATTTTTGAGTCAAAGTGATGTTAAAAGCTATTTATTCAGAAAATGTTTTTAAGGTCCTGGATGGAGAGAAATGATCATAATTTTTATTGTATGATAAAAACCATGTTTGATTTGTTATTCAATGGATGGAGAGAAATGATCATAATCTGTATTTTATGATAAAAATCATGTTTGATTTGTTATTCACTTTCTATGGAATTCTATTTTTCATTCTGTCGTTTGCAGTTGAATAAATTTTCTACTAACATAACTATAATGACCTGCGTGTACTTAGCAAAATGACACAGTCAATATTTTTATGGATTGCAAATATGTATTATAGGTCATTAATTTATTTTCAGATCCCTACAGGAGTGGAAAACAAATTTTGTTGTATTTATTTGTAGATTTGTGTGATTAAAATTTTGAAGTGAACTCATCAAACTTCATGAATTTAGATTAGAAAGGTGTGTCCATTGTTGGGATGTATTGCTCACCACTTTGTAGCTTATGTACTATTTCACAGGAAGGGGGCGGGGGTGATGGTATGCATCTAACTTACATTCTAATAAGGATTAATGTTACTTAAAGGTCAAGTCCACCCCAGAAAAAAATTGATTTGAATAAATAGAGGAAAATCAAACAAACACAACACTGAAAGTTTCATCAAAATCAGATGTAAAATAAGAAAGTTATGTTTTAAAGTTTCGCTCATTTTTCACAAAACAGCTATGTGCATAATTTAGTCACATGCAAATGAGAGAATTTATGATATCCCTCAATCACTATTTACTTTATCTCTTTATTGTTTGAATTATACAATATTTCAATTTCTATTTGACAATAGGGACTAACTTGACTGAACCTTAAAACGTTAAACAATGGTAGTTCCACATGTTCAGGGAGAAATTAAACTTTGTTTCACAGGACAATAAGGAGAAAATCAGAATATTTCATATTTTTTAAAATAAAATACAAAAGAAATAGTGAGTGAGTGATGTGATCAGTTCCTTCATTTGCATACCAACCGGGATGTACATATAACTATATTGTGAAATTAAGCGAAACTTAAAATGTCATAACTTTCTTATTTTACATCCGATTTTGATAAAATTTCCAGTGTTATGCTTGTTTGATTTTTCTCTTTTTATTCAAATCAACTTTTTGTTTGGGTGGACTTGTCCTTTAAATAAGAGTAGAAAAATTAAAAGATTATATAAGTTTGACAAAAGTTCACAGAAGAATAAGATAGCTATAGGATTCTCAAGGTTCTAATTTGTGACGTCATAATGAGAGCAGTTTCCCCATATATCATGTAATTACAAATTCTATAAAGTACATTTTTTTTATGGATGAATACAAGTATTTTTCATACAGAAGAAGGCATATGAAATGATGATAAAAATAAAATCACCGTAAGTTTTTGAAAAAAATTGCATTTTGGGGAATTTATATCACACAACATATCAAGGAGCTGCTCGTCTGTGACGTCACAAAATTCCAAAAAATAAACATTCATAACTTTCATTATTTGGCGGATTTTCATTAAACCCTCCCCAATATTTTTCTTCACTTTTTCTGCTTTTATCAAAACCACTTTATTATCAGGGAGAACGTCTCCTTTAAGCTCCGTTCCAATTGGGATTAAAATATATTTTACTGAAGCACTGAATTGATCCCCATAAGCACAATACTTACATTCTAGAAGAATGTATAATTGTATAATTTTTTTTCATAATCATCATTTTATGCAAGTATACCTGAAAGAAATCGATTCTGATGAAGGTTAAACATTTTAATTTCCCCTTGCCACATGTGAAATGTTTGTTAAAATAAATTCAAAATGGACGAAACTGCAACCCATGCACTCCGTACCATACAACCGCACTGCTGCTTTTCTGAGAAATCACATAAAAATAATTTCAAACTCCCTGTCGGATTGCAGGAAGGATGTTGAAGGAAATAATGGGAAAGGAGCCAAAAAAAAATTTTTTTCTTCTATGATTGCAGTTCTGTAGCCTATCCAAGTCTGACAAAAAAAACTTGTGCTTTTGAACCAGAAGCTCATTCAAGAAAATTCCCACTTTTTTTTACTTCTAATATAGGCTATAGTCTTACCTCAAATTACATGTAGTACTACCCCGAAGCCAGTTCATTGGTATAAGTAGAGAAAAAAAGACCAATCGTGATCACGCTGAAAATCTTATTGGAATCCAATGTAAAATTTCAAAGAAAGTTATAGTTTTGCTTTATTTCACAAAACGGCTGCATGCACCAAACGGGTGAAATGCTATTGACAGTTAATGATGTCAAATTCACATTTTTAAAAGGGATACTCCGGGCTGAAAATATTTATATTTAAATAAATAGAGTAAAATTCACAGAGCAAAATGCTGAAAATTTCATCAAAATCTGACACCAAGTTACGAAGTTATTGAATTTTAAAGATTTGCATTATTTCGGTGAAACAGTTCTCGGGACGTCTTCATGAATATGTATTAGATGGGTTGATGATGTCACATCCCCACTTTCCTTTTTCTTATGTTATTTCATGAAATCATAATTGTTTCAGTTTTTCATAAATGTGCAAATGATGTGTCTCCATTATGATGAAACCTAATTTCATATTATAAAATACAAAAGAACAAGTGGGGATATGACATCAGCCTACCTAATGAATATTCATGAGGACATGCCTATAACTGTTTCTTACATTCGATTTTGATGATATTTACAGTGTCGGGGTTATTCGATTTTCGTTTAAATTATTATTATTATTTTTTTTAGGGGGGTGCCACTGGGCTGTGATACATCTCTTTTTTCAAAAAATTAAATTTAGTCAGAGGAACAACGTGCAGACATACATACACACACCCACCCACTGACACATACAAAACTTGCTGTCATAAATGGTTATATAACGGTACATAACTTAAGAATGACAAAATCCTTTATACATATTTATATGCATAATAATGACCTGAATGATGTACATAATTATTTCTTGTGATATGAATCACTAGGAATTTTATATGAGACCCCCCCCCCTCCCCTTCATAATACACAACTGTCACGTCACTGTATACTATGCCTCATTCTCATATATATTTCCCGGGAATATTTCCTTTGAGGGAACATTTTCTTTCTTTCTAGAATTAAATTAAACTGTTTGTTTCTTTAAAGGATTTGATGTATTTTGTTTGTTTTTGTGTATTGTGGTCTCATGAGTGTAAAAGTGTAAAATAAAAGGTAGATGAAGGGGAATGTGATGGGGGAAGGGAGAGAGAGAGAGAGGGAGAATGTATAGAGGAAATCCCACATCTTAAGGGAGAAAAGTGAGTGTGGGTTAACGCGCGTGGGTAGGGTATGTGGTTGGATGAGGATATAGGCTATGCGTATATCATTGTGTGTGAGTATGTTGAAGACTGGATGTATGAGGTGGTTGAAAGTGGAACGTTTGGTATTTAGGGGTAGCAGGGTGTTAAAGGTCAAGTCCTCCCCAGGAAAATGCTGACTTGAATAATGTCCATCACTCACTATTTCTTTTGTTTTTTATTGTTTGAATTATACAATACTTTATAGAATTATACAATTTTTTTAAATAGATTTGACAATAAGGACCAACTTGACTGAACCATATATTATTAAAGGAGAATGAAACCCTTGAAACCAGCTGAATCCATATCAAAGAGAAAAATCAAAGAAACATATTGTTGAAAGTTTGAGGAAGATTGAATGAATAATAAAAAAAGTTATGAGCATTTGAATATTGAGATCACTAATGCCATGTAGATCCTCCCATTGGCAATGCGACCAAGATCTGTGATGTCACACACGTACAACTCCCTCATTACTTTAGTACTTATTTCACTTATATTCTCACTTTTATAGAGTCTATCACAGGGTGGGGTGTTCCCTTTATGAGAGGACAAGTACAGAGGTTTCACAACATTATATCATTGATGAATTGTTTGTCATATGATTAGAATGAGCAAAAAGTGATGTTTTGGGGTATATTTTCAGTGTCCAAAAGGGGAGAGTTGTTCATCTGTGACATCATAGATCTTGGTCGCATTGCCAATGGGAGGATCTCCATAGCATTAGTGATCTCGACATTCAAATGCTCATAACTCTTCTATTGCTAGTCCTATTTTACTCAAACTTTTGTTGATCTTATTCTTTGATTTTTCTGCTTTCACAAAAGCTAACTTGCTCCAAGAGCTTCATTCTCCTTTAAACAATTCTAATTCCACATGTTCAGGGAGGAATTAATCGTTGTATCACTTGACAATTAGGAGAAAATTTGAATATTTCATATATCATATAATAAAATACAAAAGAAATAGTGAGTGGATGACATCATAGTCTCCTCAATTGTATACCAGCCATGATGTGTATATAACTGTTTTGTGAAATTAAGCGAAACTTTAAAATGTCATAACTTTCTTATTTTACATCCGAATTTGATGAAATTTTCAGTGTTATGCTTGTTGGATTTTTCTCTTTTTATTCAAATCAACTTTTTGTTGGGGTGGATTTGTCCTTTAAATGTTTGATAAATATGAGGAGTCTATTTTGGGAAGGGGGTTAAGAGCAGTGGATAGAAGATGAGAGGGAGGGACTGGGGTTCGTGTCTTTCGTACCCCTTTCGTGTCTTTAGAGCATTCGAGATCAAATTCGCAATTGACAAGGAAGAACTTGAGGTTTAAATAGTTGAAAGTGCTATAAAAAAACTGGTGTAAAATAAGACAGGTACGGCGTTTTTAGTTGTGCTTAAAATTTAACGAAACCGCTTACATTCACAATACAGTAAGGCTGGTACGCAATTTCTGGAATGATGCATAAAAGGTAGCAATTGCTTTTTGCTAGGCTTTTTGCTTGGCTTGTGCTATCTTCTTGCATGAAAATGAGCAATTTCTTGTGAGCAAATGCTATTGCTAAGCTCAAGCATTCTTTTCTGAAGGCGATAAAATGATTAAAGCACAAGAAAAGTGTAAGGCATGTACGAAATAAAGCAATATTGCAAAGGCTTGATCTTTTAATTGCTTGCATGGCCAGCAATTGCTTTTGCTTGAAGCAATTAATTGCTTGCAAGCATTTGGTACTTTATGCATCTCACCCATTGAGACACAGTCTTACTCCGAACTGGTCTATAATACTTTTTAACTTACCGACGGATCGTGGCCCTGCACCAACATATACATCTGTATATATATATTTCAATAAGCTTCACGGTTTAGTGGTTTCATTGAACATGTTGAAAGACAAATATTTCCGTCGAGCAAGGTGAAATGCTCAAAAGGAATCAGGTGTAATGAATGAATATACAGGGCTGAGTGTGCCTTTGAACTGGCAGAAAGCAAAATAAGGCACTTCACCCCCGGCTATGATATGCATTGTAGACATACAAACTGTAAATTTGTGTTATGCAAAAGTGTTATACCGAGCAGGGAATTGGCAGAATAACATGCATGTATTAATTTTCAGATTTGAAAATGTGATATTGTGGTGATCAGTTGGTGCACTGGGTGAGTATAATCTTTCAAAATCTATATTATAAACTTCGTTTCCCAGGACCAAAATCCAGTTAAAACCAATTAGGGCAAAACCAATTGAAACCAGTTGGCCAACTGGTTTCAATAGGGAAATTGGAACAACTGGTTCCAATTGAAAACCAGTTGCCAATTGGTTCCAGTTAAAAACCAATTGAAAACCAGTTGCCAATTGGTTCCAGTTAAAACCAATTGGGCAACTGGAACCAGTTGGCAATTGTTGTCAATTGGTTCCAGTTGTTCCAATTTCCCTATTAAAACCAATTGAATCCAATTGGAGGCAACTGGTTTCAATTGGTTCCAGTTGAAACCAATTGGAGGCAACTGGTTTCAACTGGAACCAGTTGAAACCAATTGGTTTCCAACTGGATCCAATTGGAACTTCCAGTTGGAACGAACTTAATTAGTTACAAATTAATTAGCATTTGCAGTAACTATTTCTCATGCCAACACAGAAGCAGTGTTATATGTCTATTAATACCAATGTAAAGGGCATTGATAAAATACAGACTTTCATGTATATATATTTATATGGAAGATCTTCAAATATATGTACTTTTATTTGATGTAATTTGGTAACAGTTAGTGGTGTACTAATTATCCTTTAATCTGTTTTAATTATAATCTATAACATTTATGAACATGGTTTTCACTGCTAAGTATTCTAAATACTAATCTTTAAAAAGTGTGGTACTTGAAATTGTAAAGAATTAAATAGATACATTGTTAATGATGATTAATCTCATAAAACATTAATCTGTGCACACTGGCAAATAATATGCAAATTAACTGGTTTCAATTGGATCCAGTTGGGTAACTGGAAAATTTCCAATTGGAAACCAATTGGAAATAATTTCCAGTTACCCAACTGGTTCCAATTAGAATTCATTTCCAGTTACCCATCTTTCCAGTTAGAAGTCATCTCAGTTACCCAATTGGTACCAGTTAGGATTTCCAGTTACACAACTGAATGGTTCAAGTTAGGATTTCCAGTTACCCAACTGGTTCCAGTTAGAAATCATTTCCAGTTGGAAGTCATTTCCAGTTACCCAACTGGTTCCAGTTAGGATTTCCAGTTGCCCAACTGGTTCCAGTTAGAAATCATTTCCAATTGGAAGTCATTTCCAGTTACCCAACTGGTTCCAGTTAGGATTTCCAGTTGCCCAACTGGTTCCAGTTGGGATTTCCAGTTACTCAACTGGTTCCATGCAGTAAGAAATCATTTCCAATTGGAAGTCATTTCCAGTTACCCAACTGGTTCCAGTTAGGATTTCCAGTTGCCCAACTGGTTCCAGTTGGGATTTCCAGTTACTCAACTGGTTCCAGTTAGAAATCATTTCCAGTTGGAAGTCATTTCCAGTTACCCAACTGGTTCCAGTTAGGATTTCCAGTTGCCCAACTGGTTCCAGTTAGAAATCATTTCCAATTGGAAGTCATTTCCAGTTACCCAACTGGTTCCAGTTAGGATTTCCAGTTGCCCAACTGGTTCCAGTTGGGATTTCCAGTTACTCAACTGGTTCCAGTAAGAAATCATTTCCAATTGGAAGTCATTTCCAGTTACCCAACTGGTTCCAGTTAGGATTTCCAGTTGCCCAACTGGTTCCAGTTGGGATTTCCAGTTACTCAACTGGTTCCAGTTAGAAATCATTCCCAATTGGAAGTCATTTCCAGTTACCCAACTGGTTCCAGTTAGGATTTCCAGTTGCCCAACTGGTTTCAATTGGTTTCAACTGGAAATTGTTAAATTCCAGTTAAAACCAATTGAAACCAGTTGAAACCAATTGAAACCAATTGAAACCAGTTGGAAATCCAACTGGTTTCAATTGGATTTTGGTCCTGGGTTAGCTCACACTTATTATTTAAACTGCAGTGTGTACGTTTCGTGTGGGTAATAATCTCGACAGATTTCATATATAGGTCGACACGGAATGGGGAAGCTGAATTAGATGAATAAGTAAATTAGCTGACTTTATAGTTGAGTCATTAAAGGGGAAGTTCACCCTGACAAGAAGTTTAATGTAGATATAGCAGAAAAAATAATAGAAGTAATTGCCGAAGGTTTGAAGTTATCAGAATATTAACCATTTGATTTGTGACGTCATATGCGAGCAGCTTTCCTACATATCGTATGGTTAAAAAAATCAATGAAATTTCTTTTTCTCAGAAATTTGAAAATGGTTATTTACTGTACCTTCAGTATATCAATAGACAAATCATTTCACATCCGTTCCTAAAAAGAAAACAAAAATAAGTCATCACAAACCATTAAAATAGATTTTTTTGCATTTGATATTACATAACGTATGGGGCAGCTGTCGATCGTTTTATGACGTCACAAATCCAAAAATTAAAATTCTAATAACTTTCTTAATCTATAATGGATTTTCCTCAAACCTTCACCAATATTTTTCTTCTTTTTTTACATTTTTGTCATGGCGGACTTCCCCTTTAATACGGGAAGTTGATATTCTATTTTTGGAACTGATGTGATGTTTTCTTATCATCTACTTTATATCGGCCCACGTAAGTTTATTCCGAAATTTACTGATGCGATACTGGAACGGATGATTGATTGACCAGTTTCGTAATATATATATATATATATATATATAATACTAAATAGGTTCATTATTGCGGACTGAAATAATCGCTATTTATAGAGGGTATTCATTTGTCTCGCAATCTACTATGGTCAACAAGGAAATTCGTGATCACTCTCGCAAAAAGTGTTCACTAGCCTATATATATGATTTAAAATAATATTCATTATTCAAGTCTTTTATGACGTGTATAGATGATCATGACCTGATGACGACGTCACTCGCAGTCACAATCAGATTCATGAAATATGATTAAAATAACAGGAACAATATCGATTAGTTGACACGTTTATACCATTACAACAGAAGATCTAAAACATTCAACAGGTATAATAAAGACTGTGTTTTACGGCATGTAACTACAATATCTGAACCCGTGTTTTTGTTTTATTTTTTTCATTTATTTATTTATCTATTTATTTATTTATTTTATCATTATCATATTTTTGGGAGGGGGGGGGCTCCTCACACTGTTTTCCAGGTACACCACTTAAGGAAAAGCCAATAAGCTTTTGAGGGAAATCTGGCATGGGATAATATCATTATTTCCAGAGCTTACTTTGACAGACAACAATCAGAATTACACATCTACTCAAAGAATAGACCTTTACAAAATAACTATAAATGTGTAAATGGCCGTACCCAGCGGGTGCAGGGGCAGTTGCCTCCCCCCCCCCCCCGAAATTTTGAAAACTTACACTTTTTACTGAAATTTTTCACAAAATTCACCAAAAGTATGCACGAAATCCTTCAATTTCACTTTATAAAATGGAAAGCGGCCCAATTAATGACAAGCTTAGTCGCTTTGCTCCATCGCTTTTGAGTTTTTTTTGTTGTTGCTGTTGAAAAGTTTATGCGTCCTGCCCCACCCCAGCATAGAAATTTCTGCGTACGTCCATGCATGTGTAAACCTACATACTGAGATTATCATCTTGATTCTAAAGCCAAACAGGTCTACACAATCATTAATTTATTTGAAAATAATAAGGCAATTGAATGCATTATAAGTAACGTATACATGTAGGATGTATGTTGACCCCCACCCCCCCCCCCCCCCCACCTTTAAAAAGAGAGCAGATATCGTTCCTGTTCCACTAAAAACGTGAGAAATTTACGTCCTGGCTTATTTCCCTCTTATATTTATGACTGCCAAAAATATTGTCCAAATTTGAGATATCAATCACTGCCACAGTGATTGATATCTCAAATTTGGACAATAAATCGGGATGCAATATTCTTTATTGTTTGAAATCATTTCACTTTTTGGCTCAGTGAAGACATGACGGCTTGTATATAGCCGTCGGAAGCAGAGTGACGAATGTCGATAGATAGGTACAGACAAGTAACGTTGTTCTGTGAATTTCTTTCTATCCAAATAAATTATTTATTTAGTTCTACAATTTCTTGGACTTAAATAATTCTCCCCCTTTCCAGTCCTATTTTCTCCCAATTATATTGCCTGAAAAATGATGATATCCCAAAGCAATAATAAGCTTTGATCGTTTGCAATATTCCCCCGTTGGCTTTCGCTCATCGTTGTTTTCCCCTCTGTTTGAGAGATAATACCAGAGGGAAAATAAACTTTCATCAGTCGATCAAATATCCAATCAATATGAATAAATAATGATGGCAATGGGGTCCGGACGCTGCATTCATTTTGTATCAGAGTTTCTAGAGGAAAAGTGTGAATATAGGACACTTCTATTATCAGAACTAAATTGTGCAGTCTTTTCACTTCCGTCGCTTCGTAAATTTTTGGATATTTGTCTAATTTCCTTCACAAGATTCTCCGCTAGACCAGATTTCTGCACTCAATTTTCAAACCATTCAGAATGACTGGATTTACAAAGAGAAGCTTCTCTATTTTTTTATTTATCTAAAATAACTGAATTCTATCGGCGCAATCATCTCATTAAGATGCTCAACTTTGGTTATTTTATCATCAGGATATTCAAATAATCTAAAATTATAACCAAAATACTAGTCAGCAAACCATTGACCCTATCTGTCAACAACTCTGTGTAATACAAAAACAGTTATTACATGTACAACCGGTCTTACAATCTCAACAGATCGAGAGTGACTACGGAGTGATGCGCCCTATCAGAGGGACGGAAGAGAGGCAAAAGATGGGGAAAATGTAACAGTGAAACGTTTTCAGAGCATGTACTGGCGGATTTCAAATCATGGAGATTTACCGAGTATGATTGGTGTCCAGGCATCGAGAACCATGTCTAAGCCAGCTTCATCGACGTCGGCTGTCCTCATAACTTTCTCCTTATTCTTGATTGGTTATATTCATTGTTTCCCGGTAAGTATATAAAGGGCAAATGGATTGTAGTGTCTTGTCCTCTCTCTTGTCTGTCGTCTTCTTTCTGGTCTTCTACTGTCGGGTATGACGATAATAATGATGATGGCGATGGTGATGATGGTGACGGATGATGATGATGATGATGATAACGTTGATGATACAATGGTGTTGATACTGATAATATTGTAAGATGGACACAGAATAAGATAATGATGATATACTGAGCTGTCGTTTTTTGTTGTTGCTGGTTGATGATGACGATTGTGCGACAATGCTGACGAAAATTATATGGAAAATCTCTAATTCGAACCTCTATCTTATTTAGCATGTTCTGTCGATGAAAAGGGGACAATCCAACTCTATGAAAAACAAAGCCAAATACAAGATACCTCCTCCTATTACGGGTAACGTATTTCAATTCAATTCAATTCAATTCATTCATTTTTGTGTATTTAGTCCCCACCAAAAAAATAAAATAAATAAAATAAAATAAAACAAAATAAAATAACATATAATAGAATTGAATTAAATTAAATTAAAATAAAATAAAATACAATAAATTTAAATAAAATAAATTAAAATAAAATGAAATGAAATAAAATAAAATAAAATAAAACAAAATAAAATAAAATAAATAAATAAAAAAATAAAAAAAAGCAAATTCCCAAGATGCATCTTGTCATATTTCCGGACCATTCCTATTTCCTTTTAACCAAAACCTTCGCCTTCCTAAAGGAGCCTGACCTTTGTAATCGAAATATAATGCTGTAATAAAGTAGACTTTTGAAAATGGCAAAGAATAAGAAAATTTGAAAGAAAATAAGAAAATTTGTGTTGAAAAATAAGATCACTGTAAGTTGCCACTTAAAATGGATTTAAAATCTAATTCAGATTTATTGATCCCCAACATGAAAAAGTGCAGAGAGATGATTTTACGAACAATATAGTCACTATTAAAACTTAAGTTATATAGGGTGGTAGTGTTTTCGTTCCAAATTCTAATTCATTCCATGTATTCTCTTGATGTTTTGATTGCCCTGAAGGTGAGATTATAGCGCCTCGCGTGGTCGAACTAATGCTGGTCCTACATCACGATCTATCCCGTTACCATGGAGACGACACGATAAACTACATCACACATATTTCAAATCAGGTTAGTTAGAAAGATCACACTGATATGCAAACATCAGCAGTCTTCCTGAAGTCATTAAAAAAAGATTTAATGTATGAAACACCTAAACACTTATTTTCAATTCTTTTTAATTTTATTTCATAATTCTTGAATAGTGCCTTAAGTTTTTCATATTACTATCATTATTTTGTTATTATTAGTAGTATTATCATTTTTATTATTATTATTATTAGTAGTAGTAGTAGTAGTAGTAGTAGTAGTAGTAGTATCATCAAGCCGCCCCCTCCAGACACTCTGAGACGATAAAATTGTATATAGTTTTTGTTCAGTGATTATTATCAACTTCACATGTTGACGGGTGTCATGTTTTCACACTATTTATCTAGAATAGATATGCACTTAACCTAATACAGTTCTATTTCCTATAAGGCATCGCGAATAGTCATAATTCAGTTTGGCCATTGACCAGGTATTTCATCTTCCCATATGATTGAACATTTGAACTAGACTAATTATGCACTATCTCGTCTGGTAGTAAAGCAATGTTGTTTTCATGGTAACAAGAATAACCACAACGGGATAGGGGAGAGTGGGGTAAATAAGGCCATCTTTTTCTATAATTCCAATAATATATTTTTAATGTAAAGCAGTAGAAACATGATTAGATGTCTATTACAAGATCTATAGTAGACCAACATTATCCATGAAAAATCAGCCTAATTTGCATATTAACGAACCATAAATATATTTGTCGGGTGGCCTTATTCGCCCCACAGAAATGGGGCAAATGAGGCCGCCTGATAAAAACCTATTTTATGTTGCTGTATTTGAAGTAAAAAATAGTTCAGTTGGTTTGATGTCATCACTAAACACTTACTAGTAACAATCATAATATTAAAATTTAGTTATTTACCAAAACTCCCCCATGTTAGGATCTATTTATTAATCCTATCCAATATTGTGGAAAAAAGGGTTCTCGGATTGTGTTCTCTACTGTCACAATTGTGTATCTACGTGTTTTGTTGGTAGTAGACACATTATAATGATTAAGTGTGGTGATGTCTCCACTGAATTTTAAAGTTTTAACAGATATAACCATGGAGTTTTAATTATGTACTAATCCGGGTGGCCTCTTTTGCCCCATCGGACATGTTGAGTTTATAGGCATCCAGTCAGAAAAAAGAGGGAAAACGGTGAAATTTACTTCAGTTCTGACATGCACAATAATATCTTACACAAGTAAACTAAGATAAAAGTTAATACACATTACTGGGTAAATAAACAAACAAATGAATTAATAGATAGATAGATAGATAGATAGATAGATAGATAGATAGATAGATAGATAGATAGATAGATGGATGGATGGATGGATGGATGGATGGATGGATGGATGGATGGATGGATGGATGGATGGATGGATGGATGGATGAATAAATAAAATAAGGGAAGTGCATAATGTGGTATGTTTGCTTCCAAAGAGAACCTCTGATTAATATAAGTAAAGTAAAAATGTATCTATTGTGATTACTAAACAATCAATTAAAATTAGCAGGGTACTAATTACGGGCGAGACACAGACCCTCGGACTTGAGCGTTTTGTTTCATAATTCGAATAATGAATTGTTAAATAAATTGACTTTAAACATGTGATATTTGCAAAGAGGTTAAAACAATAACTTCTGCTGATCTCTCCCTTGTATGCTCTCATGTAGGCAGCTGATCTATGGAATGACGTAACAAGACTTGGTGTGAAAATTGAAATTAGGATTACAAAGACTATCCTACTTAAGGATGAGAAGGTAATTCTTTTTTCTCCTTCTTCTTCTTCTTCTTCTTAATGTTCTTGTTCTTCTTTTTCATTTTGTTGATAATGTCATTTAACAGGGTTTTTTTTAAATATATTTTTAAGTTTGTTCACACTCCGTCTGTCCATATCTAGAACTGAATGCCGCAGTTTATTAAAATAGTTTTTTAATCAAGTACTGGTAAATAAATCAAATAAAAAATACAAACATATATTTTCGTCGTAAAACACCTATCAACAAATTTAAACAAGAACAACATGATTTAAAAATAGTCCATTGCCTTTTTTTTGGGGGGGGGGTTGACATACTCAACAAAAGATGAGTGTGTCGACTAGGAAAGGCAACGGACATGGTCACCCCACCCCACCATACAGTCACTTTTGTCATTAAGATAAAGTGCCAGTCTCCTCTCCTTCAAGTCGGTCATTTTCACATGTAGGCTATATCATTCATATCATGTTACATTCATTCACTGTCCTTTATGCTTTTCACCTAAAATTGCATGAGCTTTTTACGTTTTTACTGTTTTTTACTACGTCATTTCTTGTAGCAATACAATCTTGTAAACATGAATTTTCCATCTGCGACTGTTCGTTTTCATGCGAGACAGGTGTAGGATAGTTATTTTGTCATTTTCCTTTTCTGTTTATTTCCTTTTTTACCCCGAACTTGACTTATAATTTTACACCTTACACAGTTAAATAAACATGTTTGATAATCAATAAAGACCATTTTTAAATATAATTGAATTGACAGGAATCGTTATTACCCATCGAAGCCGATGCAAATCATCTTCTCAGAAAGTTTTGCAAGGATTGGCAGAATGATAGGAGGTACCGATATGGAGAGGAGTTTGATGCTCTGATTCTTATCACAAGGTATGACTAGAAAAAAAAAACTTAACTCACCTGGGGCCCGTTGCAGAAAGAGTTGCAATCAATCGCAACTCTAAAAATCATGCGTAACTTGATTTTCAACCAATCAACAGCGCGCATTTGGGACTTCCGATTGATTTTTTGACTTGCGTTTAAATGCAACTCTTTCTGCAACGGGCCCCAGGTGGGTGTTTCATAAAGCTGTTCGTAAGTTAAGAGCGACTTTAAGAACGACTGGTGATCCTTTCTAGTGGCAAATGGTATTCATTGGCGATGGTTTAGCGCGTATGAAAGGTTCACCAGTCGCTCGTAACTTACGAAAAGCTTAATGAAACGACCCCCAGGGCCAAATACTGATAAGATAATGGTAAAGCATGCATGAATTAAAGTACCACCGTAATTCCCTTTTCATTCCCTTCATTTCAATTCATTTCATTATTGATTCAACCATTTGTAAAAGCATTCAAAATTACATCGATATTCAAATGTAAAGTATAACAAAATTATTCTAAGGACCCCCAAAGAAGAATGATTAGAACTCATTACAAATCGACTGTGTGAATCAAGTTATTAATACTTACATTTCTGATACTTGACCGTAATAATAATTTTGAAACACTAGGTATGTCGGGTTCATATGGAAGAATAGGGGCAATTTATATAAACCACCATTTCTGACGCCCCCCCCCCCCCGTGCTGATCAGGGTAACTAACAATTAAAGATATTATGTTAATGGTATGATTATTTCAATTAACAGTATGTATGTCAATAAAAAAAAATATATATATATTTCTAATTTGCATGCTATGAGGAATCTTACCTTTGGCATGGATGAAATTTATCGTGAAATTTAAAATCGCCTACAAAACCAATAATATTTTTCAACCTGCTTTCAGAGAAGACCTTCATGTCGATAATAACTATAATGCCACGGGGCTAGCCTACATACATGGGGCTTGTGAAACGGGCTACCAGTGCGCTGTCATCGAAGACACTAGCCCCATGGGCACAACAATAACAATATCCCATGAACTAGGACACTTGTAAGTATTTCTTCTTCTTTAACATAGGGCTCTAATAATTCTTGTTTTTCAAATTTCACTTTACATTTACATTTCCCTCGACTTATCAATTCCTTCCTAAATATATTTATATATCACTATATTAATACATGATTTTAATATTTCATGATGGAACTTGCATTCGAGCCTATGTTTGTTCTATAAACTAATCTTGGGCCTTTTTATCTGCATCTATCGAATAAGCAGGGGCGGCAGAACCGAGGGGCAGGGGGCACTTCCCCCCCCCCCCCCCAAAAAAAAAAAAAAAAAAAAAAAAAAATTCCCAGTAGGAAAAAATGCCCTTTTTTTCAAAATGGAAAGTGCCCATTTATCAAAATGATATGTGCCATTTTTCAAAATAAAATAACTTTTTTGAAGTAAAACAATACATTTTAGGTTAGAAAATCACAAAATATTGGCTCGCGCTCGCATCTATTATTATTGTTTAGTAAGGTACTCATTCTGTTCTTGGTTACAAAAAGTGCTAAAATATCCACTTTTCAGGTTGGAATATTACAAATTTTCAGCTCGCGCTTTGCGCTCGCATTATTCGATTGGCAAGATGTATATCCTATTCATCAGTCACTAAATGCAGTCTTTTCCAGCTTCCTTTTCTGGTCAGTATATTAAAAACTTAAGCTCACTCGCGTCAATTCTTTAGTTCGATAACACATCTTTTTCATAAAAACTGCCCGGAATGTTTAATTTTCAGGTCTTTTTAATACATAAAATGTCCAAAAGTTTTAGCTCGTGATTCGCGCTCGCAGCATCTCACAGGGATGTCCTTTTAACAGTAATTGGCGCGATAATTGACCAAAAAGCGAGTTTTACAACTACAGATTTTAAAATATTTCTAAACCGCTTCGCTTGCGGAAAAACAAAGCCTAAATATATACATTTTATCAATCAGATATCACTTCAAAAAGGCTTTGATCAACTTAATTACTACAAAACACACAACTACTTCACGCAGTTGATAATCTCATGGTGAAAATATCTGTTTATGTCAAAATGCCCATTTTGACATATAAGTGCACTTTTTTTGCTTTGCCCCCAAAACGAAAATACGTTCCGCCGCCCCTGCGTATAAGCTATGAAATTACAGATTGTTATGTACAGATCGTTCTGTATTAATTGCTTAATGTTCGGGTCTAGATTCAAATTGTCTTAGTAAGCTTCTTTACCAGTACACGAGCCATATGACTGCTGAAGTATAATAAAGTATGATTTTGTTTCCTTCGAATTAGCCATATTTATTTCATATTTCAATTGAAAATACAAAACATGTCGTCTGCATTTATACTGTAGAATGGATAATTAACTTCTTCCCATGATGGCCCATGAATACGTTTGCCAGAATGAATGGGGGCTAGAGGAGAACCCATAGAACCAACCATCGATCATGCATATTCTGGCAATCCTATTCTTAGAGATTAACAGAATTTGAAGGACCCAATGGTCCATAATTATGGAAGCGTCGTGGTGTAGCGGTTCTGACTCTTGCCTTGTAATCAGAGGGTCGTGTGTTCGAATCCCACCATGGCCTAGCGTCCTTTGGCAA